>NC_140921.1:6826333-7207845 GCF_045865225.1 Trachurus japonicus | reverse complement strand
GAAATCAGCTGATCGTTCACTGTAACCATAGCAACGATGGAAATCTGAGCAATCTTCGTAATAACTAACAAACGAAATACACATTAACTGAATAAATATAACGTTAATGATTAAAATAATGCACCAAACGTTGGCCTACACAATAATGAAAAAAAAAAAAAAATACATTCATAAAATAGCGTTTAAAACAACCACGACATCTGCTTTCATTCAACATATATTTAGAGAGTAAAACATACATTTCTCGCTAGAAATGTCCTCAAACAATGCCAGATATATCCCGAAATGTTGTTTTTATGGCCAGAAAGCTGAATGAACATTTTGTACACATTTTAACAGGTTCAATTTGCCAAACAAAACATAATTTGAATTCGTTCAACATAGATTTTGAAAGTAAAACACACATTTTTCGTTAGAAATGTCATAAAAAATATGTTGAAATGTTATTTTTGCGGCCAAATTGCTGTATAAATATACGAATTCAGCTGCAAATGGTACGAGGTTCAGTTATCCAATGGGAGGGGAGCTCACGGCGTCTTTCAGCACCGCGGCCGGATCGGAATAGGAGTGAATGGATGGCTGGAGCACTTGCTCTGAGCGTCACATATCGCCGCGGAGGGGATTGCATTAAAATCAATTGAAATCCCTGTGCGTTCAGGTCCCACGCTGAGGGGTACCTTGAGCGTCTGGAAACAACGCGAAAGGGCCCTGACCAAACGTCCGTTTATTACGCCTTGGGAGTGAGACTGTGTTGGACAACATGCTGCTGGTCTAGCTTTAGCAACATGGCTCCTATAGGAAACAGCCATACTGTACATTCCCCAATTTGAACTATACCACTCTGATGGGGTAGAAGTGCCAACTGAATCTTGTTTCTGGGACCTCTCACCAGTCAGACTGGTCATCACCACTGCTGGGACAAATTCTGTTGAGCTAGTAGACCATAAAAAAAATCCATTAACATTTTACTGGCCCTGTCTCCAGTCCCAGTGCAGAGGTCCAGGGCTGAATGTCCCCGTCTGACCACGGCTGTCTCCAGTGACTGTGAGCCCAGAGTTGTTTCTACCCCTCTGTCTCTCTTAGTGAGTGAATTTTTTGCCTCCTCTTTTTCTTTTTTAAAGTTGTTCTCTTTGCTAGATGGAGATTCCAGTTGTCTGCAGTTGTTCCACCCTCTGCCACTTGTGCAACCTGCAGAAACTAAACAGTGAGGGGGGAAAAATGTTGCATCTATCTCTGTTTTGGTCGGGCTAGGGTTATGAGTAGGGTTTAGGGATTAGGGATTAGGGTTCAGGAATTGGATTCAGGGTTTTGGTTTCAGAGTTTATGATTTGCAGTTGAGGGTAAAGGCTTGAGAGTTTAAGGCTTGGGTTTTAGGGCTCGAGGTTTAGGGTTTAGGTTCCCCAATAGTGGGGGAAAGTGCCATCTACTTTTTGTTTTGGTTGGACCATGGTTAGGAGTAGAGTTCAGAGTTCAATTGTAGTGTTTAGGGCTCAGGATTTACAATTTATAGCTGAGGTTTCAGGGTGCACAGCTCCCAGTTTAGGGTTCAGGGTATTGCGTTTAGAGTTCAGGGTTAGTATATACAGACAGACAGGTTATATTGTATTGGAAAACATCACACAGCTACAAGTGACTGTTGCATGTGATCTAGTATTAGCCTACTGTTGAATGTGAAAATACACAGTCAGATTAAATAACAAGAATAATGGTGCATTTCTGCTTTATATTTCAAACTTAATGAAGAGGTGACATTGGTTTTATCGACTCACACGTTCAGCCTCTTTAATCTGAACATGTGACCAGATTTCATACTGTGTTCATTTGAAAAAAAAAAAGTCTTTAATATGCAAATAATGAACAGATCTGAAAAAGGTGCTGTACGCAGCATGATTAAAAATCAGGCCATGATCAAATCCGACAAAGACGGAGGGAGGCGACATCAAAAGCGAGGAACCGCTTTGTAATATTTACTAGTAAACTGCACTTAACAAGCTGCTTCTGGGCTGAGTATACTCACCCGTCGTCAGAAATAGCTTCGTAACAAGTGGACATTAAGGCTGGTTAAGTAGAAATATGAAGGTTCATTAAGGTCTCCACTTGTTACCTTCGCTGCTTCCTCCTCTCTCTGCCAGGCAGCCACATCCATCTTCACCGCTTTGTGTTTCAGAACTAATGCTTTATTCTTTTATGCACACAACCTCCCTTTTTTTTAAAATCCAAAGGGCTCTCATTCTGTCGCTCTGTTGTGTCGTTCCTTTTCAATCCCTCTCCTGCTCTCTCTCTCTCTCTATTACCTGCCTTGGTCCTGTGTCTTGTTTACTTCCAGCTGTGGTTGGTGAAGCTACATCTAAGTGCCGTTCAAGAGAAAAATTTTGAAAATCTCTTTTGAAGCACAACAAAATTGAGAAGGCACTCTGCTTATGGCTTTGTAAAAAAAAAAAACCCAAAACAACAACAATAAATGCACTTCCATTTCAAATTATCCATGCTTTATGAGTACGTGTCATTTTACCTCGACACTGTCTGTGCCTTGCTAGATGTCAAGTAAATCCTGTGTGTGCCCGCCTGCTGTTTCTGGCTGTTTGTTATAAAATGAAGGTGCTTGAGTTTAGCATTTTCTTTCATATATATAAGTGTAGCTGAGTGCCCTCACCTTCAGCCCATTTATCTCCCAAGTGTTTGAAAAGCTCTGCTGATTTTCCCCCTCTATGCCAAATCCTCCTTTTCAGCACTGAAAAAGAAAAGAAAAGACACAAAAACATGGATGTTTTTAATTATAAAGCACACAGTTTGTTGTAGTCAAACAAACGCTGCAGTGGATTATGCACATTCAAGTACATAAAGATATGCAGGCTCACAGACACAATGCAGAGGGGTGTACTGTGTTCTGTGCGGTATGACAGTATACTGAGATGACATCTTAATCTCATAATTACAGGCTACAGATTTTGTAATTACTAGATCTATCTTGTTAAAGTTGCCATAGGAACTGATGTAGGTTTTGCAGATCCTATATATATATTTTTTTTTACTTCTTGCTGTTTTTTTTCATTTCTTTCTTTTTAATCAACCAGTTTGCACCAGTGTGTATTTCTCTATGGACTGAGGCTTTAATACTTTCATGTGATTAATATACAACCTAAGACCTGATCTATAATCAATCTACACATGGACATCTCACTTTATACATATGGGACCTTCGATCCAAAGTTAAAAGCTGAGCAATGATTTATGTTTTTGTCTCACTGTCATATTACACATTATTGTTCCATCTGTAAATGTTGTGTCATTTTCTTGAGATGCACTTTATAGAGATATATATGATCCATAAATGTGATAGAGGGTACATTATAATCCATTATTTACAATACTCTATTCAGTGGACAGGTTCCAATATGGCTGGATATCTCACTTTTATAATGAAAGGTAATTTCTACAGGCAAATCTTTGAGTTATTGTTTTGTTTTCCTTAATTAAAACGCAAAATGTGCCATTTGGGAAAAGCATTTTCTAAAAGTGCTTCCCTAGTAGCACGAGACGTGACTGTATCTTTGTTTGAGACTCTTGTAAATTGCAGTGTAGCAGCATTTCTTGATGCCCATCAGATGTTCATAGGAAGCTCATAAAAGCTTTGCAAAGCTGAATCAGTAATGATTATGGCCTTATAAATTCCACACAGATTTTCTCCACCGTAGCAATGCTGGGAACACTTACACTTGGCTGAGCATGGCTGCAGAAGTGATGATGCATTACCAAGGAAGTCAACACTGCACTATATTTCATTTGGAGTCTGAAGGAAATAAGTTGGAACAGGCCAACAATCTGGACTGGAAATTGAACTTTTTATACTTCTGTACTTTCTTTTTTTTTTCTTCTCCGCAGCGTTCTCGTTTATGATAAACAAGTCACAGTAGAAAACAAGTCTTGAACAATGAATCACAGCTGTCGATTGTCATCTAAATGTGATATGTCTGCAGTGCAGTTCCACTACCTGATGCAGGATCTGCTTTATATGTTGTTTTTGCTGATCAGAGACACCTCCGGCTCCACTAGCGACAATTTCCCTCCTGAGGGCTGAACCACTGCACTTTACATGCACTAAAGCTCTATATGATTTGCTCCCAAGATGCATTTGGGGTTAGCAATTCCAGGAATTATGCACATCTGTGCTGATTTGTGTGCCCGTGTCTTACAAATGGCTTCGGTGTTTTCTGCTCTGTGTCACCTTGCATCAGTGGATCCTTTTTTATTTTTTTTCTCGACTTTCTGTGGTTTTCTGTGCTGCACTGGTGTGTGTGTGTGTGTGTGTCCGTGGACCTACATGTGTGTATGAGAGCGAAAGAGAGATTGTTTTGTCTTGTACACGTCTCACTTTGTGAAGACCAACTTCAGACCTTCAGATTGATGAATGTGAAGACATTTTTTAAGGCTAACATCTTAACCCTCCTGTTGTCCTCCTGTATCAAAGAAGGAAGGACAAAGGGAAAGAAGGAAGGAAGGAAGGACAAAGGGAAAAAAGGAAGGGAGGAAGGAAGGAAGGGAGGGAGGAAGGAAGGACGAAGGGAAAGAAGGAAGGAAGGAAGGAAGGAAGGAAGGAAGGAAGGACAAAGGGAAAAAAGGAAGGAAGGCAGGCAGGCGGGAAGGACGAAGGGAAAGAATGAAGGAAGGAAGGAAGGCAGGAAGCACAAAGGAAGGAAGGAAGGAAAAAAGGATTGTAGAAAGAAGGAAGGGAAAAGGAAGGAAAGAAAGATGGAGAGAGGCGACAGATTGGGCCAATTAGATTAAAAGAGGAAGGAAGAAAAAGTAAGGACGAAGGGAATGAAGGAAGGAAGGACGGTAGGAAGGGAAAAAGAAAAGAAAGATAAATGGAGGGAAGGAACAGATTAGGTCAAGGAAGGAAGCAGAAGGATGGACGAAGGGAAAGAAGGGAGGAAGGAAGGAAGGAAGGAAGGAATGAAAAAATGATTGTGGAAAGAAGGAAGGGAGAAAGGAAGGATGGAGGAAGGGAACAGACTGGGTCAATTTGACCCAGACGGACAATTAATTCAAGAGTATATAATGCGTCACTGTCTCAAAACACGTAGTTGAAAAGCTGCAGTGAAGTCCTGCAGGAGGCTTTTAACGGCTCTGAGTTAATAAATGGCATTTTTGATTAATTCTGGGCATGAGCAAAAACATCTCTCCACAGCATAATTTTGTCAGTATGAAGTGCAACCAACAACCTGCTGTGTCTCTGCCCTTTCTCATTCGTCTTAATGCTTGAATTACTGTTGTATCCCATGGCTATTTACCGAAGGGATAAAGGGTAAGGTGCTTTCTTCTGCAGATAAAAGTGTGCATGCTGATTTTCACAGATACCGCAGAATATATTGTCTTTGGCCATTTCATTAGCTTACATTATATCACATTGCTTTTATAATGCGTGCTTGCAGGCCTGTAAGGATTAAAGCAGCTCTGACTCTCTAGATAAAGATCACAGTTAGTCAGACTTCTCTCACATGTATTCCATCTTCATCTCCGATTTGTTTTGTGTTACGCCATGTTGTTGTTTTTTTTTTTCCAGGAATTATTTGACATTAATTTCCACTGCAGCACGTTACATTAGCATTACCGACCAGTGTGAGTGGACCAATTACCTGATCAGTGGCAGATGGCAGACAGATGGATCCATTCCCCAGTTATTGTTTGACACTGTCACTGCTTCATGTTTCTGTTTGTACTTTGCGATAACCAGAGAATGAGAGTTGTTTTTTGACACCCAAGTTGAAATGATCTAATCTACAACCTATTTAGTGGAAGTGTTCACATTAAGTGATGAATGGAAATGGTTTCCCCAGGGTAATTTTTTGAATGTCAGTTCAATATATGAGTAGGAATATGAATATACGAGCTCTGACTCGGTGTTCGGAGTCAATGCAGTTTGCAGACGTTGTTTACATGAATCTGACCAATCCTAATGACCTAATATCCTCCAGTTTCACAATAAATTGAAAGAATGAAAATAAGTGTCCACAGCGAATGCCAAAGCTGCCTTTGACTTTGTACCATATTGTTCGCTGTGACCCCTCATATCAGAACTGATTACGCCGTCGTTGGACAGTGTAATTGGAAATTATACTGTTAAATTTGTATTTATCGAGGAAACTTTCATGGTTAAACCCCGGTATTATCTTGGTAATTTGAAAAGTCTGCAGTCAGCAGTCGATAATAGAAGCTGAATATTAGTTTTTGTACAAAAGGTGAGGTGAGTCATCATGCTTACATCAGTCATAATGACAACTAAGTTGAACTAACATAACAGGCTGATGCATAGAGGAATGTATTCGCCACTTTCACAGTTGTCCTTCTTTGTGTTTCCATGCTGGTTGGTGTTGGTCCAGTGTGAGATGTGGTCTGGATGGAAAGTTAGATTATTAAAGCAGAAGTAAGCGGAATATTTGTGTTAATATAAGTCTTAAATAGTTATATCTTCCGACGGCAATCACTTACATAGAGTGTTTGGTCTGAAACACGGGTCTGTCAGTCACTCTGCTCTGCTCTAAGCCGAGGGGAAAACTTTCCTTGTATCCTACAACCTTTATCCAATGAGGAGAGAGAACGGCATAAAGGGGCAGTCCTCTCTGTGTGTGCAGCCAAGGGATGCGCGTGAATGTGGTGACGTAGGGACGAGGACCAATAGATCCATGACGAGGGCGGGGACTGCTAACTCCATCGGCTGACAAAAAGTTAGCCAAAACGACCGGATTGCTTACTTCTGCTTAAACAAAGTTGTAAAACACATTCTGAGGGAGACAGGAGCATCTGGAAACCCTTCAACGTCATTCAAAACCAAACAAAACTACATCAGAGAAACAAAACACTGTCTAACCAAAGTTATTTGAATACATCATCCCACCTATGTACCTGCACCTGGGAGGACGGATCCACAGGGTTCCTCTTGTGTACATGCTCTTAGTGCCTGTCAGGGAAGTCAACATTATTTTTGCTTTTCAGTAGCTTAACTTCACAAAATACAAGAGAGAAAGCAGAGTCAGTGGTTTCCGAAACAAAAAAGAAGTAAACTGTACCACAGAGCGACACAGGATGCATAACTCTGAACTATAAGAGTCACCTGCATTATGTATACTGTGTACTGAGGGGTGGGGTGTTGTATTACTTTCATTTGATTGAATTTTATTTTAGACGATCTTTGTTCTTTCTAACTCTTTTGTGTGTGACATTTCATTTGTTTCATTTTTCTGTTTGAGAGCTGCTTGTGGCAAAAGAATTTCCCTCCGGGCATCAATAAAGTAATTTCTGATTCTGATTCTCAAGCGTGGCAGGTGAATTTCAGAGAAATAAAAAAGCTTGTAACACTTTCATGCACCTGCAGCTCTGAATTTTCGAGGGAAGGTGTCGGACACAAACATGAACCGTCTCAAATAATTTAAAATGAACATGCATGATAAATTCATCCTTCAAAATAAAAATATACATTTCTCATCCACATTGTTAATAACGTACATTATATCACACTGCTACAACAAGATTCAATGTGTTGACACGCATCAAACAACTCACACTTTAACTATGCAGCGTGTGCAGCAGATGGCTTCTACATTTGTTGGAAGATTCACATGAAGTTTGTTCAAACTGGAGTGAACCACCTGAATACGACAACAGCTGCACGTCTTTCTACCTTTAAAAAGAAACTGGGATATGTTTTTTTTTTTTGTTTTCATTCCCTCCACTCCACCTACTTTAACCATGATAAGTTCCTATGCAACACACATTTCTGGAGGAAGCCTGCGTGTATGTGAGACAAGGTTCTGTCAAGGATTTTCTTTGTAGGAAGATGAATCACTTCGCTGTCACCAAGTGGGAGGAAGCCGTTGCATACTCATTCTTCCCCGAGTGGATTTACTTTATGGATAGCTGTGTTCCAACTTCGACATATAGTATGTCAAGTGGAGGGAAGGGATACAGAGACACAGTTGTCTACACTCAGTCATAGTAATGTTGACGTATATCTGTGACCGTCTTTTTATTTTTTGAAAAGTATCTCATAATGTCAACAATGAAAGAAAAGCACCCAGTGGTGACGTTATCATTGTCAAGGTGGGCAGGTAATTATTTTTGACTGATCTTTTTTTGGAGCAAGCAAAACATATGCACACCTTTTAAAAATGGACAGGTGCGTATAGGAGATGTGAACAAGATAATACTCCTGCACACTGTCTACACTTGCAATATGTTATTGATTCATTACCTTCATCAGGTAGTCTTGTAATGCAGAATGAGAGATAGGTAATACTGTAAATAAAATAAATGGACCAATCAGACCTTCGCAAAAAGATGACATCATATATTGAGATGAGTAAAATAAATTCACAGCCATGCACGATCAGCCAGCAACATAAACAGACAATGAAATGTATAAAGCCTATACATGTAGCTTACAAATGGTAAAAAAAAAAAAAAAAGCTAAGGTGCAATAATAGGACATGTATATTTACAAAACTGGTACCAATGTTGGAGCTACAGAAACATCTAGAAGAATCTTGACAAAAATATAGTTTTTGCTCATAATTAACACACAATATAACATATGACATGTTAATTACAACATGTCAGCAATTTATAATGTATCTGTGTATGTTTAACCGTAACCAGACTATAACCTAAAGTAGAAGAAATATCTATTATAAGCTTCATTTGAATTTCAACCATAATTTATCATCAGACACAGTGAAGCTCCGTTTGTTTGTTGTCATGCAAACAACAAAAGAGAAGAACTTGAAGGACAAACCCCTTTGTGTATTTGCCTATAAACAATTAAAGCATATTTACGGTGCTTTGCCATTACCTTTTGTTGATGTAAAATAAAACTGAGTGTGGCTGCACATTTATCACTGGAGGTAAACAAAATAAGAAATAACATAGTAGGCTGTATGAAAAAAACAAACTTTACTTTATTAATGTTTTTCTATCTATTCTGGAGAATAAGGACTCTGAATGCCAAACAATCTGTCAATCACTGGTTGAACTGTGTGGAAACAGCTCATTTTAAAGGTCCACAAGACAAAAAAGAAAAAGAAAAGTCATGAATCTCGTCTGTCTTGCTTTAGTGATGTCAGTTTCGTGAGTCAAGGCGCTGTTCTACTTGCCGTGCTGTAATCTGGTTGGTGGCCATCTGACACAAATGGCACAGATGGGGGAGTGCAGGATTTTCAGGAGTTCATACAGTGTCATGGGATTAAAGATGGTGAAGATTGCTCAGTGGAGGGATGTGGCTTAGCTACTGTAGTGGACAGTGTCAGAGCACTTTCTGAGGTCAGTGTCGTCATTGCTGCTGCTGCTGCTCTTCTTTTTCTGCACAAGACTCAGCTTTAAAGTTAAAGTTTAGGTTGGTGTGGAGCAACACCACATGGAAAGATGTCATATCTACTGCTACTGTGATATGTCACGCTGCCACCAACTATGGTACATGTTGATCTATGTGAACATATTGTACAGGATCTGGCTCAGGAAATCATAAATGGGAATGTTGTACAGTACAAGTTTGGATTAGTGATACACGATGTCCTCACAGTTGGAAGTTTGGACCTCTGAGGGAAACTGGCACCGTGCCCTGAGTGAAACAGCAGCCAAACAGGGACGAGGACAGACAGAGAGGGGGACAGGGTTATTGATGGGGAGGTTGGGGTCAGAGACGGAGAGAGAGAGAGAGGGAAAAAGAAAAAGAATATCTGCTTGTGTAGCAAAGGCTGAGTCAGCCTGGACCAACAATGATGCAGGTGAAGGAGACACTTCTGTTTCTGTCTGAAGCACAAACACAAAGGAGAAAAAAATAAAATAAAGTGCATTTCAACTCTAAACAAATGGCAAGAAAGTGAGGTTCCTTTTCTTATTGCACAGAAGCAATTTTGCAAAAGGCAGTGACACAGATAAATCTGTCCTGGCGAAGAGCGAGTCTCTGGGACCGCATTAACATCCAGTGAAATAATATCTGAACAAGATTAATTTAGTTTTACTTAAGTAACCTCGCATTAATATTTCACCCAGACAAGAATGACAACACTATCCCCCCAATCTGACTGGAACTTCAAAGAGGGAGCTGTTTTCTTACACATATTAATGCTTAATCCAATTCAACAGTCTCACTCGTTTCAACAGAGTCGGGGTGGGATAATACAAATGAAGCTTGCATGGAAATGTCATCACTATCTCAGAGGCTGTCGTGGAGTTAAGAGAGACTCAATTTAGTCAGTTTTTGCATTTACAAAAAAAAAGAAAAAAAGAAGTGATTTAAGGGTGGCATCATTAAATCTAAATAGTTCCAGAGACACCAGAAAAAGGTTTTCCTTTTATGAGCCACTCCAAACAAAAGAAAAAGGAGGATCTGGGGACCCACTCTAATGAAACTAATGCAGCAGATTGGCAGAGGGAGTGGGAGGGTGCTGTGGTGGAAAGCCAGAATGTGTCACTGCCAGCATCAGTGCATTGTGCTCGAAAAGATGTTATTATTCAGTTCGGCATTTAGCATAAAATATTGGATATTAAACATTAAGGCTGAGAGGCAGAGTTTACACTATGGATAAAAGCAGCAAGATTCCCATGTTCCATTTATAGATTAGGTGTAGTTGTATATTAATAGCGTGAGAGTATGAAAGCCTCAGAGAGGGAAATGCACACAGCCTCAGACACTGAGCCGTAAAAACCAGCTGTCAGGACTTCCTGTAACTTTGTGATGTCACAACAAAGCTAGCAAGCCCCACCCACATGGACAACCTTGCAGGACTTGGTTTGTTTTTAAGGTTTACCTCAAATCTGCCGAACTCTTGTTTCCATCAAAGAACCAATCAGAGGAGAGGGTCAGAGTCTCCTCTCTTCTGATTGGCTGACTGACCTGTTGTTACCAGCAAAGCCTGAGCGAGGAGATGTAAAACAGCAATGACCTGTTTCGTGGGACCTTCTCTGTAGCACCTTCAACCACACCCAGCCGTGATGTCACGTTGCCCTGAGTAGCTACACCTGTGTAAATGTGCAGCAATGAAAAAAGTTGAGTCACTCTTTGAAATCAACTAGTTTGGTCTAAGCCTCACATCTTCCATTTGTTTGAAATGGAAAAACAACAGATAACTTTGGCTCCTCTAAAGAGCTTCCTCAGTGTTCTGTCAATTTTGAATCACATTTGAATCAAACCCAGGAAGAGCCGCAGAGGAGTCGATTCAGGATGTGACAGCTTAAAAGATGAGTCAGAGGCCTGTTGTGGTGTTATGATGGAAACTGTTTAGAGAAGGAGGAAGCCTCCAGATCAAATAACTGACACATCCACATCAACAAACAATACAATTAGACATCCCCAGAGCGTTCCTGTATCAGCAGGGGCTTATCACTTCCTGCATCCCTGCAGAGTCCATGTCCTGAAATACAGTATTTCAATAACATGACATCATTGTAGAGCTAACAGGATCACTCTCTTCTCTGGTGCATTGAGTCCATTAAACAGGCTGTTAATATCAGATGAATGAAGGTGGTAAAAGCTAAAGAATTAGAGCAAAATGTACGGGTGGAGTGGGGCTGAATAAACCGAAAACCTGGTATTTGCATTAGAACGACTGCTAATGTGTGTCAGCTGCTGCCCGCTACAAGCTAATAAACAACATAAACAAACAAAAGATGCTATCTCTACACCAACCGTTCTGATACATCTGCTGGTCTCTGGTTCTGCCCTCAACAGACTCCTCGTATGAGTCTGAATCACTGATGTTCCCTCCTTCACACCAGATGTGCTTCCAGTCCTTTATGTGGGGAAATGATGTTCAACAAAATATTAATCAAGCAGAGCATTTTTACACAGTTTAAAACATGTCTGGAGTGGAATATTATAATATATTTGACTTTTTTAAGGTGAAGAGCCGGTTCAGTGTTAACTCAACATGAGCACATGCTGTCAAGTGGATTACAGTGTTGTGGTGGTTTAGGCAGAGTCTTGAGACTCTTATTTGTGAACCAAAGGTCATTGAAACTGCTTGAAACTTTTTAATTTTGCCAGATGTCACTATAACCCAACCTATTTTGTTGCTTAGGTATAAAGTACTTGTTTACTGAAAACCTGCCTCGGGCTCGCACGCCTGTAAAGTTTCCAAAGGCTTCTTTTCATTCCTCACAGTGGTGAAACACATCAACAAAAGATGACTTTAAGGAGAGTTGTGTGCAAGGTTAATGCGAAGTAGATGGATTTGATGTAGTAGCGGCGGTTTCCATTTAATACGCAGGTTGTAGAAGTTCATCCTCGTCTCCATTGGGTTTGTACGACGGCTGCGACGGAAGAGAAGTAAAGCCACAAACGCCAATATTGACTTGTGCATATCCACAATTTTATCTCCCTTTGTTTTCATCCCCTGGGGGAAACTTAGGGCTGGAAGAAGAAGAAAGACGGAGAGAAGAGAAGGAGGATGAGGCTGAATCAGTCTGTGAACGCTGGCCGCTCTCCTCTCAGGGGGGAGGGGGACGCTCAGTACCACAAACATTCAGGCAGATCAATTTGACGAGGAGACTGGAAAACAGTGGAGAGAGGCACGTAGTCCCAGCTAGAAAAAACACACACACACACATACAGTACCATACACACACACATTTGCCAAACACATATGCACACCAGCCTCCTTCTGCCCACTCATTCTCTCTTTGCAGATTAACAAGCACAAAGACACATGAACAAAACTGAACTTCGAGATCAGGACTAGTTGTATTCCTACCAATATAATGAGGCCACAAATCATGTGTTACATGCATTCAGTATGTGACACACACGTGAGATGGCAGCACATGTGCACATGCTGGCATAAAATTGACACAGACAGTCGCAGGATCACAGTAACACAGTCCTGTCACACAGGCTTGTTCATCACATTTTAAACTTTTCAGCCAATGACTGAAATAACTTGTGTGTCCTGAAAATTAAATTCTTCAATTTTAATGTAAAGCCACTATTTCACTCGACAGCGCTGACCACCTCTTCACTTTGCTCTGCCAATCTATCAATTAACGTCACAGTATCCTTCAAAGGCAGCAGCAGCCGCTGCCCCTCCATCCCACCCAGCGTTCATTGGAAGTGAATTCAGTTTTATTCAACTGTATCACAGAAAGGTGAAGCACAGAATGAATTCTTTTCATTCAGTCTTTGGATGATCATCTTGTCCTTCTTCCCTCTATCCAGCTCTTCACATCTGCATTCAGTCTGCAGATTATTTACACCACACCATTTCTCTCTTGTGTTGCACTTGAACACACCACAAAAGCTGGCAGCGACTCACTCCTCACAAACATGCTCCAACATTTCTGTGTGGCATGAAGTAATTAATAGTCAAAAATAAAATGTGTATTTGTGATTCATTAATACAAGATGAAATTTTGATGATTAATTTCTCTTGACAGATTTCAAAAGAACAAAAATCCAGACACGAAAAACTACAGACAACAGTGTCAACCAGTGAACTTGTAGCCTTGTGTTTGAGCCTTCATCCCACCAGGCAGCGTTCAGAGTTCCACTTCCCTTCAACCCTTTTAAACACCAGATTCAAGGACTTTTCACACTGTTCAAGTCCAGTTCCCTCAAACTCAAGGGCTCATCACAGCATGGTTAAATAAACAGATCAAGGTTAATTACTGTTGCAGTGCTAAGGATTTCCATAATGAGAACAGACAGAGAAGCTAGACTGTGTGAACATACCTATTCAATTGTGCTGCTACAGTGATGGGAAACAACATTTTCTTCTATTATTACACAGTGAGCAATATATTATGTAAATGGAGCTATGTGGATTAGGCAGAGACATAGGCTATATGCAGACTGCAAATATCAAATTAACATCCATTGGTATTTTTCCATAAAATATATAAATTCAAGCATTTTTAAGGAGTCGTGTCAATCTATGTTGCTTTAAAAAACTTCCCAAGCCTTTTTTCCTCAAATTCACAAACCTTTAAAGAATTTCAAGGACCCATGGGAAGCCTGAGCTGTGTTTAACATCCTCCACGTCTCGTCCTGTATTCCCAGCACCTGTCTTATTTTTTGCAGCACATTACTGAGTCGAGTCGGTATTCACCTCGTGTTCTGTGTGAGAGACTGACAGCTGACTGACAGGCCACGGCTCGTCCCAAGGAGCTACAAATTTAGCAAACATGCTATGACACCGAAAAGCAACAAAAAGAAAAAAACAACAACATTGCACACGTGCATGAACAACCACACTCAGACAGATTCAACGACACAGTTGTCACGGTCAATTTGCACATCAGATTTGTACCGAAAAAAGTGTAGATGGAAATAAATGAAACAATGTGTCCAGATGGCAGACAGATATATATCCAATATTGTGAGTGGAGGGGTGAGTGTGCATTAAGATGACTCTAATAACAGACAATCGTATCCAGCTGACATTCATCTCCAGCCGTGAGAGCAGCCAGTCAGTTGACAAATAAAACACCACCTTGGGAAATCACCACATCATTTTGGGCAGAGATGTGATTTTTAAACCCAGACGCTATTTTAGCTCCAGTCAAATGAATTCAAAAATGAGGTTTTCTTTGATACATCTTGGACTTTTCTTTTAACACCTTTATGCTCAAGCACATTCAAAAACATCACAGACACAGGCTGGCGTTTAAATGCTGCAGTGGTCTGAAGAAGAAACCACATTCCCCAACAACTTGATGAGAAAGCTGTTCCACCGCCAGGGCCTCGTACGCCTGCCTTCCATGTTTAGATTTTAATCCCGCTTTAATGAAGACACTGGAAATTGAATTTTCCCCGTGTCTCTCTGTCGACTCTGTGCAGCTGTCAGTGTAGGGGGAAAGTACAAATCGAAGGTCTGACAGAGCAGAGAAATGTTAGAAGCGGGGCGTAACAATGACTTGGCCTTTTACAGTCAGTCACGGTGCCTCATGTCATTATCTGGCACCGGCTGCCAGTGGACTCGTGACCTTTGACTGCTCTGCCATCCACCATGACAGAATTCTTCAGGGATGGGATTGGCCTCTGGTCTTCAAGACTGACATGTCAAGAAGCTCTGTAAGTAATGAAGGCCCTATATGTGTGTGTGTGTGAGGGTATGGTCGATGTACAATCTGTCATCGTGTCCCCACTTGCTCAGCTAAGCAGCATGGTCTGTCCTGTGAGTGTTGGCTGGTATCATGGGTTCAGGTCTTGCTTCAAACACTGTGTGCTGCAGCAGAGCCTCCAGCAGCGATGGCTTCTCCTGAGGACACAACTTTCAGAACAAATCAAACAATACTCCACTGTGAGCTCTGTGCAGAGCCGACACTCCATCCCATACAAAGGTTAAATGTCTCTTAGGTAAATGCCACAAGGCCGGCTGAAGAGGAATGCTTTGCAACATGCACACCATCCAGTAGATAATGGGAGCTGCATGTGCATATTATGGTCTATATTTGGACCAGGTACAGGAAATAAAAAAGTCGGTAGCATATCTGCAAAAAGGCAACAGTGGCGTGTCTTATCTCTTTGCTTTTCGGCCCAGTAAGGGTTTTGCACATATCTCCATTTATCCTTTGTTTAACCATTGAACAGTCAATGCAAAGGGCTGCCACTGTATTAAGCCTCTTAACCTGTGGTGATCAAAGGCTCTGGGGGGAGGAAGGGAGGTCTGAGGCAGATGCTCCAATTTACAGATCTCACATGCAGGAAATAGGTAGACATTAGATACAGCAGTGGCCCCGCTAAGGGGGGTTTGGGACAGCAGCACTTCACTCTACAGTATAGAGGCTTCTGTTTGTCGCTGCAAAACGTGCCATTGGGGGTCCCCCAAGCATTTGCCTGGGTTTTCCTCTGCAGGTGGTTTTTGTAAATCTCAGAGAACATTATTTAGTATCTCGAAAACATCAGGTTTGTGTTCAATAGACATGCTTTTGTGATGTGACTGTCACATGGTCTACAGTCGGCTGTTGTTAGAGAAAGCCTTAGTTACCTTTATTGTGTTTCCTGCTTGTCCAGTTCTTTCCAATTTGTTCCACGACGTGGACATTTCCACATAGATTGGCACTGGGCCGGAGGGATAATGTGCACACACACACTTTGGATGTAGAGTATTATTCCATTCTGGGTTTTTTTGTCTTGGTATGAGCGAGGATTTCGGTGGAAATACAGCTGTATTTCAAAAACATGTCAACATGTCTTCTGGCATCCCGTCATAAGTGCTGTTTCCTGTCTTTCCTTTGAGAGTTTAGTTTTTTTTTCTTCTTCTTTGTATACGACTCTGATCCGCTGTAGCTTCTCCCTGACCTTCTTTTTTTTCCTCCGCTGTCAGATGAGAAGTGAAAACACAACACTCAGTCCAGAGAATGATTTTACAGTCAATCCACATCGTTTATTGTCTTGAATAGGTCGTTCATCATGTGGAAGTACCCACAACCTCAGGGGGTTAGAGGAGTGAGCCTGCAATTTAGAGTCATGTCACAAGCCTGAAACATTTATTTCTTACAGAATCCACTGAAAAAAAGAGCAAACAATCCACACAGGTCCACTTTAGTACATGTTTAAATCTCATCTGGATTTTGCCTTTGACTCCTCCACTGAATATTCTTCTCATCCTTTGTGTTGTGAATAAAGGGGAAAAAACTGAAGTACATCTAGTGCTAGCCCTTTTTTTAAAAGGAGGATGGGATATTATCAGGTATTAGAGGCTTATAAAGGACAGGTAGACTGTCATCTCCCTGAGCTGTAGGAGGATTTGTTGATAACCTTTACCCCGAGGACTTCCAAATGCGCTGATATCGCTGCCGAAGAAATAGGGACCTGCTTTATCTGGCCCGCAGCTACACTCACTCTGCTCAGACATTTCAGTTTTTCAATCACAGCTTATGTGGGAATGCATTCAAAGCCTGCCCCTGACCCACAAGAACAGGTTTCGGTGTTGACGTCGTAGTGTGAGCGTGAGGAGACAGACAGAGGCAGAGCCTTTTGAAATACTCCTCTAGCTTCCTCCCATGATACATGTACTGGATATAGCTGCCGGGAACATACAGCAGAGGCTGTCACAGACAAGCACACAGTACAGTTACTGTCTGGAATAAAAATGTTCAACGTGCACCGCAGCTGAATCAGCCCACATATATGACGTATGTAACTAGGAGCTTGATCCAATAAAGACCTGTCTGCTATTCAGTTCATAATGTCATAAATGAGGTTGAAATACACTTCTATGAATAAAGATTCATCGGGTTGGACAGTTCTCAATTGGAGCCGTGCCTCTGTTACCCAAATCTGATGTACGAAAACTAATAAAGACGCGTCGTGAGAGTGACCTGGGGCTAATTACACCCATTTCAACCTGAACCAGAGGACAGCAGAGCAATTAGGTCTGACCCAATTACACTGAGCTGTTGTGAATAAGAAAGATAAATGATGAAGCTGTAAGACGAGATAAAGATGATATAAGGCTTGACCTGCTGCTGGGCAACCTGCGCCACCTGTCATCGCTAAATTACTATATGTACCCAACCATGATGAGGAGCAGGCCATATTATCAATTACATCATTCATTTAATATCACATTTAGGAAATCTAATGAAGTGATCTTGAGTGGGAAGGCCACACGTCATACTGTATGTTTCACATGTTAAATGCACAGTAGGTTACAGAGACACGTCCTGAAGTAGTTTGGGATCATGGGAGTTGTCTTGACTGGTCTGGATTCCTTCAGTGGAGGTTTATATACTGGCAGCAGAAAGAAGTCCCCTCCTCTCTAAAGCAACCAGCTGAGGTTTCTATTAAAAACAAAGAATAAACCAGTTTCACAGTTGGTTCCCTTATGACCGAACCTCATGGACAGGAATATTTGCAGAAAAATACACTGTCTATCAGCTGCCATCATCCGATTTTTCAACTTTCCTATGGTACATGAACTAGCCATTCACTTAAATCAGAAAACTGTAACCAGATTTCAGATTTCCATTGCAGTAATTCCTCAAAATCTTCAAATTCTTCATGTCGAATGTCTCAAAAATAAATAAATAAACAGTTCTTTCAAACAAAATTATGTGTTGACATGTTGTGACACCATATTGTGTCTAGAGGAGACGGGAGATGACGTTCTGGAGGTTTTTATCATGAGCTGATTGATACACAGAGATGTTACTTCTGCAGGTTTTGCTTAAGTCATCATTGAAGAAAGTCAATGTGTGTAGGACAGAACATCCTGTATTTGATTGTGATACATTTGTACAAGTTGTACAAGTTGGATTCCCAAGCTTGTCCATGCCCCCTTTGCAAACCCACCGAGAAAACTACGAAATAACGAAAAGTCAACTTTTGAATATATTTTCTTACTTTTATTAATGCAACACTCACAGTCACAGCCAGAGTTGTGTTCCTGTTTGAACAAATTAAAACCGAACACTGTACAGCCTGACACTTATTCTGCTAACATACAAATATTATTTATTAACATTTTACCAGAATACATTTCCATTCTTGTGGCACTAGCTAGCTACATGCTAGTTTGTGGAGGGGAGCAGCTTGATGTCAGGCGCAAACCGTCAGGTAAACGCTGGTAGTTTATTACGTTATGAGCATAAGATTCCAATATGTTTTATACATTTATTACATTACACTGTTTTTTTTTGTTCAAAATAACACTAAAAAAATTATATGTATTGATTTTATTTCGTTATTTACATTTTTTCTCATCTTCCCTCCAATTTGCTGGCCCCCTTTGAACACCACTGTCTAGGTTCTCAAACTTTTTTTGATCAAGGATCTCTAAACTGACACAAATTAGACCATGGGCCCCCCTTAATTGGACACAATTTTGAAACAATTTCTTCTGAGACTAAATAATGTTACTTTTTTTAGTCAATGTAAGTTCAAATTAGGGCCAGTGGCATGACCTTTTGGCAATATTTAGAGACATTTCTGTAAAAAAAAAAGTAATATTTCTGTAAAAAAATTGTCACTCCTATAAATTCTGTAATATTCGCCTATCCAAGGCGTACCCAAAGTAAATTGAATGCTGTTCTTGAACTGTTTGGAGAATATGGATGGGCTTGGTCTCTTTTGAAAGGTATCACTCTGAAGTTTTTCCCCAAACTGAAATAATCACTATAAGTGCTACCATCATTGAGTAATCTAAGTGGGAGCACACTGAATTAGAATGTTTTTATTCTCGCCTGAATTTTTTTGTTGCAATCAGATGCCTGAAGATGAGTGTAGCTGAGAATTTTAGCTGGAAAACACAATGGGACTACAGCATGAAGCCTTACCTGGCCCCAGTTCAAATTTGATAACAATCCTGCTAAAAATTAGTATTTTACACATGTTTTTCTAAGTGTATATCTAGGCGTTTTCCTAAAGTTGCCATTGACAAACAATACATGCGCCAAAGTGCAGCTTTTGCAAAGTTACGCATGAAAATGGCGGTGCTGCCTTTTCCCAGGGACCGTGAATGCAGCACATCGTTCGTTTCGTAATTTCATTGGCTATTCAATGCTACAGTTGTCATCGGGATCGGTTTCTATTGGCTGAAGCCATTCAGCGCTGTCGGAGGGGATGTTCCTCATACAGACACAGCCACTCATTCGCTATTGCAGGCGGCAGCCGGGGAGAGGGAGCTTGTGATTGGTCGAGTGAGCTGTCAATCGAAAGGTCAGAGGGCAGCGCCATTTTGTAAAGTGAAATAAACATTGTTTTCATGTAAACGCCGGACTTATGAGGAGAAATAAACGGATTTACTGGATATACAATGCGTAATTTCATAAGATGCAGCAGCGGGATGAGGTTATCTACCGGTACAACCGTGTGTTTTGGACTAAATACTTTACTGGATTGGATTTACTGGACTTTTCTGAATGTAACGACACCAAGTTTGTGGGGAAACCCTGTGATCCTGAGCCTGCCCTGACACAAATCGTGAGTTATATCGGCTTTTTACGAACTTTGTTAGCATGTTTGTAGTCTGATTCGAGTGTTGCTGTGATGATTATATTTAGGAATGGTCGGCATATCTTTAATCACAAGAGTTTTAGCTTTCCAACGATATGTGGCATGACTATTTCAAGTGACTGGTGACATCCTCTATGACACCTCCCTGATTAAAACCCGGGCCGTCGGAATGGCAACAGGTTAAAAAAATGTTAAAAATTTCAAGAAACAGTTGGGGTCCCTCTTGAACCCTCTTGGGGGTCCCCGGACACTTTGAGAACCACTGGTCTAGAGTACATGTGTACCCCAGAGGCATTAATCACAACCTCACATAGGAGCATCTAAAAAAAAAATAAAAAATCCCCCTTCAGCCCAGTGGACCTCATCGGCCTGTAAAGCCTCAGCTGTCCAGTTCTTATGCTGCATTTCATGGCCCTGGGATCTTAACTGTGGTCTGACATTGTAATAAAGTGTTGTGAGCTGCTACGTCTCAAGGCGGCAGCAGTTTTCTGAAACTTTCACTCTACTTTTGACAGGTGCTGCAGTTCTGTTCCACACGGCAACCTTGTCTAATTCTGTTGTCAGTGGAAGTCTGCTAGACCACAAGTTCCTCCCAGTGTCTGCAGCAGATGTCTTCAGATGTGAGCCGCAGCGCTCCAAGATAATTTAAGTTTTCTTTTTTTGGTAGACAACATCACTGAAACACAGTCTTTCAGCTCGTTTTGCAAACACCTGTGCTCATTCTGGAGTAGTTATTATAGTTTAAGATGCAACCAAATTGCTGAGATCAGTATTGAGCAGGTGAGCAGAGGTTGTAATTACTGCGGCATCAAACAACATGACTGAATGAACACAAGTAGTTTGTTTTGAATGATTTCTTTGACTTATTTATGAAGCTGCATTAAAAAACAGCCAGGAGTCACAGCGGAGCCGAAGGTTAGGCTCATCTGACGGACTAACGGTCAGAGGTCACTGCAGTCCAGACATGAACATATAAATGATTAAGGATTGTTATGTTTTCTGAGAGTGTTTCCATTTTAGCCTCTCCACTCTTTACAACATCGATCGCGTGACGCAACTCAGCCAATCATAACGACTTGAGCAAGAGCGCGAGGGGCGATGTCGGAGAAATAAGTTTGGAAAGCAGAAGAGGGAAAGAAAAGAACCATGTTGAATTGTTGTGTTGAGCGTTAAAGTTTGGGTTATTTTTATCTGAGCTTCTTGAAAAAGAAAAAAATGGATTTTCTCTTACTAAACCTTGAATTTGAATTGAATGTCCCAGCCCATGGGCAATGAAAATGTAGCTTAAGCTTGCTTTTCTTTCCTGCAGGCATTGTGGGCGCAGCTGTCCAGGGTTAAAAGGTTGGCTTTGTAACATTTCTTTACAAAATACACCACAAAGAAAATAAACCATCAGCAGAGTGAATGATGAGTAAAAAAGGAAGTTTTGCCGTCTTTTCATATACACAAGGTAATGATAACTATGGGTAGAAAACATTCATTTAATCCACAGGGCTGCCTCAAAGGCCACCGACTCAGTTGTTTATGCTAAAGTCAATATGAGTTACGCCTCTCATCTATAATACTGCATATCCTTTATGATGATCAGATCTTTGGAAATAAGATTAAAAATTACCTCAAAAACTCCTTTTTCTTCACACAGTGGTGTTTTGTTGTGCTGCAGCAGCACCACGCACCAATGCTTGTGAGTTTTCAAAGCTGTTGTGGTTCTGCAAACTCCTGGATGAGGATTTCAGTTCCTCCTGATTGCGCTTCATTTCCCAAACACAACACAGCTGTGGTCTGGGCCTGGCTGAGAAATGACCAAACCTCAGTTACCCTCACCATGTGCAACCCACTCACACACACACACACACACACACACTGGCTGACTCAGTATCACTAAGAGTCTACTACACTGCATTTTCTTTCAAATTGAAAAATGCTATATATCATACATAAAGACGTACATGCATTAATGAAAATGTGCATACACAATCAAGTAGCTACATATTGTGAATACAAATCATATTTATGTATTTATGCTTCCACTTTTCCCTCATCAATCAATCTGCGAGCTAAATGGCTGATTGTGTATCCACATCCGGAATTTGATGCCACAGCAATTTGTTTCTCCTTCTGATCTTATTTAATAAAAGCACCTGTCATAAAACAGGTTATTATGAATGTCGGTCCAGTCTCTCTCACTCTCTCTTCTCTCACGCACACTGAACAGTGCAGCACTGGGCCAGCGGGAGTCAGGCAGTTGAATGGAAATGACTTCACTGGGCCCTGCTGTTACCCCGGGTCCTCTGGGTCGCACCAGCATGCCCTGCAGCAGCAGAGTTAATGGGATAGCAGCAGGACTGCTGATCAAGCACACTGGTGGCACACACTACACTACACACCGTCTCACACTACAGCAACAGCAGCAGCGGCAGTGTGGGTATATTCAGCTCCATATTCATACAGACACGCCTTCACAGAAAAACCTATACAACCGTCATCGTTAAAGCGAGACAGACACACACACTCACACAGCTCCCCGAGGGCCTCTGAGGACAGGTCTGCTGTACAAGCCTCTGCCCACTTCACTACATACAGCAGTAAAAGATTGACACTACTAATGCAAAAATCAACACCCAGAGGACGGTGCAGGAGTGCAGGGTCGTGAGGTCGCTTTTAACCTGTAAATCAGTGATGACCTCAAATGTCCTCTCACAAAGAAGAAGAAAAAAAAAACTAAAAAGTTGCCTGCACTTGGAGGAAACTTGTCTTTTTGTGTCTGTTTTTTTGTGTGTGTTTTATCTTTTTCCTCTGCGTGAGTGAGCAATTATGTGTGAGCAAATCCCGCTTTATGTAAATGAAAAATAAGTTATAAAGCTTTTGAAATGTAAATGTCTATATGGTGGAGAGGATAACAAGGTTACAGCTTTGAAAAACACACACAAAATCATCAACACAAAGTATACTCTTAACGGCACCGACACACTGAGTTCCTAGAAAAAAAAAAAGTTATATTCCTGCTATAAATGAAAGAACTGATCTTTGTCTGATGATGCAAAAAATGTGGTTATATTATTTGACTCCTTTTGCTGAAAGCTAAAAACCAGTGTATTGAAACTCTCGGAGGAAAATAAAGAAAATAGATCTGAATTCCCGGTTAAAGTCAATGACTTTGAGTCTGAAAGTCGTACTTTTAAAATCTTGTTAAGCTCAAACAATGAGAAAGGCTGCCCAAGGTTTTACAGAAACATTCAGTGTTGACATTGTTTGAGACAGGAATTGATCAAAATACTGTTGACAGCAACATGAGATCAATTCTTTACTCTTCTCTTTTCCAAGACACAAGTTTAGTAACTTTATTTAGTGTCAGAGGGTAGAGGCCAGTCTGATTGTCTATCATCCTTTGCTTTCATCATGTACTGTTTGTTTGTAAAAGTAATGTAGGTATACTGTAGCTACTGTATAATGGAACATCCTCTGGATATACTGGAAATACTCATCATACAATATGTATGTACTATATTTATCAAAACTACCTCTGCTGAATTTTTAAATGGGACAACATGATTCCACCATATATTCTAACAATATAATATTTATATAATTGCCTTCTGTAATATTAAATTAAACATGGTACTATGCATATTCTGCCCCTTCTACCATTGCTCAGCATTTAGTTAAGAGAAACAAGAAAACAATAGTTTTGGGTCTTCTGTTATTGAGCTTCACTTGAAAACACTGTAAAACTAAACATTAAGAAATATACACTTCAATTTTCTGTTCAGAAAACACACAAGTATACAAGTACACACTGAAATAAGAAATCAATAATTTAGCTTCATGCTGATGTATATGGAAATATACATTGAAATGTTAAAGGTTAGCACTGACTCCAATCGCTAATGGTTATCAACTGACAGTCAACAGATTAAGAATGAACTTAACTTTAGTTTAGAAGATACTCTGTGTTCACAAACAATAATAAAGTCATATTTTCTAAGGCCAGACAACTATTGACCATATTCACAACGTAGCCATCTTTCCTTACGTCATCACTCAGGGTGGGTAAACAAACCGTATAACTGCTGCGTCCCTGGCTGCAAGCCAAACGCTGGCTGATAAACTGCTTTCCTTTCATCGCTTCCCAGTTGATACAGATTTAAGAAAGACATGGGTTGTCAACATCCGAAGGGACATTGGGCCATATTTCAAAGTAAAACTTGAACTTGAACTTGAATTAAGTTAGCTGGCATTAGCTGCAACTGCTAACATTAAGGCCGCGTTCAGACTGCAGGCATATCTGATTCAAATCTGATTCCTTCTCATGTCCGATTTTTAGGGCTGACTGTCCACACTGTTTTTAGCAAGTGTCCAAATCGCATTTGGCTCTGTTCAGACTGGGCCACATTATTGACCCATCTGACAGGTTGCTGTAGCAACGACGTCGGAGCGGAGGCTCCGCCGTATGTGACAGGCGATGCCTCACGGACGCGTCGGCGGCGATCGGTTCTGACAGTCAGAACCGATCTGAGTGTTTGGAGCTGTTCAGACTGAGACGCATCTGTCCAAATGCGATCTGAAACTACCTCCTGGAGGTGGTTTCGATCCGTTTTGCAAAAATCGGATTTCATGTGATTTGGGACTGTTCAGACTTAAAAAGAGCCATCCAGTTCCAATCTGGATGGGCTAAAAATCGGATTTTGGCTGGCAGTCTGAACGCGGCCTAACAGTAACGTTATGTGACAGCGTTGAATCTTCCCACCCCGAGTGACGACGTAAGCAAAGATGGCAACGCTGTGAATTAATTGTCTCTGTGTAGTGATGACTGTAACTATGACAACGGCATTTCTGCCAAACTATGGCAACACTGAAAGGACAATAAAAGCAGAACTCACAACATTCAAATTTTAAAGGATAAACAGCAAAATGCATGTTTATATACCATAATGGTGATATACTCAGATTATTTTCTTCAATTTTAATTGGGATGGATTGTGTAACATATTTCTGAAATAAAAGCATGGGTATATCATCGAACTGTTCCAGTTTCTAGTAGTTTCTTATAAACTACTTTGTTGTGCACCACATCTTTATTTTAATATGTGTTTCTCCATCACCAGTCTCCACTGGCATCAGAGACTTTAAGGAGAGAGCAGGTCCATACTGATCGATCACAGCTCTGTTCCCACGCCTTCCTCCTACATGTGGTTTTCTGAGGAGGCTGAACGTCAGCAATACTGTAACTACATGCATTGTTTCTGTGGCTCTGCACCATAGACGCAGTGTCACTGTTGCTTATGGTGACGCACTCTGATGCAAGGTCGTCATGACAAACGGCTCACTAACAACATTCAGGAATAAAACACATTTTCTAACATATGCACATCTTTTACTTTAGCCACGTGAGTCATTGTCCATGAAGTTTCCATAATGTGAGAAGTCATCAGGTTGCACTCTGCGACATTGCGTATGTGTGTGTAGCACGTCTGCCAGGTGCTACAGTGGAAATGAGCTGTGGAGACTCTTCTTCTTTCTTCTACTTCAAAAGCTTGGGTGCACTCCCTGAGAGAAGCGCTTCATTATTGTGCAGTGGCATGTGTACATGTTGCTGCTTTGCATTTGTACAGCAGCTTGAGTGCAGTGTATCAGCTCTCTGTCACCAGGGGCTTTTGTATTGATTGTGTTTGTGTAGTGGAATAAAACAGCAGCTTATATGAAACAGAAGCTTCTGCACTTTCTTTCTTTTTTTCTTCTCTGGAGCTGTAGAAGCTCTGTGTTAATATTCTCCCCAAAAACTCTGTCTGTCACTCACTTACACTTTACCTCACCCCCTTCCTCTATTGTTATTGTGTCAGCAGACTTAGTATACAGTATATAAATATGCTACTTTCTGAGAGTTGATGGGTGTTTGATCATTTTAATTTTAATTTTCATGTTTTGTTTTTTGTTCTCCTTACTTTTGTCCTTTGTTGGGGACACTGTGGCTGATATAAGCATGCTTTTTTTCTTTCTTTTTTTAATCTCTGAGTCGCTCCCTAAGTGTATTTTGAAATTCCTCTTTTGCCGTCTTAGCCCAAAGACTTTTCAATTCCCTGCCTGAAAAGCTGCGGATGGTAAAATCAGTTTTAATCTTTTCAATCACATCTTAAAGCTATTTTTACAGAGAGACTCCGACTTTACTCATTTCTCACAGTGTACTCTGTTTGTATAACCTCCTTCACTTTAATATCTGGCATTCGTGTTACTCGTTAATCCCGATTTATAAGAATATCTTGAAGATGACAGCAAAGTGAGGACATAACTGGCTCCAAAAACAATTTGGCCTCCAGACATGCTCAGCCCCAGTCAGTCCTCACTTCCTTTACCGGTTGGCCTCAGTGAGTTTCTCACCTTTGCTAATCACCTGGTGCTGCCTCTCCTTGAACACCTGCTCCTCATCAGGCTCCACCTGTTCATTGATCACCGTGTCTAGTTTAGCACCTCTTTGTTCTGTCAACTTTGATAGCTGCATCCTCTCCTCTTTTCTGTAGCCAGACACTTGGACTCCTACAGTTCTCTGAGTTGCAACTTGTTTCTTTAAAGCAGAAGTAAGCGATCCGGTCGATTTGGCTAACTTCTTGTCAGCCGATGGAGTTAGCAGTCCCCGCCCTCGTCCCTACGTCACCATATTCACGCGCATCCCTTGGCTGCACACACAGAGAGGACCGCCCCTTTATGCCGTTCTCTCTCCTCATTGGATAAAGGTTGTAGGATACAAGGAAAGTTTTCTCCTCGGCTTACAGCAGAGCAGAGTGACTGACAGACCCGTGTTTCAGACCAAACACTCTATAAGTGACTGCTGTCGGAAGATATAACTATTTAAGACTTATATTAACACAAACATTCTGCTTACTTCTGCTTTAAGACAACCTTAGTTTATAACATGAATCATGTTTTGTCAAAGTGAAAAGACACTGTGACTGTCAGTGGCAGGTGAGAGGTGAATAGTGGTTTCCAGTTGATCACATCCAGTGAGCTGTTTAGAAATCATCATACTACTTCTAAGAGTGTGGAAAGAAAGATGTTGGAAACAATATTTCACCAAGATGGAATAAGGCCTGATATTGAAAGTGAGATTTCCATGTCTTTGATTATAGATCAAGTCTAGTTTCTATATTAAAACTGTGCAAGTATCAGAGCCTCAGTCCACAGAGAAGAACAAAGGCTGAGCCTTAAAAAAAGCCATCAAGACTTATGTAACTTTGTGATGTCACAACTAAATACGTAAGCCCACCCACCCAAACCTTCATTTGAAAGCTCAGCAACCTGTCGTTACCGAAACTCTGGTAGAGAGGAGATGTA
The DNA here is from genome assembly GCF_045865225.1 of Trachurus japonicus. Classification (NCBI taxonomy): domain Eukaryota; kingdom Metazoa; phylum Chordata; class Actinopteri; order Carangiformes; family Carangidae; genus Trachurus; species Trachurus japonicus. Next base: position 7,180,574 of record NC_140921.1, on the reverse strand, counting down.
AAACTACAGTGAGATAGTTTTTATTTCTTAAAACCACAAATGTTATCTTCGTATGGATCAACACTTCAGATAAAACACAGCAGAAGTATAAAATATGGAGCTTTAATCATTTGGCCTTTAGTGAAAAACTATCGACCACAGTTTCACAGAGACTCAGAGTTATTCAATAACATTGCTGGTTGTCTCTTACTTCAAAAACTTCAAGATATTGCATTAACAGGTTTTTAAAAAATACATATAAATTATCAGATGATGAGTAGTTTTCTGTGAATCATATTGATAATGCACCGAAACTCGATCTCATTGTTTTTGTCAGACAGATTAGAGCTGAATGTGGACAATGTTTCTTTATTTTTTCTTTTAGTGGTAAATGTCTGCTCCTCTGGGATCCCTATAGCTTTCCCAAGTTTTATTATTAAAATGCCAACCTTCAGAGGAACATATTTCATTAAAAAATAATAAATAAATACTTAATTCCTTCCCTTTCAGTCTGCTGAAGCTCTTCTCACTGCAGCGTCTGGTTTCTGGAGGTGGTAAATAAAAGCACACTGTTGCCAAGGTCGGTGCAGATTACCTTGGAACGGCAGCAGCACAGTGCAAACGTCTCCATGTGCTGTTGAAGACAATGATGTCGGACTCATCTGCCTGCAGCACATCCCCATCTTCTAATGAAAACCCAGAGGAGGTTACCTGAGGTCTTTTATGGAAACTATTACACCTCTAAAACCCGTGTTATATAATCCCAGTTCATTTAATTTCTCTCTCTCAAACTGCCTGGGTCTGACTTTCTTTTTTTTTTTTTTTCCGATTCCTGCAAACATCTCTAAAGCACAACATAATGTAATATTTAAGGTACAACAACAACAACCGGCTCTTGGCTACTGTCAAATCTGTGCCACATTACAGCAGTTTACATAATTGGTTTGGTGGAGAAGCGTTCGTTCTCTCTCTCTCTCTTTCTCTCTGTGCTGCAAACATTCAAACTCGGCTGCAGATTTTAACTCATCCTGACATTTGGAACCGAGCTGCACCGGGTGAAATACAAAATCGATTTAACAAAAAAAACAGCAGACGTGCAAAGCGAAACGAGAAAAATATAACAGTTGGCAGCTTTTATGGATATAACATGGTGGGGTTCTTTTTGAATAGATACATCCACCTACAGTATCTCTATGTGCTCTGACAACCCAGTGTCACGGCAATTTGTGAAATATATTTAACCAAAACCACTTTTTCCTGCTTCAACCAAAGTGCTTTTGTTGCGTAAACCACAGATTTGGATTCTGGATGTAAATCCCCGCTCTGTGATGTGACTTGTTTTATACGCCCCAACCACATCCTGGTGACTTCGCTGCCGCTAATGAATGGAGCGCTTCATTCATTCAAAAACAAATATGTTTCCAATTTAAGTATATTAGCCCTGCTGAGTGTCACGGAAAAAAGATGAAAAATTAATGTGCCATGTACGTACAGTACGTGATTTTTGATTAATTTTCCGTGACTATTTTGCAAACCGCTCGTGAGGAAGCGGTTTGGCAGTGAACGACCTCAACTCTCAGTCCCCACTGTCATTAACCACAGATAAAGACAAACAGCGTGAAGGCGTCCGTCGTGCAGGGTGAAGAGACGGAACTATTACTCCCTGTCTGCTCCCTCTCTTCTCACCTGCTGCCATTACTGCCCATATCACTTCACACATCCATGTCTGTGTGATTGTGCAGCCCCGCTTCAACTCCCCGAGTCCCACTGGAAGAGATAGGAGATCGTATAATGGATTTACAAATGAACTGAAAAATGGACACGGACCAGATCTGGAGCCAGTGTTGATAAAGAGAGAAACAAATACAGATTTAGTCATTTCTCCTCTGCTCGAGAGCTTAATGGGGCACTCCGCTGATTTTAATTTTCACTGATTTAATTTCAGGCAGGAGGAGAACATGATAACTCCACACAGGAAGGGCCCCTGCCAGCCTGCCAGACCACACTGCACCAACCAACCAAAATCCAAATGTGCATCATTAGTTATTCGCCCATATGTTCCAAAGCTGCAGTTTAAGATAAGTGTCTGCAACTACATGTACAATGTCAGGCAAATTTAGATCACAATTAAGTAAAATTACACCAATTTTTTACAAAATAACAGCTGGTATTACTGTATTAGAGGGCATATATAAGCTCAAGGTTTTCTTATATACATATAACAAAAGAGAGGTTGTTCTTTTCATACCTTTACATGCTTCAACTAATTCTTCCGTCAGTTTATGTTACATAGACTTGATCATCCCCCGCCAAATTTGACAGCAGTCAGTTTGCTCCTTCAGGGCGAGCATAGATGCCCCCTTCGTCCCGGTTCATCGTCTTGGGAGCCCGGGAGTTTGACCGCCTCCATGATCCAGCGTTTGTGCCTGTAACTTTCGTAACAGATGACTTTGGCCTTTTCTTCTGCCTTTTTTTGTTTGCTCGTCTCTGTCTTTTCCCCATTTCGTTTTTGCATTCTTTTTGGTGATCGTCCTGTCAAGTTTGGCCTGGGGCGATCACGCCTTTGTAACATCAGCTGATGAGACACGTCACACCAACATCTAGTGCTGCTTCTGATGAAGACGGAAGAATCTGTCGTATGAAAAGAACAACCTCTCCATTGTCTGATTCATAAGAAAATCTAGCTATCTAAACTTGCTAGACATAATGAACTCCATCGAGCTACAAATACTGTATAAGCTGTTGAGAAATTGGTGTCCTATGTTTTATGATGACACTTATCAAAGTCTGTGCTTCCCACTATCAGACAATATAATATGGTAGGTGATGATAAAATACTCCATAAAATACCTTTAACTTTTTCAACATTGAACTTTGAAGACTCTTTCCATTACGTAAAGGTCACAAATACTTTAAACTCTCAAAGTGTTGCTGTACTGACAATATAAGGCCTTAATGTTTGCAAAATTTTTGCTTTAAAGACAAAGTGAAATGTGACTGATGATGATGATGAGGACTCATTTGGCACCAGAGATGAAATATACAGTGCTCGAGTATGTATAGAGTGTCAGCTAATGTTACAAATCAAGCCTGAATTCAGGGACACTCATCAAAGCGACACCTAATTAAGGTTTTTTGCAAAACTCCAAATTGAACTTGTGGAAACACAACGTGCATGGAGAAACAGGGAAAATCAAGCCAGCTGCAGATAGATAGTCGCCCTATCTGGTGAGTGTTTTTTTGGTTTGTTGAGACACCGCAGCTTCACAGAGATGTCTCCCAGCTACGCTCCCGCAAGCAAAGAGCTTCGTGACAAATCGGGGAAACAGCTTGTGAATTACTAATTGCCACTTGATCAGCGGGAATTTTTGAATTAGTGCTTTAATCTGCCTTTGCACGTGTCCAATGTTCCAGTGAGTCTTGCCAGATCCCATGTTCCCCCGCCTCCCTGACAGTGTGGCGCACAGGATATAACGTGATTAGACGTGACCCTGAACAGTACGTAATGACATTAGCGGATGGCAGAGGATTGCGGCGCAGGTGGGGCCGACAGGTATGATTGAGGGAGTGTGATGTGTTTTTCAGATCGTGTCTGGATGTTGGAGGTTTAACAGTTGGTTTGATCTATATTTGTAATGTAGTGCACCTTCAAAAGACTTTGGGCGGGTAGTTTTTGACAAGTCATCTTCTTTACATGTGGATTTCTAAGAATTTCTGTATCTTACATGAAGCTGTCATTGTTATAAAGCAGATGTGTCTCTCCAGGGACTGACAGATATACAACAGTTGAAAAGCTTCAATTGGATTTTTATAACAAACAATGGGAGTTATTGTTTAAAACTACTTCTCAAACAATGTGATGGATGGTGACGGTGTTCCTAGACTCATCAGTGCGTTCTCCTGTTCAGTTTGAGTTTTCCTGTTTTATTTTGAAAGCCATTCTGTCCTCTTCCTGTCCCGTTGTGTCTAGCATTGTCTTTGTCTCCCACATCTATGTCCTGTTTTTTTAGTCTTTGTCCCTCCTGTCCTTGCTCATCCCTATTCTACTGAGTTCTGGTATTTCATGTTTTCTTTGCTCTTTCAGTTGGAGACCCTTTCTGTTTTCCTTTTTTTGTCTTGTCCGGGACTTTGACCTTTCGACCCCTTTTTTGTTGATACAGTTTAAACTGTTTGGAGACCTTTTGCTTTCCACCCACTCACCTGTGTTTGTGTCTGCATTTGGGTCCAGCTCCTCCTAAACCTGAACAAGATCAGAGAATGTCAAAAGTCTGACATGAATCGTTGGCCCCTCTTTTACCCTTGGGAGAAACAAAACAATTTCCTGGTTTGCCTCTTGATTGGTGTTCCTGAAAGACTTTTTATTATTATTATTTATTCAGCAGGAAAATGAACAGATCTAATTTTATCACATGCATTAAAATCCTATTTATGTATTGATCACTGTGACTATAAAGCATTAAGAGAAATTAGGAGGGAAGTAAGGAGGCTATAACAATGAAAGATTAGGTCCATGGTGTAGGTTTACACTCAATCCTATCATCCTCCAAAATATGTCCCTGGCTGTGGGCTGACTAGAGACCAGTGGAAACATCTGTACATCACAGGAAGTGAGGATATGGCTGGTCCTCCCATTACCCATTATGAAATATCCACTCACACACATATATATATTTCATTTTAGAGTAGGGATAAGGCAGTTAAATGCACTTCCTCCATATTTCACTATAACACTGAACAGTGTCAGGAGTGAAATACATTTTTTCCAGTTCAAACATCTTTCACAATAATCATGTAAATTATCTCCACCAGGATAAGTTTTGTGTCTGTCAGTCCTACTCATGCCGACTCTCAGGCTGCGCTACAGACTGTAACTAATGAGTCTGATTACATGCTAATTTGAAATCACTGTAAAAATCCTGTTTCTTTTGATGAGAAGACGTTGAGGTTCATAAAATCTTCTGAAGTTCAGTTAAATGAAACTGAAACAAAAAAAAATAATCTATTCGGCACATGGAAAATAAAGAACATTTGCTGATGATGAATTACTGCAGAGTAAAGGGATGAATCAGAGATGGAGAGAAAGGACTGTTTGCTGAGAGAGAATCAAAAGCTCTCAAATTGTAATTGTTGTTTTGCTGATAGAGGTCAGCTAATCTGAAATGAGGCCACAAAGAGACGCAGAAATAAATATACACGCAGCACCAAATTGAATTCTTTCATTCATTCACACAGTAGTTGGTTTACAAAATCACTTTCGAAGGTCAAAAAAATCCCAAGTTATACTTAATGTAAACCTTCTACAACCTTCTCTGGAATAAACTACATTACAGTCTTGTCAATAAAGCAGTTTTGGGTTTGAGTCAGGGATTGTGAGATAAAGATGCTGTAGCACTGTGTGTGTGCACTGCACGCGTATGTGTGTGTGTGTTTGTGTCTGTGTGTGTTTGCATCCATGGTGGCTCATTTATACAGAGACCTACCAGCATTTGACTCACTCATGCAAAAAAAAAACCCAGCTGAACTGCCATATCATCAATTAAGTGTGCGCTGAGTCTCCATCCCTGAACACACAGGCGGTAATAATATACATTAAGGATGGCCTGTCTGGAATGAGAGCATTAGCGTTCCCACCCCGCTTCGGTGGCATTAGCATTAGCATAGTCGGGAGGGCTCGGTTCCATGGAGCAGGCCCTGCACCGGGCAGATAAGGATTGTACAGACGGCACACAGCAAAGGTCTGCTCAGTCGTCCCTCCACACATGCTAATATTTCCGCCTCCTCACATCCCGCTGACTCTGAAACATCCAGCCGGCCCAGGGAGAGGGGTATTAAAAATATCTCTACTATTACAAGCAATATAAAACATGCACAGGGGGGGTACTTGCACATGCACAAACACAATTTTTTTTAAAAATGTGTGTGTGCATTCACACACACTCACAGAGGCACACACACTCTCCCAGACACCATTACTCTGCATAATGAGTATGAATCGATTGGAGGCTGCAGGAATCTGTTGTAATCGGGCTTATTACTGTGTTGGATAGTCTGTCAGGGGAGCACGCTGTTACAGTTGTAATATCACATCTTCATTTGGTTGTTTGCTGTTACACGAAAACACCCAGTGTTTTAGGTTGTTGATTGTTTGGCCCATCCATCGCTGGACTGTTTCTTGTTGCTTCCACTGTTTTAATTTCAATCTCCATTTCCTCCTGAAAACATCTGCGCCGCCGATAAATGAGAATCTGTATTAGAGGCGAATTTGATTTCAGACAAAACCGGGATGTTGAAATTCAACTACGCTACACCTCTGAGTGTTTCCACCGAACCTGATTCCAGACCAGCTTGTTAGTTAATTTGTGCTTAGCCAATCAGAACGATTGCTGATGACTTGTGGGTAGTTACTTCTGCCTCATGGCTGGAAGAGAAGGAGTCCCTTTAGAAAAGCATGCAGCCAAAAAATCAAATCAACACTTGTACTTTTACACCATTACAGGGGAACAAGGTGTTTAATGGACATGTAAATGGTCCGGATATATATATATATATATTTATTTTAAGGCTGCAGTGACTTTTTTGGTGGAATCTGTGAGACACACTGTCCCTGTCATGTTATTCACACATCCTGAAATAACCAAATGAACAATTCAGGTCTCTCCATTTACTAAATCTATATGAATGATTCTTTTCATCCATCTTCCTGACACCTGTGATCAATTTGACTGGCATAAAAACTGGTTGTCATGCCGACCTGGACCTGCTCCACACATCCGACTCAAACAACAGCAAAGCCTTTATTTTTCCTGTTGTGTAATGTCTCTGATACTGGAACTGGTGCTACCTGCAAATTATCCGACAACATGATTGTGACGTGGATGCAAATGTATATTGACAAAAAAAGAAAAAGAAAAAGTGGTTGACATTAAAACAAATCATCTGTCCACTGCTCCAATTATTATTGTCATGCAGTTGCTTATTAATAACAGTTTGCTATTAAGAAAAAATAACTAAACGCAAACACTTAATTAGGTTGTGAATGCTGCAATTGTGACGCATCTACAGTGTGAAAGTTTCAGCAATGGTTAACCCAAATTGGATTCTTTCTTTTTTTATATAGGTGATGATTTTTTAATTTGAAATTTACAGATCCTTACAGAGTGTGAAACTTTCCCCCATCAGGTATTGCTTAGAATCTAATTAGATAGCAGCAGGGGTAGAGCCAGTTAAACGAGCTCATTTAACTGTGCAAATGCAAATGCAGCGCCCTATTTTGTCTCATGTGAATTTAAAAACCTCGGCAGTAAAATTGAATTATTATTCAAAATGAGAACAGTATTGAATGTTTTTATCTCACTGGTCCAAGTGTTAGCAAAACACCTCCACTCATCCCACAAAGAATAACCTCATTTCAATACGGCTTCAATTATGCAACTGTGTTTCTTCATTCAGACTTAACGCCTGATTTCTTCTTTGCGTTATTTTTGTATAGATCTTTCATATCTGGGTGTTTAGATTTGTCATTAGATGTATACTGTGTACAAAAAGTGTGAAGTTGTAACTTCTTAATTAACCACAGGAGTAACCAATGAAAAACCTCTAATACTGTATGTTCAAACTAAACAAAAAAATAAATCTCCCATATTTCAGAGTATAATTTTAAACACCTGTCTCCTAGGCCTCTCCTCGAGATCTAATAACAAGAAGTTTGTGAACCAATCAGAGGAGAGTCTCTTCTGTTCGGCTGTAGAATTGAGTGATTGGACAAAAGTGAAGCAGATCTCAGATTTCAACATTTAAAGGAACCAAAACCATGCAAGGTTAGATGGTTGTTCGTGGTGGCTGTTCTGTTGTGACATCACAAAGTTACAGAAGTCCTGACAAGATGCTTAAAGTTTATGAATACAGGCTGTCTGTGTGCTTTTGTCTCTGGTCTGAAGCTTCAATACTTTCACAGCAGTAATATAGAATTTAAACCTGCTCTATAGTCAAATGTGACATGTAAATCTACTTTTATGTCACATGGGACCTTTAAAACAGTTTCCTGTGTGTTTATACCTTCAGTGAGCTAGATTAAGTCCCTGCTGTGAATGAGTTTTATCATGACAGTAACCTTAAACTTGGTAGTCCAAGGTTAGTTTTAATATCCCATAAGTACGGTTCACCTTGACAGCCTTCAAACTATTTGCTCATTGATCATTTTCCACAAACCCATTTCTCTTTCTCTCCCCTACTTTCTGCTTTGCTTTTTAATGCGACATTTTTGATATGTGCAGCTTGTTTGGCTTTGATCCAGTGTTTGTGTTTGGTCTGACTATAGACAGATCCTGCTGTGGTCAGATAGGGGTGTTAAGGGATTGTCCGTGCCCAGAAGTGTGCTTCATCTGTGTCTGTTACATTGTAATTTGTGCTCCTGTCAAACGTGCAAATGTGATCTCTCGGAACGTAAATCTCCCAGATGAGTCCCATCTTGCCGAACCGCCTGCCTCATCCGGTGCCACCACATGCTGCGTTGAAACAAGTTGGTGCAAATTAAATACTTTGAAGTCAAGGTACGACAGTGGCAGGCGTCCTGCCAGGCTCGAGTTCACACCCTGTGAGAAGACAAATTCTCACACGTGCTTGTAACAAAACAGAGACTTTCATCCGTAACCAGCCACTGCTGATTTCTGCACCATTTTGCATGAAAGATGGCAAATAAGAGCTAAAAGTGTCTGCAGGAAGTTGGAAAAGTTTGATTACACAAAGGAGAAGTTCAACAGATAAACATAAAATTTTAAAGATTATTACTAGGGCTGTCAAACGATTAATTTTTCTAATCGCGATTATTACATAATGCATTAATTCCTCAAATTTCCTCATATCTAAATGATATCAAATGTCAGATTTGGAACCAGCCAAATACTGGATCTTATATCAAATAAATACAACTCTTGGTGGCACAGTGCAGTGGCCCTTCAACCAAATGCAGTTTTTCAAAGCCCTCCAAAATGACACATACCATTCTCTGATCCGGTGCCTCCGTTGGCAGAACTACATCTGTCTGTTTGCGAATATATGCACGGCTGCAGAACAATACGTGACATGATGAGGGCCCGAGGACGTGCTTTATTGCATAATCTTGAAATTATGTGCTTTCATGTTGCATATAATCTGAATTAATGTGCTAAAGCAAATTACCACTCACAGATCTGGGGCCAGAGAACAGGAGTTATGGTGGGGGGGGGGGGGGGGTTAATAAGGATTCGGCAGCTCATTTTCCCCCACGGGCCACCTTAACAAGTTAATCTAGGGCATGGTTTAAATCGTAACTATAACTGACTCATAAACAAACCTTCTTCTTCCACGATGCACAGAAGTCTGGTTGCAAATACTGTAGTCTCCCATCTCCACAGTGCTGTGTCAGCGCTGGAGAATGGTCTGGCTGCACCCATTATCATTCTGCTATATGGTGGGGGGGGGGTGCTATGGCTTGTTTGAAATCAAGCACAATCATTATGGCTGGTGCTGTGTGTATACTGCCCCTGCAAACTATAGTGCTGAAAGGGAACTTGTTTTGGGACAATTTTTACATTATCCAAACTGAAAAATTCCAGACTTACATCCTACATGAAGTGAATCAGCCCATTCATAAAGGCTCTTAACAGTCTGAACAGTCCACTTCCTCTATAATCAGTCAAATATGGTGAATGAAAGGCTAGCAGCAAATTTAATACCACTTCCTGGCTGAGGATGGAGACTCAGCTTTCCCAGTTGGTGGTGAACTCTAACTGCTGAGTCACCTGTGCAATAATGGACAGTGTGGAGCTCAGCTCACTCTCCGGACAGAGCAGCTATACTTAAGTTCACCAAAAAACATGACATACTGTTCCCATTTAGCTGGGAAGCAGACGACTGATAACTAAATTTACTTTACAGAATTCAATCTGTGAGATGCGATGCAGAATTTCCTTGCACCTAAGAACCAGAGACTCGATTTAATGTATGAGTATGTGCATTTTTTTTGTGTGAATTTCCTCTATATAGACTGATGAGGTCAGAGTGTAGATGTTTATTTATTCCGCACACAGTCGCCATCTGATGTTGTGCATTACTGCAACACAATTTTACTCAAATAGCCAAGAAATGCCACAACAACAAGCAGGTTTAATGTTTGACAAATGGCAGAAATGATCTTTCGATGAAGCCACACACACATATTTCAGAGGCATAAATGTGAATATCTAACACATGCTAATGTATTTTCCGTAAATGGCTGACTGATATCACATTAGGCCTTTACACCTCTCAGCTTAATTGCCTGTTAAATGAATCCTACCACATAAGTTACAGTGCCACCAGAAGTAACAAGTTTAAGAGCCATTTATGAACTCCAGTAAAGAGGAGGATGTGAAAGTGACCGTTCGGTCCAACCCTGCAGTCCTCACACCCCCCCTCCCCCAGAATGAATCAGCTGCTTCATTTAGATTAAATCTCAGCAGTGCGTGGCCTCCACATGTGCTCACAAGACAACACAACACTCAACACACACTGTGACACATGGACACAGATGCATGGGCCTGCTAACATCAGATGAGACAGTCTGGGTAACTGATCTTCCAGGAAGCAGGGGGTTGGTTAATAGCCTTCCTGATGGCTGCTGCAGGAACGACTTCCTACAGCGGTGTTTTCCCTACGGGCTGTGTGTGTGTGTGTGTGTGTTTGTGTGGGTCAATTTTATCAAATAAATAAATAAATAGCATTGCACAGAGTGACTGCGTGTCTGCTCAGTACTTATATCGATCACCTGACCCTCATTGTAAAGCTTGCAACTGAGCAGATGAGTCTTGTGCTGAAGAGCTCCACAACATGGCCAAGTGAAATATGACACAGGTACCCTAAGACTGGAAATAAAATAAATGACCTTTTATTATTATTATTATCTACAGGTAACTGTATGTTTCAGTGCATTCTTGCATTGTGTGTGGTTATTCATAGGTTGACCACTGTATATAGGCTAATATGCATGGCATATCCCAGCAGCAATAACCCTGACAAGCTCTCTCTGAGGGCTTTGCACATGCTAATGGCTTACACAGGACATACAGTTAATTTAAGCATGTATGTGTTACTATGTGCTTGTCTGTGTAAATGGTTTGTGCATCAAGGGACGCTTCTATTCCAATGGACAAGACAGAAAAAAAAAAACGATTCCCAAGACTCCACATAGACTTGTTAACTGGAAATAACATGGGATATATTCAGTCTCCTCTGCACTCAGTAACAGTCTCTTAGGAAAGCTGCTTGTGCATAACCACAAGACTGAAGTCATATTTTTTATGGTTGTTAGAAAGAATACAGTCATGAATTTGAGCTGCACGACACAGCTCCTCATGTTTATGACTCGGTGTGACTAATAACTAGGAAAAGTTTCATTTCATTCCCCAGAAATGAGGCTTGTAGACTTGTGAGGATGTCAAAACAAATGACAGAAAAAATCTCACACGGCGCTTCTAACTTTGTGCTGCTGTTTTTAGTTGACAAGTTGAACTTTACGCCATCAGTCCCTCATGCGCAAATATAGAGATACACCTGAAAGTCGGATATCTTTCAGCAAATAGGGCAATTCTGCTGTGGAGCTGTAGCCAGACTTTGATTAACCTAGAGTAAAACAATTAATGTGTACATAAGGATTTTAAGTGCAGCATGCCAGTGTGCTCGTTGATCCAACATCACATTCAATTTTACATTTCTTTTTTCTCTCTCTCTCTGTCTCTTTTAGGAGGTGATCGAGAGGCTAAAACAACAGACATCCCTACAGTCACTATGCTGTAAATGTCAAGTTAAAGCTGTTAAAACAATGACAATGTGTACCATCAATAGAGTAAAGCCTACAGTGGGAGAAGCCAAAAGATTGTCAGTGTTAGACTAGAGTTTAAGCATGTGCTTATTTCCAGGAGGCAGTTGGTAACAGTATGAATTCAACTCGATTAAACCGCTTTATGTTCACATAAACAGCTGTCTGCTCACTGGTCTACAGGAAAAGTTGGGAAGTTTTGAGCAAAACCTTCAAAATCTCAAATCTAGCAAATCAAATTAGCAAAAAAACTTCAGTATATGTAGCCGATGTTAATTTGGCCCTCTGCGTTGTTTCGGTACGGACTGCCCCAGGTGGGGTTTTGAACCCTGTGCGGGCGACTATGCAAACCGTCGTGCCAAGAGGTCAATGACCACTTAGCATTCAGGTTTGCACATCATTTTGTGGGTGAGTGAGTGCACCCAGACCCTCCATTACATATAGCCTAGAATATGGATTTATAGTGAAAATTAATAATGGGATCTGTTGGATTTTTGCATTAAATGAAAGAAAAGTGTGCCCCGATATAAAACAAATCATTACTTTAAGTGATTTTTTTATGAAGTAAAATTGATGAACATAGTGACAACACCATCACAGGCCTTCCTGTCAGTCGCCGCCGGCCAGAGTCGCTCCCGCAAACCGTCCTTTTTACCCAGTTTTAGCGTTTTTATCTCAACTTCTTGACAACCCACTTTCAGTAACTGGTTGGCTTTAAGTATATATTTGACCTGGGTGAAATATACTAGCAATCGGACGTGTGGATTTCACTCCTTCGGCGTTTTAAACCTGGCTAGTGTTTGCACAACTAGCAAACAGGCCCCGACTGCGCTGGCACTGATTTTATCAAGAACTGTCTCTTATTCGGTGTGTATCCGGCTACATTCATCAATCAATGCCCCCATGGATTAAACAAACATCTGGGATTACATCGGCTACGGACTGGAACTTTGCAACCAAGACCTACCTGAGTTTTCCACCAATAGCGGGCCTCTTCCCAGGCCCTCGCCGGTAGGTCTCCTCTCCGTGCTGTTGATCTGATCTGTTATTGTTCTGCTAATCCACCGCTGCGGGCTCCTACGGAGCCCTGGTGTGTAAGTGTCCTACACGGCACAGTCCAGTCATCATTTCAGACTGCCCTCTGTTCGCTCCCGTCTGGTGTTGTTGGCTGCCTGCTGGCCTCTGTCCTCTCTGTTTCAGCCATGACTCCACTCCCATCCGGCTGTGTCAACTGCACCTGTCTGGCTGAAAAGATCCAGGAGCTGGAGAAGAGAATCTCCAGGCTCTACCAGATCCAGGAAGACGAGAAGCTGCTGGACACCATCATCTTCGCTCTTCCGCACCCCGACCCGACTGGCACACCGGAGCCTGATCCCGCCGCCGCCGCCGCCGCCGCCGCTCCTGCCGCTCCTGCCGCCTCTCCTCCGGACCCCGCTGCTGCTGCGACCGCCGTTGCCGTTGCCGCCTCTGCCGCCGCCGCCGCCGCCGCCTCTGCCGCCGCCGCCGCTGCAACCACCTCTCCCCCGGAGCCCGCTGCTGGGAAACCTGCTTCACCCCCTGAGTCTGTCTCCATTCACCGTGATCCCACGGCTGCTCCTCCACCCTTCATCCATGACGTCTCCTGGACAAGGTTCGGAGCTAAACCTAAGGCTCCGGTTAGCTCCACTCCATCTCACCAGGAGCACTGGTCCCAGATCAGTGCCCGCACCGGGAAAACAAAGTTTCCACCACAGGCTCCAGTCTTCCACCTTCACCTGGAGAACAAGTACAGCATCCTCGACCTGCACGATTTCCCCCCCTTGCCCCCGGGATCCCAGCCTGCTCCTCCGCCCCCGTCCTGTCCACCTGCCGCGCCGGAGCGCTCCCTCACCGGGTCCCGCCGGCTGTCAATACCGTGCTTCACACCTGCACCGCAGCGGGCCCGTGTCCCTCCTGCCCTGTCCCCACTGTCCTCCCCGGAGAGGCTGAGCTCCCCTCCATCGTCCTGTCCCTCTCCGGTCACGCAGTCTCCACGTCCTCTTTTCCCTCCGACGACTTTAATTGTAGGTGACTCCATCGTAAAAAACATCCGCTTTTTCAACGCAGTCACACGGTGTTTCCCCGGTGCGAAGGTCCTTGACATTTTAACACATCTCCCCACTCTGTTGAAAACTCTGCCAACCTCCATCCAGAGAGTTATAATCCATGTCGGTACAAATGACACATCCCTCCGCCAGACTGAGCTGACGAAGAATCACTTCATCCGACTTTTAAATTTCCTGAAAAACTCTGAACTCTCTGCATTCATCAGCGGCCCCATCCCCACTTCTGGCCGTGGATGTGGGCGTTTCAGCCGAGTCCTCAGTCTGCACACCTGGCTCCAGTCTGCGTGCCAAGCTCACAGCATTGCCTTTGTGGACAATTTTAATCTTTTCTGGAACCGCTCATCCTTTTTTAAGTCGGATGGAATACACCCTAGCTACGTAGGTAGCCGCATGCTAGCGGCTAATCTGCAGCACACTGTACATTCCCTCCCACATGACTGACTGTTTACTTCCCCCCCACTCACGCCCCCCTCTCCCTCTGTGGTGCACTCACTGTCGACAGCTTCTCCCCAGAGCTCCCCCTGCTGGCCACACCTGTCATTGTCTCCCTCAGCTGCTGGCCTCTCCATCATTACTCTATCCAATAACCACAGCAACACCCAACCACTCCCTATTCCTGTCCATATTACAAACAGACACCACTCTGGCAGAAACACCACCCGGACTGTTAATCACTCTGTACTAGCCAGCCCATCTATGCTGGCTTCCACTCACACCAAATATGATAACTCATCTGTCAGCTTTGGACTTCTCAACATCCGCTCACTTACAAACAAAGGACACCTCATCCATGACCTCCTCACTGACCGCAAGCTCGACTTCCTCTGTTTGACTGAAACCTGGCAACAACCAAATGACTTCTCCTCACTGAACGACTCCACCCCACCGGACTTTACTTACCTCTCCCACCCCCGTAGCCACGGCCGTGGGGGAGGTATTGCAGTCATTCACCATAAGAAATGGAAAGTCCTGCCACAGTCACTGCCTGTCTTCTCCTCATTTGAACATCTTGCACTTACACTCCCTGGACCCACTCCCACCATCATTGCCACTTTCTACCGCCCTCCCAAGCCCCACAGTGACTTCTTAAATGACTTTGCCATCTTACTCACCCATCTATCCACTCTATCACCAAACATCATATTACTAGGGGACTTCAATATACACATGGACAACATTAATTCACCCCTCACCAGAGACTTTTCATCATGCCTGGACAGTTTTGGACTCCATCAATTCATCAACTTCCCAACACACACAAAAGGACACACTCTGGACCTAATCTGCTGCTCTGGCCTCACCCCCTCCAACTGCACAGCTGACGATCTCCATGTGAGTGACCATTTCCTCATCTCTTTTAGCACTGCACTCTGCCTCTCAAGAATCAAGTCACCACGCTTCATTTCATTCCGGAACTTAAAGAACATCAACATTGACACTCTCTGCTCCAACATTGACACTATTCTGATCCCGGACTGTTCTACCACCTCTGACGAAATGACAACCCTCTACAACACAAGTCTAAGCAACATCCTCAACTCCCTCGCTCCCCTCAAAACACGCTCTGTCTCCTTCTCCACAACTGCCCCCTGGTATACCCCTCATCTCCGCTCCATGAAAACTAAAGGCCGCCAACTGGAACGACTCTATAAGAAAACTGGACTCACCATTCACAAAGAAATGTACATAACCCACATACGCCATTACAAGGACTCAATCATCCAAGCCAAAACAAACCACTACTCCGCTCAGATTATCTCCAATGAAGGAAACACCAGATCACTGTTCACACTGCTCAATAGAACTCTCCAGCCACCTGACTCCTTACCTCCCCACCTCTATTCAACTGACACCTGTAACTCCCTAATGCAGTTTTTCAATGACAAAATCTCCATCATTCACCAACACTTAGATTCAGACTCACTTCCCTCTCTCCCACCTGCACTTCCTCTCCTCCCACCAGCACCTCTGCCACACTGTCAGCACTTCTCTAGTTTCCAACCTCCCACTGACCTTCAAATCTATGACCTCATCCGTAAATCCAAACCCTCTACCTGTCAGCTTGACCCCCTTCCCACCACCCTTGTCAAATCTTGTCTCCCCTCTGTGCTTCCCCTCATATCTGCCATCATTCACTCTTCACTCACCACTGGAACTGTTCCCTCACCCCTCAAAACTGCAGCTATCACCCCTATTCTGAAAAAACCTGGCTTAGACCCCAACAACTACAATAATCTCCGCCCCATCTCCAACCTACCTTTCATATCCAAAATCCTTGAAAAAATAGTCGCCACCCAATTACACACCCACTTAACTCAAAACTCCCTCTATGACCCTTTTCAATCTGGTTTCCGCCCCCGCCACAGCACCGAAACTGCACTCATAAAAATCACCAACGATCTTCTCACTGCAGCTGATTCCGGTTCACTTTCCATCCTCATCCTCCTCGACCTAAGTGCAGCTTTTGACACCATTTCCCACCCCATCCTCCTTCATAGACTCTCCTCCATCGGCATCACCCACACCCCCCTTCACTGGTTCCACTCCTATCTCTCAGGCCGCACTCAGTTCATCCAGCTCAAATCATTTAAGTCTGACCCCTCCCCAGTCACTACAGGTGTGCCCCAGGGCTCTGTCCTGGGGCCCCTTCTCTTCATCACTTATCTCCTCCCCCTTGGCACCATCTTCCGTAAATATAACATCCATTACCACTGCTACGCGGATGACACCCAGCTCTACCTTTCCAGTAAACCAAACTCCGCACTCCCACCCTCTTCCCTCATCACCTGCTTAACCGAAATCAAATCCTGGTTCACTTCCAACTTCCTCAAATTAAACAGTGATAAAACAGAAATCCTTCTAGTTGGCACCAAATCTACACTATCCAAAATTGACCGTTTCCCCCTTCTTATCGACAGTTCCTCAGTTTCCCCCTCCCCTCAGGTTAAGAGTCTGGGTGTCATCCTTGACAGCACTCTATCATTCAAATCTCACATCAATAACACCACTCGGGCTGCCTACTTTCATTTACGTAATATCAATCGACTCCGTCCCTCCCTCACTCCCAACACCGCCTCCATCCTTGTCCACAGCCTCGTCACCTCCCGTCTTGATTATTGCAACTCGCTCCTCTTTGGTCTCCCTCACAAGTCTCTCCATAAGCTTCAACTGGTTCAAAACTCTGCTGCACGTGTCATCACCAAAACCCCTTCTTCCCACCATATCACTCCCATCCTACAGCAACTTCACTGGCTCCCGGTCACATTACGAATCCAATTCAAAATCCTTCTGTATACTTTCAAAGCTATCCACAACCTCGCCCCTCCATACTTGTCTGATCTTCTCCACATTGCCACTCCAGCACGCTCCCTCAGATCTTCCTCCTCTCTCCACCTCACTGTCCCCCCTGCTCTCCTCAGCACCATGGGGAGCAGAGCTTTCAGTCGCTCTGCTCCCCGACTCTGGAATTCTTTACCATCTCACATCCGTAACATTGACTCTCTCCCTCTTTTCAAAACAAAAATCAAAACCCACCTGTTTCAAATTGCCTATCCACCCCACCCCTCACCCTAACACTTCCCTTTTATTCTGCACAGTTTTATTTATTTGCTCTCTTCATTATTCATTCTTACTGATGTGTTTATTGTTGTTTATTTTGTGCTTTTTAATGTTGTCTATTCCGTGCTGTGTGTTTTGTTTTGGTATTATTTATTGATGATTTATTCTGTGTTTTTGATGATTTTAACTGCTGTAAAGTGTCCTTGAGTGGCGTGAAAGGCGCTTTCTAAATAAAATTTATTATTATTATTATTATTATTACCATGGACATGATCATTGTAAAATTACTCTTAAAGCAGAAGTAAGCGGAATTTTTGTGTTAATGTAAGTCTTAGTTATATCTTCCCGCAGCAATCACTTATATAGAGTGTTTGGTCTGAAACACGGGTCTGTCAGTCACTCTGCTCTGCTGTAAGCCTTGTATCCTACAACCTTTATCCAATGAGGAGAGAGAACGGCATAAAGGGGCGGTCCTCTCTGTGTGTGCAGCCAAGGGATGCGCGTGAATCATGCGTGAATGTGGTGACGTAGGGACGAGGGCGGGGACTGCTAACTCCATCGGCTGACAAGAAGTTAGCCAAAACGACCGGATCGCTTACTTCTGCTTTAAGTATCAAACATCTTCATTCTGCAGAAGTTAGCATGCTAACTAGCTAGCTTTGGCTCTGTCTGCCCATCTTGTTAGTTTCCAATATGGAGTCACTGTAGTGTCCAGTGTGCCCTGACTTAGAGCTGTTCAGGGGATGTATTATAACCTGTTGTATTGTAAATGCAGTGGTGGGTGAAGGAGTAGGAGCTGAGTGGGCACTGAGGCTGGACCAGTTGTGCTCTTGAGTACTGTTGGGCATTGTTTCCCATGTATACCACACACACACACACACATATCGCAGCAGTCCAAAGATTTACGATGCAACTGAAGGATCCTGTCCTACATCTGATGTAAAGCACTAGTAGTGCACAGTTGTTAAAGCGCCCCAGCAGGACGGCCGGATAAAAAGCAAAAAACTGTTGAAGGCTTATGAGGAAAAGACGAATGCATCCCAAATGACTGTTTAAACTTCAAACAGAAGCACAGGGATGAGCCTGAGTGCTGACAGCCACAGGAAGAGAACAGCGGATATCTAGTAAACATCAAAGGCATAAAAATCTCCTGGTGTGTGTGTGTGAGAGAGAGAGAGAGGGAATGTGTGTGTGGCTACATGTGTGGGCATGTGTGGCGTGAAGAGTGTGGGCACTGGTTTTGTTTGAATGAGCGGGCCATCACAGTGCATCATTTGTTAATTAGCAGAACACACACACACACACTGATACACACACACACACACACCTCGTCTCTCTTATCCCACCTGCCTGTGGCACTACATACACTCTCACATACTCAGGAACAAAAAGACACACAGAGATTTGTTTCTGACACACCCTGTGATTTGCTTTCTTTTGAAGAGGAGGATAATTAGTCAACCTCCATGTCCGGTGCATTTCCTCCCTGACGGATACCAAAAGCAGGAAGAGTTCGGGGTGGTTCCTGCATGTCCTCCCCATGTATGACCCTGTGGTTATATAAAACCATGTGTACAGCACTGACGGCCCATGGTAACGATGGCTGGTGATTGTCTTGTAGCTCAGTACAGTTCCTGTTTGTATACGTGCATGAATCTATGTTTATCTAATGGCTGAATAGTTCAGTTTTTACTCGTCCCTGTTGCCAGCAGCTGTTTTACCCACAGACGCTCAGAAACGTACTGATCCCTACAGAGAGTGAATATTGGACTTACATTCATCAGTTGGACACAAACACAACATGAAGCAAATTATATATTGACTCAAAACGCTCTCTCTTTCTCTCTCTCTCTCGGGGTGTGTAAATAGGCAACTCCTCGCTATAACGTTAAAGCCCCACTATTATTGCCACTTTCATGGTGCGATCAAATGGAAACAAAGCAGATTTTCACCGTGGGTCATTTGAGCAGATCTGACCCCTGGACTGTTGGTGCACTTGATGTTTATTTGCTCCAAACAGCAACCAGAAATTCAACTTCTCTTACTTTTTTTCATTTCCCTCCAGTCTCTTTCCTGTTTCCTCCCAGCACTGTACTTTTATAAAGTGGGCTCATAAAGCCCCTGAATAAGTCAAAATGTTTACTCAAGTTGGAATATTTTCTCCTTGTGCAGTTTAGTTTTTAGCGCCTAAGGCATTCCCATTCACTCTAAAATTCACCTTACATTTTGTCTCCTCATACATTTAGATTCTTATTCTAAAAATATATTTCTGGCTAGCAAGAAAATACTATTTTCTCTGCTGATGAACATGATCTCTTGTCAGGGGCGGGTTTTGGTGATGGTTGCTTGACAAAAGCTTCCGCCATCATTGCATTTACAACGACTAAGACAAGGGGATTTAATAAACGCTCAAGCAGCTTGACTTCTTCAGGGTAGACGAGGCTACACTGACTCACTACCTCACAGTGACAGGTGGCGGCATTAGCGGTTTAGCATAATAACTAAGGTAGAATAAAAGAGGTGATAACAATTAACTCATTGAGTGCCATTGACGTATATATACGTCAATCAAAATCCAACGCTTGAGTGCCATTGACGTATATATACGTCAAATGCACTTTTCTGCGGCTGGTAAATGGGGACGCTCTCGCGCACACTGAGTAATTTTGGGGCTTCTGGGATGTGTAGAACGAAGAAGACTGTAGATCAGAGCAAGAAGTGAAGAGGAAGGAGAAGACGAGAGCGATCAGTACAGAGATAAAAAAGTTGGGAAAAGTTTCTATTTCTAGAGGAAAACGACGGGCAGAGCCTGGAACAAGTGTAACGTGGAGCTGGAGGAAAGCTTAGCCACGGATGCTATTAGCATAGCTCCAGCATGAAGTGATCAGAGGAGGCAGGAAAGGTAAACTCATCTAGATGATCAGCACCAAAATGCCGAAGCGAAAGCAGATCGCGGAGTCAGTTTCACCAGTTGCTGTAAACCGACGTCGTGACGACGAACCGAGAGATCAGCGCGGTGAGTCGCTGCCGCGGCCGCGTCCAGCAAAGAGGCTGAAGACGCCACGACGTCTCCCTCCCTACTGCAGAGATGAGGGGATGCAGCAGGAGGAGAAGGAGGAGAGGGGAGGGGCAGAGAGGGGGGGAGGGGAGGGGGGAGGAGGGGGTTAGGAGAGGGTGAGGGGGCAGCAACTGCAGGAGGAGTAGGAGAGCAGGCATCACTCTGCATAGTAGGACTCCTACTTGTTGTATTTTAGTTTTTTTTTTTTTTTGTACAATGAAAAAACATGTGAAATGAAATTTTCAGATGTCTTACATGTTTTTGAAGCCAAAATTAAAACGGATAAATCACTGTTTTTCTTGAGAGACTCTCTTTCACAAAAATGCATTTTTCTCAGCTTTCAAGAAAAAAAGTGGTCTTTTTGGTGCAACCAGGCTCTATTCAACTTAAGATAAATTAAGAATGGAACAAGGTACAAACAAATGGTTTTTTCCCTAGTTAAATAGAGAGTCTCCTCTTTCCTTTGAGCTATTTTGCGTTTTCAGAGTCATAATACAAAATATTCTCTTGGTCTTAAAATATTACTCAAAATGCCCCGAAACGCTGGCACATGGCACTGACCATTTTATAAAAGGGCTGGCACTCAAAGAGTTAAAGCTGCCTTTTACTGCTTCTTTGATGCGAAACATGCATCCTTTCTCTTATACAGGTAGCAGCTGTTACACAAGTTAGCATGCTAACTAGCTAGCTAGGCTCTATCCACTTTGTTGATGCTTAAAGGCATAGTTCAACATTTTGGCAAATTTGCCTATTTCCATAATCATTATATTCATAGGAGTAGGTTCATTACCTTTACCTGTGCATCCTGTTTTGAGATCTGCGGGGCAGAGACGTGAGCTGCTCAGTCAACACAATGGAGGTGAATGGCACAGGTCCCCTGTCCCTCATCAAACTCATCAAATACACAATCCAACAGCTCCAAACCGCTCTGGTGGACAAGTTGTAACCTGTACATTCACCACGTTATGAAAAAATAATGTAACATTACGAGACGGAGTTGTTTTTCGAGGCAAATGCATAGCCGGATCTATATTCCAGACACGGCTGCTGGGCGGAGTGATTTCAAAAACGCAAGTAGTTCTGCCTATTTGCTTCACGTGTCATAATGTTACACATTATTATTACATTATACTGTTATTAAACTTGCAACATGTCTCTAACACTGCTTCACTGTCAGTTGTTACATAAGTTAGCATGCTAACTAGATAGCTTTGGCTCTGTCGGCCGTTAAATGCTCTTCGACTGGTACACAGGCAGCTGTTAATGCCAATGCCATGATACATTTCTCATTGTGGGAAATAACACACATGGAAAGTAATTACACAGAAAACAAAACAAATGCAACATTGTTGATTATGTCAGATGAGAGTGGATGGTTCAAAAATAAATATCCCACTGATGCATCCCCATATGTGGCAGAAACACCCTGTTATCACCCACAGAAACAAACAGAGGGAGAAAGAAAATACTGTGGTTTCCAGCAGCGAGAGTCTAAAGGGATTTCATAAGAGGTGCTAACAATGGAGGCCATTGAAATTCAAATTTATAATACAGATGACCTATGCGGTTCACAAAAGGGGACCTGAAAAGACCTGTACTTGAGGCAGAGAAGACAGGAAAACCTTTTCAAACAGCCATAACTCCATCATGAGTCAATGGCCATTTTTCATCACTTTGCAGGTTTTGCTGTGAACAGACATTCATTACCAATCACTGTAGGGTATAAAAT
The DNA here is from genome assembly GCF_045865225.1 of Trachurus japonicus. NCBI lineage: Eukaryota > Metazoa > Chordata > Actinopteri > Carangiformes > Carangidae > Trachurus > Trachurus japonicus. Next base: position 7,158,333 of record NC_140921.1, on the reverse strand, counting down.
GTTATTCTGATGGGCTAATAATAGGACCCTGCATAGTTGGATGGGCTGGACACTAAAGGCCTATTCACACTTGGAACAATATGCGGTAATTAGAAATTATGAGGATGCATTGTTGCTCGAGCATTCAGGAAGCTATGAAGGGGTGCATCCGAGGCTGTGCTCCTAATTCATACACATCTGCCCGTGTTTCACTATTCACAAAATGTGTCACTCCACCTACCCTGCTGTGTCCTGACCATACCCCATCCACTTACTCACCTGTTTTCCATGTCCTTATCAGCTCCTTTATACAAGACTATTCTCTATCAGCCATTTCTCAGCTGGATATTCTGCCTGTTGATTTCTTTTTTCACTCTCTTTTGCCCTGTTCTTTTTACCCATACTTGTGTAGCCTATGTTATCTGGCCCTCTGCGTTCTGTTTCAGTACAGACTTCCCCAGGTGGGGTTCGAACCCTGGTCTTCTGCATGTTGGGCGACGATGCAAACCGTTGTGCCAAGAGGTCAATGATCGCTTGGCAGCTGGGTTTGCACGTCCTTAATGGGTGTGTGAGTGCACCCAGACCCTCCGTTACACTTTTCCTCTTTAAACTCGTTATGGCTGCAAACTTTTAGTAAAGGTGAACTGCATGAGTCCTACTCAGGCAATATCTTTTGTCATAATTGTTTTATCTTTATGGACATAAGCCATATTTTTAATGGACATAGAAGACAAGAACATTCTCTTCAAGTCAAGTAGTTTGATTCATGACAATACAGCTGACTTTTTCCCTTGCTCCTATTTCAGAAAAGGTGAAAGATACACATTTCAAACTCAGGGTTCAGGAACATGAACAAATCCAACATGAAACTTAACTTTAGACATGTAAGTGTCAGAGTCAGTGACATGTGAGTCAGACTTGACAAACTAAAATTGCATCTGTGACACCATGTTCCACATTCATCTCTCAGCTATCTTGTACATGTCCTGCTTTTCAAACCATTTTTTTTTTGTAAAATTGAAGAAAACATTGATGACAGGAAATGAAACGTCTATGTCCTCATTTCTCTGAGAGACTGTCAAAGTATAGAGACAGCACAAGGCCATGATCCCTCAAGCACAATCCCAGCATGTCTCCATTTTTTGTTCTTGAGAAAATCGAGCCCAAACTGGGTTATATACTAATTTCATACTTGCTGTCTGATATGGCGAATACTTAATGTACAGAGGAGAGTGCAACCAGCTGAAAAGTGCGTCGGCCAAATGTGTAATTGCAAACAAGAATGTGCCAGCAGCAGCTGAAACGTCTGCTAATATTCATGTGTGCAAAATGGCAGAGGTCAGCTTCTGTAGTTGGTTAAATTATGCATGTCGTGATGCTTGTGTCCTGATTCAACCACCGACTTGGACAAAGCAGTGCGATTATTTCCCAGACAGAATTCATGTTCCCATGTTTAATAATCACGGAGGGGGTTTGGGGGGGCAAAAAGGGACGATTAGCTTCACACTTCAGCACGGAGCAGCCTTCTGGGTGGCTAAACTCTTGTTATTTTTGTCTCATCACGGCTAATAAACATGAGACATCAAGCGCAACTGTCTTGGCATTGCTCTTCAAAAAAATAAAAAATAAAAATCTGTGAGGTCAGAACTGCCCGTCGTCGTGACAACCCACCCACTGATGCACCTATAGTGGTCGCCCCTCCTCTCCTCTCCTCTCTCTCTCTCTCTCTCTCTGTCAGCCTTCCTCCACATCTCTGTGCCGCTCACCTATTCACCAGCACTGCCTGGGTGAAGAGCCGCATCGGCTGCTGAGTGAAATGATAATGAAGACGGGCTAAGAGTCCCCCCCCCCACGCTCCCCCCTACCCCACCACCTCTCCCTCTCCTATATATGCTCTCACTCTTGCATTCATTCGCTCTGCAGACCCCCCAGCCTCCTCACATTTTCTCAGTAAATCTGTCCAAACACTCCAGCTGTAACCTTCGGACGCTCAAGAACACTGACTCAATCTGTATACATGAATCCCTTATTGTTACCAAGAAATCAAATCATTCTGCCGGCTGCTGACAGGAAAATTGCCACCTTGAATGCCACACAGACACACAGACACAGACACACACATACACACACACATGCAAACACTCTGTGCATTCTCATCTGCACCAGCCTCCCCCACAGTTCTTTCACTCCCTCGATTCGTCTTCGCCGCTCTCTCGCCAGCTATTCAGGTAATAATTTTTAATAAAGGCTTATCAAGGGACAGACATTGCTACTGTAACGTAGCCCACTCACCTGCTTTTTGTCTCGTATTAATATGTTTGAATTTGCCAAGGTCAAATGACTAAGCCGGCTGACAAACTGACATAAACACACCAGCGTTACTGAAAGGCAACCATGACAACCAAACACCCATCATTATGTCTCATAATCTCTAAATAGACTCCGATTTATTTTGCACAGGAAATTCTTTCAATCGGCTAACACATGATGTTCACGATTGTGCTTCTTCCAAGGTCATCTACCCACATATCTGTTTGAACAAACACACAACTTCAGAGTATTTAAGACTTGACTGTAGTTCAAAAGAGGAAGCTCAGTGAGCATCAGGATAAATACAAAGGGATTAGGTGGTGTGAAGCTGTGATGTATGAAACAGCCCATTCAGACTCTTTAAAGTAAACATGCTGCCTGGTTTACATGTTGGTCTCATTAAATAAGCAGCAGACACACTTTTTCTATCTTGATAACACTCTGGTGATGCTTGACTGGTGATGAATGTCATTAGATTGTTTTAGTCAGTGAATGCATCATTCATGAACACCTCGGTCTTAAAGGGCCCATGTGCTTTTTGTTTGTTTGTTTGTTTGTGGTTTTGGAAGTATTGATGCATAAAGAGGAAACATTTGCGATTTTAGCACCAAAACTCATCTCAGTGGAGCCTCAGAAACAACAGGTTGGTGAGCCAATCAGAAGAGAGGATGCTCAGAGCCTCTGATTGGCTGGCTGTGTTCTGAGTTGTTAAATATAAATACAGCAGATTCCAGGTGAAACAATCACAGATAGTGGGTCTAGATGGGCGGGGCTTGTGGTATGGCTGAGAATGTTGTGACATCACAAAGTCACACAAGTCCAGATGGCTCGTTTTAATGCTCAGTTTCCAGGCCGTGTGCACTGAGCACTTTGATACTTCCACAGTATTAATAATGAAGATTGACCTTCCTTTATTGTCAAATGATACATAACTCTACATTTTTATACAACGTGGGACCTTTAAGACAGTTTACATGACAATAACAAGTAAGGAGTGTTTTTGTAAGAAAAAATCACTCACTGTGCTTAAAAATGTGTTTTGCTGAAGGCAAAATTAAGCTCAATACTTCTTTAAAGATGATGCAACGCTCAGAAGTTCAAACCAGTTAATTTTTTCTGACAGAACTGTGCTCTTCCCTAAACTCAACAATAAACTGTTCAGACTTTGCCATAGCTTTTTCGCTTTTTCTTTTGCCATGACTCTGGCTCTGGTTGCTCCAGTTACAAATACAGAACCACAAATTGTTAAATGTGACAAGAAACAGATTAATTATCAACTACGTGGTTTGGTAATTTTAAACCAAGAGATTTATGACGAGAATGTTACAACACTGTTTCCCTGATAAGTTTAATTTCAGTCTCATAAAAGAACGCTGCAGGAACGAGTCCCCAAACCAGGAAATTAGTTTTCATATTAAAAGCTGAAGTTGATGAGATTGTTTGAATGAATGATTTTGGTTAAATGACTAAAGCACAGTCTGTGGTTAACATGAACCCCAGACACTTTATCCTACATGACAAATACCATCTATAAGCTTGTACGTCTCTTATGTAACATAAGCTTTTTTACCTCTGGTGATTGAATTTAAGCTTCAAAAACTAAGAGTGGCATCATTAGTCAAGATTATCCTGCTGAATAAAATGTGTCATATCATAAAGTTTGGTTTGTCACATCCCACGTAAAAAAAATCCCAGTGGCTGTTTATCGAGGGAACCAGGGTGATGCTAACTTCATCCCTGCAGCGCTCTATTCAAGCAAGATAATTCTTCTGCCGGTTAAATCTGTATTTTATGTAAACTAGGTTTACATAAGCAGTGTTTATGAGATTAAATGTTCATGTTACCCCCCTATCGGCAGCGGGGTTACTGCAGCTGTGGATTTTTCTGTCTTGCTGTGAACTTTTTTTAATAGCAGAACCATCACTGCTTGTGCTGACAATGGCAACTGCAGTCACGACTGAGGAGAAACATTAAAACCTATATCTATATACTGTATATATATAAAGTCCATGGTTTATCCACACTCACAGAGCACCTTTATTGTCCTTGAGATTACTGTGTATCTATGTTGTCTAACACTGAGGGTGTCGTTAAAATAAGCCTCACATGCTAAATTACAGCAGAGAGACTACTCCTCCCACTCTGTTTGTATTCACTATGCAAATATGAGTCGTCATTCAGTTTTTCATTAAATGTTTAGAGGAGCAGAGTAGCTAGTTTTTTCCGAGGCATCACCTCACAAAGCGGTCACAGCTGAGCCATCGTCCTCCTTACAGCGGCTCAGCGTGTCGCAGCCTGTACGACACGGCATACACACATGAGCAGATGTCATAAAGGTCACAACAAATCCTTGAGCTGCTTAATGTTTTCTTTTAAACTCTGGACGCAGGTGTGTGGCGCCGTGTCATGTTATCGTTGTTCATGTTGTGCAGATGATCGCTGTCCATGGTCCTGAAAAGTGTTTGCACCGTCAGACTTACAGCAGAAGTTCAGCTTAACTGCTGCATATATTTAACATTACACCTCATTAATAGAGTGCATTGGTTATACATGATATAATTACTTTTAAAAGCACAAAAGCATGAAAACTAAATCATTTAATGCGAAGTTTTAATGATCACGCTTCCAAAAATAAGCAAGTACTGAGCCCACTGTCTATTAAGTTGTAAATCTGAGTTTTAAATATTTTAGAGAGCTGGGAGCCACACGGATTATCACCTCATATTTTAAGAAAATAAACTAATAAAGGCTCTTTAATAATAAGAATAAACAGAATTTTCAGGGCTATAATAAACAGTGAACAATAATAAACAGGAGATTGTTTTCAGATCAAATGCATGATGAGATTCATAAATATGTAAATTCATGGGATGAAAAAATGAATGTGTCAATTTTTTTGGGCAGCGGCACTTGAGATACTGGCGAGATAAGGAAGTGGACCAAATGAACTAGGACAGGAAATAAGACCAGATCCAGTGAAGGGACCGGTAGAGACTGTGCATCTGGAAGTGTGACTCTGTGTGCGAGCGGCCCGAGGTGTCTGACAGCTGATTTAGAGGCCGGGCCGTAGTAAATGAAGCGCAGCACTAATGGTCCTCCCCGCCACAGCTTTAATGGACATACCCGCAGAGCGCTGGGCATGGAGCGCGGGCTCTGCCAGCACGCTGTGGGGAAGGGGGGAGTGGACGAGGGGTGAGGAGAGGTAATGATGGCAGGAGAGGAGGGGGGAGGAGGGGGGTGGGGTTGTTGGAGTAAAAGGTGATTGAGAGCTGGACGACTGAGCAGTGTGTGGTGAGTCCTGCAGCTTCTCGGTGGTGGACGCCAACATGTGGAGGGAAGTCCGTCGTCTCCAAACAGGAGAATCGTGTCCAAGATTACTTTTATTCGACTCAGCACTTATCTAATTATCTCACTCTCATTTGCTTCCCCCCCCCACCTCCTCTCTCTCTTCCTCTCTGATCACCAGTGACCTCCAGGAAAACATTTCCTGCACCCAGGAGGATTCTGCTCGGACAGAAACCATTAATCCTCACTCAGAATTTAATTCGAGTCACCCCTTCCAGTCTTACCTTTAGCATTAGGTGCCTTTCCCAAATGCATTTAATTAATGATTACTAATTACAGTTTGATTACCCCTGATTGCATGGGGTGGCCTCGCCGCTCTCATAAACAGTGAGAGCTTCTCTTGTGCGTTTTTTGTTCGGTAATATCTTTTTTTTTTATGTGACTATACAAGCTAAACCTGTTGTTTCTGTCTGAGCCCAGTAAAACATGTTGAAGCTCTCAGGCTGTGAATTTTCTGTCTAACTGTGTCCTGATGTTTTATGATTCCTTTTATTATCTGGTTTTCTGCTGAACTCTTCCTCCTTTTTCAACCAGTTTTGGGCTCCATCTCTAAAGAACATGTAGCTAAATATATTACTTACATTAAAGGGACAACAAGGAGTTTCTATTTGGTTATAAAAAAGTCTCACGTTAATGTGGATGAATCTACATTACCCACACTTGTTCATGGGCCCAATTCCGATAAATATATTGTTTTGTCTCTATCGTTATTTTGTTATTACTTTCGGTTTCGTGGCGAGTCATGAAAATAACGCCGCCGAATCGACGTTTATGGTCGGAACTACGACGGTATGTGATCGCATAGGCGGCGCTAGGGCAGAAGGAATGGGGAAGCTACGGGACAAAAAAAAAAAAGAAAAAGAAAAAAAAGTCTTTACCCAGGCAGATATACTGTAGCCTATATAGTTTTGATGTTCATCAAACTGAGATGCAGCAGAATGATTCCTTTCATTCTCTACTTGTTTTTTTTTTGTTGTTTTTTTTTTGCTTTTGTAGTGGCCCATAATTAACCTAATCAATGTTCTTACCCTAAGCAGCACGCCACGGGGCGTTTGTGTCATATTTTTCAACTATTTCTTCAGGTTTAAATCCTCTTAGTTGTCGCTCTCGATGTACAGAAGCAACAGAGTTGACAGTATCTGCTGTGCCATTGTCCTCATCCAGTTGCGCAACTCCTGTGAGAATGTGCGCTCACACAGGTGTCCAGAGGTAGGCCGGTGACTGGAGGAGGGAGGCAGCAGGTGTCCGGGCGGTCGGGGCTGCTGTCTGGACGTAACTTAGGCCAGTGACTGGAGGAGGGTGTGCGCAGGTGTTCGGGGGGGCGCGGCTGTCCGGAGGTAGACCGGTGACTCGCGGGCAGTGGCCGGTATCCGGGGGGGGGCAGCCGGTGTCATCATGGAGGCCAGTGGCAGGAGAGAAGGCGGCAGCCGGTCGTGGAAGCATCGTGGTCGGCTTCATTGCTGCTGCTTCATGGGACTCTCGGACTCGTCAATTTTGATATTCAAAAACCTTCTAATGTCCGTTTTACCGGGCTTTTTTCTTTTAATTTCGCTGGACTGTCAGTGACTACAGTAGCATAGCGAGGCAAAGGGGTAAGCTTCTACGCTGCGCGTTGTAGCTACGCCGTGTATACTTAATGACGCAGGTAACCAGTCATATACCACTGAAATAAAAAATAAATAAACCATCGACATAGATAATACTTTAAAAATGTGTGTTTTAATGTATTTCCCACCTCTTTCTAAAATATAATTTAAAAACAACAACGAAAAAAAAAACATTATTTTATTTTTTCATTTTATTATTTGTGATGATTCATTTTCTGTGACAATCTAGGGGAAGCTAAGCTTCCCTTAGCCTATTGATAGCGCCGCCTATGTGTGATCGTCTTCGAACCTCTGACTTTAATTATTGATGAATGAAAACATGAGTCTGTCTTGCGCCGGTCAAAGAAGTAAGCGGAATGTTTGTGTTAATATAAGTCTTAAATAGTTATATCTTCCAACAGCAATCACTTCTATAGAGTGTTTGGTCAGAAACACGGGTCTGTCAGTCACTCTGCTCTGCTGTAAGCCGAGGAGAAAACTTTCCTTGTATCCTACAACCTTTATCCAATGGGGAGAGAGAACGGCATAAAGGGGTGGTCCTCTCTGTGTGTGCAGCCAAGGGATGCGCGTGAATGTGGTGACGTAGGGACGAGGGCGGGGACTGCTAACTCCATCTGCTGACAGGAAGTTAGCCAAAACGACCGGATCGCTTACTTCTGCTTTAAGTTTCAGTAATCTGGCAGCAGCTGTCTAATTGGAGTCATAGAGAGTAGAGAAAATAAAAGGAGAAACTGATTCACTACATTAATTCTCCACATATAGGTCTAAGCTGCAGGCTGATTGGCTGCAACCCTGTTTCCATCCTTGTTAACACGTGTGTGTGTGTGTGTGTGTGTGTGTGTGTGTGTGTAGCAGCTGCTAATGATGCCCAGTGTTTGTTTGTCTGTAGCTTTGTTTTGTAGCCCAAAGTACCACATTCAAAGGATTCTGTGACGTCCTGCTTCCGCTTTATTGCCTCTGAGGCCCGTCAGACTGGGTGGCTTGTGCTAATTACAATTCAAATGCACACACAAAAACACACACACACACCCTTACATCCACCGGTGCCGCCGCCACCTCCTGTCTGCGTTGTTTTTGTATGTGTGCGCACGCCGCCGCGTCCTCAGAGGACCCTGACCCGTCTCCCACGCTCCCATCATTCATGTTTGTTCTGCAGGCGGCAGAAAGTGACTTTCCTGATAGGAGTTTTTGTGAATTTACGAGACATGCGACACGGATTGCCATCACCACGCTGAATAACTTTCGACGAAGCCCTCACTCCCCCACCCGACGAAATTTATGTCACGTCAAGCTCAAAGTTATTAAAATTAACATGAAAGGGTAACAGCTACCCCACATCCACTCCCTCTGTGCTTCTCCACTGGAAAAAACATACAGCAGAAAGGAGGTGACAGGAACGACTGTCACAGCAATTCAATTACACACTGACTCAAGTTTGAAGTTTGACTAAAGCTCCTTTTACACCGGAGAAAAAACACCCGCCGACATCTGACGTTTTTTATTTCAGCGTGATCTGTATTCACTCCTGAGTCAAAAAGGCCTCTGCATGCTAACATGCTAATTTCACTCATACTCTGTGCCATGTTGCCTTTCAGAGCACAAACACTGTAAACACACCTGTCGCCTGCTCAGCTCCGTGCCGGTAAACCATAAAACACCTTCTGCTGAGAGCGTGCTGCGCCCAGGGATGAAAGCGTGAGTGCAGCGCCGAAAATAAGTTTTAAAACACACAATCACCGACCGAAGCGTCTCATGCGGAGCCTCCGACACCAGCCGGAGGAATCAGATCTGATGGGTCCATATTACACCCGGCACAGCAGTTAGCAGCTTCCTCTCTGAATCTGTGAAGATATTGCCTCCCCTGTGTCTGCGTCTGTGTGTGTCCTTTGTAACTGCATGTAATGACGTTGCTCCCTGCAGATGTGTTTGTGTCCTCTCAGTTTTAAAAGAAAGACTGTGTAAAAGGAGTCAGTCGCTTTGCTTTAACAGGTGTTACCACATACACAAACTATTCATGTGCAAATCTTAATGCAGAGCGTTTGAATTTTTACTCAACAATTTAACAACAATTAGGACATTTGTGATGAATGACACCATAGAATACTCATGGGTGCCCTACAGGTGCTTGCACAATGAATCCTAATGATGTTAGAGATTCCCTGAGGTTCATTCAGTGACAGTAGCAAGTCAAAGTCTTCACTTATCAAATGATATATTTTAATCATTATCTAACAGAGTTGTTTTTGAGGTAAATACAGAGACTGCTTGCTGAAAAACTGCCCTCGACAGCATCAGCGGTTTTGCATGAATTTACCTCAAAAACGACTTTGTCTTGTAACGTTCTGTTATTATCTCATAGTGTGGTGAATGTGCAGGTAACAACTTGTCCACCAGAGCGTTTTGGAGTTGTTGGATTGTGTATTTGATGAGGGAAACCAAGAAAACCCATTAGCCTCCGTAGCGTAGCTCTGAGCTGCTCGCGGCTCTGCTCCGCCCGTTCTAAAAATAGCTTGCACCGACAATTAAAGGTAACGAACCTACTGCTATGACTATAGGGATTATGGCAATGGGATAATTTGCCAAACTGTTGAACTATCCCTTTAAAGTCAGTGCTGGATTACTATACATTAACATTTACAGGGAGACTTGTCTGTCAGGTCATTAGTGACAGCTCTGCTGATAGCTGCTCAATACAGTATTGAGTACAGCTCAGTGCCGTATTGAGCAGCATCTTTAGACCAGCAGATGTAGTTACAATAGTAAAGACCTGTGGTGTAGTGCACTTATTTTTCCGTCAGCATCGCGTATACCGACTTCTAATTTCCCCTCTGATGCGCATTATTCGATAGTGTCTGCAAGCCTTGGATGGAAAAGGCATGACAAGCCCTACTCTGTCTCTGATTGGCTAGTACTCACCTCACATCCATCGCTGGGGACCTAGACACTGGTGATGATGCTGATGGGAAGAAGAGAGCACTGGAGATGTTGATGGGATGTGGACTGGATATGATTGGCCTGTTGAGATTGTGGTTAAATCTGATTGGTTATCAATAGTTATAAAAAGAGAGGGAGAGCGAATTCCCTCCAGATTGAATTTTACGCCACCATTGTGTCCTGTATTATTGTATCTTTCATATAATAGAGGAACAAGAACAAGGTCTTATTTAAGGGTTAAATATTCATTTTCAAGTTTGGTTCATGAGCGAAGAGAAACAAAAGCTTCAGTATTATTAAAAAATCCATTTAGTCTTGTTAAGGCAAATTAAAAGTCTTTGAAAAGGTTTGCTACCTCCATATTTCCCATGTGGTGTCAGTGTGCTTGCTCATGTGTGAATACGCGGATGTGAGTGGTGTGTATTTGTATGTTGTTGTTTTTTTTCCCCCTCTCTCGTGTCAGTGTGGTTGTAGTGTTCTGACAAGTTTAGTATCTATAAATTATGCATTCAAGCCAACCTGACTAATTAATGTTGTGCAACGTGCTCCTCTCCGTGCTTCGTTTGAACTGCTTGTATGTTAGCACAGTACAAATTTAGCCAAAGAGAGAAAGTCTCATCTTTAACAAAGGCTCAAGGTAAATCAACAGTCGACATGTCTCAGTGATGGCTGCTGGCAGCTCTGCAGGCACGCAGATGGAAATGGGAAGAAAAAAAAAAAGTTTCTGGAGGAGGGAACTCCAAGCACATTACTGGCTTTGTTATTTTCAGATAAGGAGAAAATCTGTCTCTTCCATTCTACTGTCCACAATTGATGTCCTGAATATATTCCTTCACTTTACTCTCTACCCGACACTTCATCCCCTCAGTCAGCCAGACTCCGGTCCCAGTTTGGAGAGTGACAGGCACAAAGGAGGTGTGGTGAGACTTTAAAGTGTTGTTTGCAGCAGCAACTCTGAAACCTAGAAATACAGCAGACTAGAAAACCATCAAAAATCTCAGCGTTGCCATGGGGGGGTTGCACAAACAACATAACTCATCTGGCATGAGGTTGGAGAGACCACTGAAGTCCCTGAGTGTCAGGTGAGTGCTTCATGGACGCCTTATACTCTTAAGTGGTAGTGCAAAAAGATAAAAATCCCCTGCAGCTGAAAAGCTTTTTACCAACACACCACCATGATAAAAGACACTGTAAAACTGATAGGTCACCATGAATTGCACACAAGGACAATAGCCTTTTGTTTTATGACAGTTGAAGCCATGAACATTTTCCAGAGCTTCCTCAAAGCCTTGAGAGGCAATTTTATGCACAGTGGGGTCTAAAAGTCTGTCAATGGGAAAGTGCTCTTGGACTTTTTCATCATCTCAGTCGCCAATGAGCAGGTGCCAACCAGGAGCAGAAACCAGCTCCTCTGGCTGATTTAGCAGCTTTTTACTGGAAGCTGTCCTGTTACAGTCTTTATGAATTGCTAAAACAGTAATTCCTGTTGTCTAAACTCATTCACTGAATTGAACATCCTTTTGGCAAAACAAAATCTCAGTCATTCCTTTTGCAAAACTCTAATCACAATTCTCATGAAGACAACAGGTACAGCCCACTTTACAGAACTGTTCTATCAATGAAAGTTACTGTGTGCATATGTATATCAGGACATAATATTACAGATATTTTGCCCATGCCATACTGGGGAGGGAGGACACCTATATTCACACCCCAGCAGGAGAACATTGTGGTTGAGATGGTCCATCAAAAACAATGTAATTACACTATACTGTAGGTGAAGTGTAAATAGGACAAATGTGCATGTGATTTTGATCAAGAGCTGTGGCCTGACCCAGCCCAAAGACCGAAGCTCAATGACTGTGTGATCAATTGTGTACAGTCTTTAGATTTTTATACATTGCATTATAGGCTGTAGACTTTATGTATTGATCAAATTAATTTCAATTGAATTATTTTTTTCACAGTACCTATTACTATAGTTTATGATTGATTACTGTAATGCAGAGTAAATGCTACAGTAAATCCACAGAGTTGTGAAATCTTTTTTCCCCCTCAGTTTGGGAGAGGGAAAATGCATCTGCTGTGATCAGCAAACATTTCTCCATGAGCTACCTGCCCTGAAAACTGTGTTTTCCATTTTTTGGTGTAGTGCGTAATAACCGCTCAGCAGTGTTTCTATTTTGACCGATTAGACAAAATCTGACAACATTGTCGGTTTTGAGCACAGGTAAAACTATTTTGAGGAGATGGTTTGGTTTTGCAAAAAGAATCAGAGGTTTTGTGAATGTAGTGTGAGAAAAGAGATTTGTGTTTACAATTCTAAGAAAAGGACAGGAGGATTCGGAAAATGTGTTTTAACAATTGTGAAAAACTGCAAAACAAAATGACAAAATGTAGGTTGTCTACGCATCAGGTTACTACAACCCATAGTTACATTTTGTTGTTAGGTGACATCTAGTGGCCGTAGTAAGTATGGTGTAGCATGAAGGGAGACAAAGTCTGTGAGTCATGAGGAGGTCACTGTGACCATGACAACAAACATTGTTGGAAAAAATCCTTATTTGAGCCAAAATGCCAATTATTATAGTAATCATGGCTACAAATATTGATACACTATCAATACAACTGCAACGCTTATTATTGAAAAGATGACAACTGAGCTCCTATATGTCGCCATCATAACAGTGCTACTTGAGGAGACAATGCTGAGGGTCGTGTGAAAGGATCGACACAATACAGGTAAAAAATAATAGTGAAGCATGTGCAGAATCCTGTATGCAGTATTAAAGTATCTATATCCAGCCCCACTGTCCTGACTGATAGTCTGTCTCCAGCTCATCTTCACTGAGCTCCAACTAAAAATGCATTGTGGTGGAAATGTAGAGCTGGAGCGGCTCACAATGCAGTCGAGTCTCGGCAGCACTTGAACTAGACAAATTACACAAATTCTTTGCCGAGCCTTTGGTTTATGTCTGAGATTTGTCTGGAAAAGGCGAATCATGGCAAGTTTTATATTCTGCACTCGGCTCTGTAGTTACTCCGTTTGTAAATGCTGCATGAATGCAGTTCATATGAACAGTCTGTGTGAGTGAATGTGTGTCATAATCCACACCGTCAAAAAAAGAATCTTAGGAGCTTATTCTGGAGAAGAGTAGGGTTAAATAATGAATCCAATGAATAAATAAACATTTATAGATTATAAATTATGAAAAAGGAAAAAGGGAGAAAGAGAAGCTCGGAGAGTACAGAGGCAGCAGCTTCAGTGTGGGAAGTGTGATATTGGAGGAGCGGATCTGTCAGTCTTCTGAGATTGTCAGGCCCCAGCTGAATACAGGGTGGTAGATTATAAACTTGACCACATGTCTTGTAAAAAAAATCTTTAAAAAACAAATAAAATGCAGTGAAGAATCACAACAGATAGATGCACGTTTCTCAAAGACAGTGGATTTGTGTGAGGCAACGACTCAATCCTTTTGAAATGTTATTTCTTAAGACCAAATCCTATTATGTTATGATCCACTGCTGAGGTGCATGAGGTGAAAATTGAAGTGATATTTGAAAATGAGAACGTGAGTCGCTGCTGGAAGTCGAAATGGGAAAAGAAAAGAAAAAGAAATGGCTGCTTTAAAGGCTGCTTAAGAGGGCCGATGGAAGCGTTGGAAGCTCTCTGCAGCTTCCATGATTGAACCAACAGCATCTGGCAGGAAAGGTAATTGTCAGCTGATTGGTGAGAAGCAGAGGCCTCGGCCACTGATAACAGTCTTTAAGACTCTAAGACTCTTCTTGACCTTTTTAACAGTTTGCAAGTCCATCCTTTCCGTCCTTATCACGTTGTCATTCTGAGGACAGGTAGCCTACCGGGTTGTAGACGGTGGATTCACACCCTCTTTACACTGTCATACTGACTTAGAGCTGCCTCATGACAAAGGTCAGGACTGTTCACACCAAAGCCTGAGACAGAAAACTACCTGCAGCTCAATCAGCCAAATCATGTGTCGTTGATGGAATCTGACCCCCGATGAAAACGTAGACCTCTAGAAATACCTTTCTTAGAACTGTAAATAGCTATATTTCCTACAATAATGTTAGCAGGAGTGTAATATTATGACTTCAGACCCCCCTAAAGTGGACCATACCATTTCTCACAGTCGATGCAATAGATTTGCACCCTATCTGAACTGAATAAGGCATTAAAAGGGTCAGCTCCGGTGTTGACTGGAAACACATCTGAATCATTTCACACTAACTCACCTGCAGACGAACCCGACACACCCACAGCATCACGCCTGCATTGGTTTCAGTGCTGGCTGACCGTTAGTTAGCATTAGCATTAGCACAATGCCATTTCTCCACAGAGCTATCAGGATCTGGCCCCCTGAGCTCCGCCTCACGTGACATCAACGTACTTATGCTGTTGGCGCAGAGATATTTTCATGCTAACGTTGACCAGATGTAAATATTTCGATATTTTGGACCCGCCAAAATTTATAAAACAAATGATAGCCTACTATTTTTTTTTCAGTAAAATTAATACTTTTATTCTGCACCCCTCTAGACATTCTGTGGATGTATTATTTTTGAAAAATGTATTGTTTTGATGAAAAAGTTGTAGCCTTTAAACTCATTTAAGTCTTTCAAAAAAATTCAGTTAATCGAGTGTTTCTGCATCAAAAGTGCGTGGAGGAAAAAAAAAAAAAGGAGTACATCACCCTTGCATAATAATGATAATGAAATAATACCACTATGGCATTGATAATGCTGTTATGGCATGCCAGAGGTAGATTTCCCACTTCCCACGAGTGTTGTCACTTCGTAACATGCCTCTCTCCGCTGCTCTCCAAGTTCAAACGCTGCTATTCATAAAGAAACGTGAGGGTCCTGAGAGCACGATCAACACTTTATCGCAGCCAAACTGATCATTAGTCCGACCAGGGAATGCCCCCAAAAAAATAAAAAAATCAGAGCAGAGGTGGGCCTTATATTTATTGATGCCAGTTGGAGTATCCCATTAAAATGTGAGGCTACGGGACTTTGTAGTTGTTTTTAATATAAATCTGGAAACCGTAATGTGTTTCATTTTTATTATATACATCTAATTATTAAAAGAAGAAAGAAAAAAAAACGTATTTGTGCAGTTCAAAAATTGTAACACCATCAAACATCACCATAAATGAACATAAAACGAGATAATAACCAAACATAAAAGTAAATAAGATTTATACAAACATGAGACATTAAAATGAACTAGAAAACTGAAAATTTATAACGGAAGAAGAAATGCATCTTCAACAAAACGGATAAAAATGAAGATAAAACCTTTTGGGTTGCATCAGAAAAAGACTCTTTGTCCTGGGGGAGGGAAGCATTGACTGACTGGCTGATGACAGTTTCACTCAGTAACAATAAGACTGAAGAATGTCTTGGTGGTCTGAATATGTTACTGAGCCACTGTTTGACTTTGTCCTTTACTCTGAGAGTTTGTCATCGTTATGTCCCTGGACAGCTGAATAAATATCACTGTTAACTTGCTGTTATTGATTTACATTTCAATATCTGGCTTGTGGAGAAATAGAATAGACGTGACCGTAGAAAGACTTGCTAATGAAACTACTAATATGACTTCCCATTTAGTGCTGTCTGTGTCTCTGACGGATAGAAGAGACACAATAAAGCTACAATGTCCTGAGTACAAACAGACTGCTTTACGACTGCTCAAAGCGGGGTCAGAGCTCGTAAGTCTTTCCTCCCCCCACATTTTGCAGGGGAATTAATGAAATTATTTCACTTTGTCAATGTAGCGATAAGATTTGTATTGACAGTAGCTCTCGGTCCACAGTGGTGCTTGGCCTGCTATTCAAAAATCAATATCTGGCAGCAGGATAATCACCAAGCTACAGACTTCAGCCAAAAAAAACTGAGAGCTGGTGGCTTTTCTCCAAACACCCACTGTCTGTGGAAAACAAGTGTTTCCACGTCAAGTCTTCTCTGTACATCAGTGCAGTTTTATATTCTCATGCATATATAACACCTTGCAAACAACATACTTTCTGCCGCTTGGTTAACACAGAGCCAACCAGTTCTCCAACCTGAACATCCATACATGTTGTTCTCTTTGGCAGCAGGGATACTGGACCCGAGTTGTCTTGGTTACAGTAACAAACACAGACTGTACCAACAGCATTGTACCGACCCTTATTGCCATGGTTATAATAATGATGGTCATGGGTTGGCTAGGTTTAGACAGAAAAACTACTACTGCTGCTGTCCCTTTGCTCATGTCATAATGACCAAGACCATTATATGTCACTTACCAATTAAATGTAACTAAGGTTAATAATATATTCCCATATTCGTATGTGTTTTGTTTATATTTATGTTCATATGTTTAGATATATATATATTCCTGTAAAATGTATTTTTGGCATGTCTCTATAGTATTTTTGTGCCTTTGTGTGTTAACTGTCTTGAGTTATGTTTGTGTTTTTTTATGTTTATTTTTATGTCTGCACCTTTAATCAAGGCAAATTTTAAACATACTTGGCAATAATACCCTGCTGCATAAACAATTAATGGGACTGTATTTTATCATGGGGCAACCTCTGGGGCTGAGAGATGAGGCAACTGACACAGTTTCAGTTCCTCAAATGGCCACTTGGCTGTGCACAATTCGCATTGTCATGATAAAGTGTCCAACTTTAAATCAAATGTATAGAGCGTGGTACATTAAACAGTTTTGATCTTTCTCCTCCTTAATGCCAGGTTTATATTAAGGCCAAAATAGCTCAACGTCCTCCTAGCGTTGTGAAAAATCATATGCAGGAGTTTGGGGTTGATGGATTTCCAAGACTTTGACCTTGACACAGAGGAGGGGGAGAATCCTATTGCATCTCCTACCTTCAGCCACACTGAATACTTTCTTTCCCTCACCTTAATTAATCATTTCAGTTTTAATTTAATCATAGGGGTTAGGCGGGAAACTGCTCCCATGAGTAAATGTTTGGATTGCACTGACAAATGGCCTTCAAAACCTCCACAGGGTATCTTTAAATAATATAGCATTTGCATCTGTGCAGCAGACCCACTTTGAGTCAGTGTGAAAATCTCAAAGGCAGTCCTACATATTTAAAGCCTGTTGTATAGGTTACTGTATATATTCCTGCTCTTTCTGTGTAAGCCTGTTTGTCTTTTTTTTTTTTTTTAAACAACCACTCAGACACTAGATCTATAAGTAACACTTACTACAAATACAACTGACAAATACAGCTGTTGTGCTGCAGAATAACTCAAGGCAAGCCACTGAAACAGTCTGTCCGGCCTTTCAAACCCAGCTCCCACAAACATTTCATTAGATGAACGATTCCATTGCAGCGCTTTAGAGGAGCAGTTTGTAGCACCTGGCCAAGGTGAGAGCAGGCTGGGGATTTATAGTGGAATACGCATAACCTCAAGGTGAACTAGCTAGTAATGACACTATCTCTGCACTCAGAGTTCCTCTCCCTCATCTTCACACCGCCTATAAAACCGGAATGTGTCCAGAATCAAGGATCCTGCCAGCTCCTGCCACTATTCCCTGCCGAGACACTCCATCCGAATAAGGCTCATTCTTTTTTCAGCGATACCCCCTACTACCCCCCCCACCCACCCGCCCCTTCACATTGAAGGGCTCGTGATGTTGTTGAATCATTCTACGAGTCTTTCAGACGTCGCTTATAGATGCCTTTAAATCTGGCAGGGTGGGGAGAAGCGAGCGTGGAGCACTCGGGGCGTAATGAGGGTGAGTTATTGATAAGACAGAATCACATAAAGTGGACAGATGACTGGTCATCAAAAGTGCGCTGAAAGATAAAGGGGCGCATAAAATAGATTTTGTGGATTATAGGACACAAGCTTTAAAGTTGTTGGTAAAGTTGTGTGTGCGTGCGTGTGTGCGTGCGTGTGTAGATGCATGTGGCTGTGTGCGATAATGCATATTTATGCCCATTTTGTGTGATCGTATAGCTGACTGGTGATATACTGTGCATTTTAAAAGTGAAGAGGATATCATCTAACAGTCATAAGATGTTGATCATGTCGTCCTTTCTTCCTTTTACTGTTAGACCTTGGATGCGAGAGCATAATAAACATCTTAAAGTTATCGAGTGCCCGCCGTATGCATATTGAAATTTCTGTGTCTGACTTTTTCTTGGATGGACCCACAATGTTCTCAGAACAGCTGCAGCAATGTCTGCTTTCATCTTTGCATGTATGCAAACAGCACACACTGGTTCAGCATCCAAAATCAGTGTTTTGAGTATTGAAGAGTAATCTGCTGAATTATCTGCCTAATACCTCTGTCTGTGATACGCATATGTACAAAAACTTTTCATTTATGATTTCATTAATGGCTTAAATGGCCCATATTATGTAAAATCCACGTTATACTGGTTTTGTAGCGGTTATGTGTTCCTGTGGCCTTTCTATGACGCCTGGAGGTGAAAAAAGTCTGTTCGCTCCCTTTATTAATCCACTGAGCATCTATTTGATCATTAGAAAATCATTGCCCATCCATATTTCCAATGTCAACATTACAGTAACACATGGTACCTGTAGCGAAAACCACACCCTTTCCCGTGACGGGTGTGGAGTGGACGTGGTTTATAAATCTTCTTTGCATTTCAAGGTGCAGACACAGAAACGGCTACAGCTACTTTTAGATTGCTGAGATTTAGAACCGCAGATTGATTTCGGGGCAACACACTCCAAATACAATGTGGTTGGACCACTTAGACCTATATGTGAAATGGTTGAAAAACAGCATAATATGGGACCTTTAAATCAGTGGTTTCCAACCACAGAACCACTGGGTTCTGAAGGAATTCCTGTGTTAAGCTCACAAAGTAATTAAAAAGGAGAACAGTATTGATGTGTGTATGTTTGTATGTATATGTACAGTATGCATGCACATAAATACACACACATTCTAGCTTACATGTTAGTTGAGGATTCATTTTTTGCTCACCACTTTTCGGGGACCACTCCCTCTGAAGGTTTCTAAATTAGGTGCAACCCTAATAACCTAATATAAATTTCATAACTTATAAATGACCCCTGAGCGGATGAAATAATGAATTGTCCACGCTTCAATCAAACAGACATGGCTGATGGGAACTCATATTTTTTGCAAAACCTGCACACATTCCCTATGTTATTAGTGGGGACTATTAATAAGTGTACTACACATGACATATGGGATGCATCTAGATCAAATGAATCCTGTAGTAAATGTGAACAGTTGACCACAGTAGCCTCAAAAGGCAGCTGTGTATTAAGATGTATCAAACCCCATCATATTGTTCACTCTTCAGTTTTTGATTCTAGGTTGTTACTTTCCGTTAGCGGCTGCTTGTCAGTTGTCTTCACTCTCCGACTTCTCGTGAACCTCCCGCGCCACAGGAAGCAGCCGAGGATTGAGCAGTAAACAGTGAACATTTGATATGATCAGAGCAGCTTTTATCTGTCAGCCAGTCCATCACCATGGCTACTCTACACTTAGAAACAATTCACGTTACCAGATAATCTCTGCAGGCCATCAGTCCAGACCAAGATCGAGATTATGGACTTCTTAGTTGTCATGATGTCCAAATATGACACTAATTGGGCAGATAAGCCTCTAGTTTGCCGTCTCTATAGCCTGATTCACAATGAGTGTTCTTGTTTTACAAATGCAATTACTTGTGAAACGTTTTGAAGTGTGGAAGTTTGCACATTTGGATCCAAGGTTGTTGTTTTTTTTGTTGTTGTTTTCACACTTGTCATGTTGTGTGGCGTGCAACCAAGGTGGAATTGTGAGCTGCAGCTAAGCAGACAAGGCCTAATGTGTTTGTGGAATGGAAACTAACTAATCAGCTTTAGGAGAGCACTTATTGGAGCATTGGAATCTAATCAAAGTGAAGAATGGGGCTATTCAAGTGCAGGAACAAAGCTTTCACTCTCCTAAACAGGACAAAAGAAGACATGTTTTGGGATTAGAGCTGCTGCAATAACAAGCAGCCACACCCCTTATTCCTGCCACTGAATGATGTCACTTGAATATCATTGGCTTTATGAAACATCTCAGACATTGACAGTCTTTCAATTGATCAAAGTATTGATTAGCTGACAATCAAAAATATCAGAAGGATGCAAATTATTTATAACCATACACTTTAACCTACTTAAAACCTCGGACAAAGTATAAATGCATTTCACAAACTCATGTTGCCAAATATATTCGCTTGTGATGTTGTATTTTGTATTGTGTTGCAAAGGACAAGAAAATTTAACATAAATATTCACACTTTTGTTGTGACTCCAGAATTTGTTTCTGTTCCTTGACATCCACCAAATGACATCAAATGCATCATTTCACAGACAGCAGAGATTTGGCATCACTACATCTTGCATTTCCATATTTTTCTGGTCTCGTCTCCGAGGGAGAGCAGAAAAATCACAGAACTAAGAAAACTGATTTTTGTGGGTAGAGACAGAACATAGCCCTCCTCCCCCCTGGATTCTTACTTTTTTCTGCATGAAAAGAGTTGATCCTTGACCTCAAACATTTCTTGTCAAATCAATCGTGTATAGCTCAGTATCACACGCTGCGTCTCAGTGGCCCACAGCAGACATAGTTTCCAATTCAGGCCAATCTGAGAAAACAAAGTAAACTCTCCCTCAAAAACCTGGGGACTCAGGAGAAGATGGAAAAAAAAACTCAAGAGAGACTATTCAAATAGAGATACTTTGCATATGTGTCTGCTTGAAACTAGACTATCAGCAGATGTTGCAATTTACAGATGCCCCCCAAACACCTCACATGCAAACTATCCTTGGATGCAAACACATGTTATCAGCTGCTCCTCTTAAGGTGCTTTTACAGCAGCAGCAGCACTGTTTAGTGTCTTTATGAGAGGTTATGGGGGTTTATATTCATAACTGCAAAATCTGCTAATATAAGGGGGTGTCAGGAGGCCCCCTTTTCCCCTTATGGACTCTAAACATTTACATTGTTTGCCTCTCCTCGTAGTGCATCTCTGCTCTCAGCGGGCTGGCTGAAAAACTTTTTGTGGACTTGGAAAATTGCAGATGTGAAAGTGGATTTAGTTTTGGAGAAATGTCTAAATATAACTAGGAGATATACTGTACAGGAGCCTAAATGAGCCTATAGGAGCCGATATTGATGTAATATTATGCAGTTATCTCAAGATCACAAATTAATTATTTCATTATATCAAGATGACAAAGCTTGATATTTAATTTATGTCAGAAGATTTCTTTTTTACGGCTTTTTTGGGGGGGCATTTTGCCGGCTTTAATCCACACAACCAGTGCATATGTAAAATACACAGTGATAAAATATGAGTGTGCAAGTTCAAAGCTAAACCTACTTCCTACACAATTACATTTAATGCACATAACTTTGGATCTAAGGCTTAGCACAGCGTGGCGTCCTCCCTTCTCCCACAATAGACCACCCCGAGAACATCTGTGAGACATTTCTAAGCTTTTCTCTCCAACAACCCAATCCTATTATGAATTAAAGCAACTTACAGCATCCACCTCAGAGTGAACCAAAAAGATTCTAAAATTTCCTGTCAGCCTCCATAATCTATTTTTTAACAACTGCCATGGAGGGCTCCTGCCTGTGTTCCTCGAGCGATGCAGTGACAGCGGTAATAAATGGTCTTTTTTATATGCTGGCTCTTTAATACGCATATAAAGCCCCCATCCCCTCCAGAGCCCGTGCTGCGTGCATGAGTGCGTGCATGAGTGCGGGGTGCACGGCGGTGGCACGGCCGCTAAAAGAGCAAACATAAAAAATTTGTGAGTGACTTGATAAAAGCAAGATAGTGGAAGGTAATGAGAGGAGAATTTAATTAAATTGGAGGCATTTCTCACCCAGATGGAGAAAGAAAACAACAGTCTCATTCTTATCGTCCAACAGCATCTAAAGAAAGAGCTTCTTGTGCTGTGTGGGGACTGATTGGCTGTGTGCAATGTCTCCACCGTCTCTAAACACTGTTGACACTTTGCACAACTCCTAAGTGGTGATAAGAAGCAAACAATTGCATTTTCCGCTTTTTACCTAAAGGCTGACACACACACACAAAAACACAAACACAAAAACACACACTTGGAAGAAATGTCTCCACAGAAACGTACAGTTGAGCTGATGTTGAGCGATGAGACGGCTGCATGGAACAAAACGGCCATATCTGGATTTATTGATTGTTTGCATTTTGATAAAAGGGGAATTAGAAAGGGAACAGAACGCAGAGTGAAAGGTTTGTGTGTGTGTGTGTGCATGTTTTTTGTCTCTGCAGCATTGCTGTAGCAGAGCAGAGTGACAACGAAGGGGAGAAAAAGAGAACATGATTGAGTGGGACATTTTGTCAGCCGCAGACGTGAGCTGGAGCTGGGATTGGGGCGTGTGCGAGTGTGTGTGTGTGTGTGTGTGTGTGTGTGTGTGTCTACAGGGGTATACCGAAGGTCTGAGTCACCCTGGATCTATTCTTTACTTCTTTCTTTGTTGGCATTCTGGAGCAGCCACCTCTGTGCTAACCTGAGCAGTGCGACGGTTGATGATAGGGCTGCCAGGGCCCGTGTCCCTGCTGATTGCATTTATGGTTATGTGTGAGTGTGTGTGTGTGTGTGTGTGTGTGTGTGTGTGTGTGTGTGTGTGTGTGTGTGTGTGTGTGTGTGTGTGTGTGTGTGTGTGTGTGTGTGTGTGTGCGCGTGAGTGTGAGAGAGATTGTGTGTGTGTGAACTTTGCCACATTTGGGGACATGTCTTGGATTTCAAACGGCTGATAAGCTTGTGCATATAGTTTGGCTTCATGTTATTAAAGGGATACTTCACCCAAAATCAATATTTCACCAATTTTCTTTTTGCAAGATTTGCTGCGAGATGTTCCTCTGTGTTTACAACAACGAACAAACATCTTGCAGCAAATCTTGCGAAAAGAAAATTGGTGAATTATCGATTTTGGGTGAAGTATCCCTTTAATAACATACACGAGCAGTATGGAGGTATTTAGATGTTTCATAGTGTGTGTTTTGGATGATTGAAAAGTGAACTCTATCCGCCGCCATTATCTGAAAATCCGTTGCCAGTTTGGAACTCCAAAAGCGTTTTGATGACTCCGAAAGTTCTCGTTCTTCGAACCCTTCCTGGGCATGACACTAAAAAACCACTGGAAATGTTTTTTCTTGTAAATCCCAGCCTTTGTTTTTAATCATGATTTCTCAGAGAAAAAAATGCTGTTATCGTCACGATTATGTGATCAGTTGAAGTGCTGCAGGTGAAAACAGCATTTCACTGTTAGTGCATGACTTGGGTCCAAGTTGACTTCCTGCCAGCCGTTGACATCAGCCAGCACCGCAATTATAACAAACTCATTTTATGGTTATGGTTCAACTGGTGCCTGTGGGAGGGGGCACTTGCAGACCACTATGCAACCACAAAGAGATGACAGTGTCCTTTACATGTGTGTGTATGTGTGTGAAGTCTGTGTGACAATGAAATCAAAGCCTTGCGCGCTGGTTAAAAAGTTAAAAGTTTAATAGCTGATCAGATGCTAATAATACGAGTTGGAAAACTTCTCCAGTTTAACTGTCATGAGGAAAAACAATAGAATCGGGGATGTGCTTGCATTTCATTGGCCACTGCTGGATGATGTCACACTGAGCTGCAGCAAAAGTTGAGTGATATTTAAAGTGTTTTTGTTGTGGACAACTCTGCAAATGTCTCCCAGGTCCCCATTGTCCCAGCAGCACGAGGGGAAGGTATTTTTTTGGTGTTGTGGTTCATGGTTCCTGCATTGACTTAATTCAATGGAGAGTTAGCACAACTGCTGATGTGTGTGTGCGCCAGATAGTCTGTAATGGTGGCTTTCAACCAGAAGTGGACATGAACCAGTGGTTAATTTAATAGTGTTTGTGGGAGACAAAGCCGATTTTTTCTTCTAAATGATGCCACTTAGGCACCGAAATCAAAAGGATTATAATATGAAAGGGATTAAAGGCCTTGTGTGACAACAAATTAAACAACACACATGCATGTTCACTTCTCATGTGGATACACACACACACACATGCACATGCGCATGCACACACACAAACACACACACACATATGCAGGGCCTCAGGAGTGAACTGCACAGCTGTAGTGTGGAGTCAGAGAAACAGACTGGTTTCCTTTCAGAGGACAGATGGCTGTCAGGAACACACACTCCCCCAAAATCAATCCACCCCTGCTTTGATTTTAATTCACCTCACTAACATGCAGACTGAACTCACCCCTCAGGCTGCAGCGCTGTAGTTTTGGTGAAGTGATGACAACATGATAACAACTCGTTAAGCTCACTCTTATAAAGAGTAGAGTAGATCGCTAGTTTTGGATCAATTCAATTCAATTCAATTCAAATTTATTTATATAGCACCATATCATGCAGAAGCAGTTCAGATGGCTTACATATAGGACAACATATTAAAAGTGAACAGCACTTTAACTGGAGCTGCATTCATTGTTTCTTCAGTAGTTACAAGGAGTTGGATAAATAGCTAATGGCTAATGTGCTAGCAAACACATCCCAACACATAGATCCAACTAACAGCATAAAATGAGAGCTTAAATGGATAGTTCAACATTTTGGCAAATTGGCCCATAATCCCTATAGTCATAGCAGTAGGTTTGTTACCTTTAGTTGTCAGTGCAAGCTATTTTTAGAACGACGGAACAGAGCCGCGAGCAGCTCAGAGCTACGCTACGTAGGTCTTGGTTTCCCTCATCAAACTCATCAAATACACAATACAACAACTCCAAAACGCTCTTGTCAAAAAGTTGTGACCTGCAAATTCATCACAATAACAGAACATTACGAGACAGAGTTGTTTGAGAGACAGCTTGCCGAAAAACTGCACCCGACGGGAATGCACATCAGCTGGTTTGCATGAATTTCCCTCTAAAACAACTCTGTCTGGTAACGTTCTGTTATTATCTCATAGCGTGGTGAATGTGCAGGTTACAACTTGTCCACCAGAGCGTTTTGGAGTTGTTGGATTGTGTATTTGATGAGTTTGATGAGGGAAACCAAGAAATCTCATTAGCCTCCGTAGCGTAGCTCTGAGCAGCTCATGGCTCTGCTCCGCAGTTCTAAAAATAGCTTGCACTGACAATTACAGGTAACAAACCTACTCCTAAAACTATAGGGATTATGGCAATAGGCCAATCTGCCAAAATGTTGAACTATCCCTTTAATATACTACAATGTGTATATGTAAGGGATAATGCCCGACGAGGTGTCCATTATCAGAAATTAATGGACGACGCGGAGGCGTGAACCGTCCGACGCGAAGTGGAGGACGGTTGCTTCCGCGAAGTCCATTAATCTCTGATAATCGGACACCTCGAAGGGCATTATCCCGCTTATACCATGGTCACTTACGAGATAAATACATATTAAATCAATTACTTATAATTTAATGTTGTTTTTACCGTTAAAATGTTGTTTTTACCGTTAAAATCACACGTCTTTAAGCGGCTGAGCCGAGCGGACTATTTAATAACACTCGTCGGCGATAAAAAAAAAAAAAAAAAGAGGGACCCGCTGTGACCGCAGCATAACGTTACACAGCCAGTGACTCTGCCACAGCCTGATAGTTGATCAGTGAAGGGAGGTGATGTGACGGCTCAAATGTTACGTGACACAAAGTATTATTTCAGACGGCCAGTGCACTTCTTACCGCCGGTGTGTTTACAGACTCCAGTGCCGTGATGCGCTGAAAAAAAGTTGTTTTGGTCCGAGTGTCCGTTGCCGTGGTTACCAACAAGCGTTTGAGTCAGCGCAGTAATATTTAGAACGTAATCAGGCTATTTTACCGGAACATCTTTATGGGTGTCCATTATCACTTTTTAATGGACACCCAGCAGCCAATCAGAATCGAGGATTCACCCAGACCATGGTATAAATTATATTACAAGAATTTTTTCAATGTGTATAACTTCAGGGTGCGGTTTTACACTGCTGTCTGCACTGTTTGTTTGTGTATGTACTTATGTTGTTGGTATTTGCAGCACGTTTAACTTTTCTGAAGTCGCAGTGCATTGAGCCCTCAGGGCCACCGTAAACAGCAGCGTGTTGGATTTGTGTTTGTGTCGATGTGATGAATCTGTCGCCTGGCTTTTTCTCCTTTACATATCCACCTAGAAAGAAATCATTTTATATTTATAGTGTTTGGTTTAGCATGTAACGGTTCAAACTTTTTGGTGTTGATGGAAATATTGTACATTTTATATGAAGGGGATCTTTTTGGTTCGATAAAGAAAAAGAATCCAGGGTGTCGGTGACATGTGGCATGATTTTTATATTATGTAAACACACGGTCCGATCACATGGTCCAGGTTTCTGTTGTTAATGTGTCACATTCCAGAGTTGAACGAGGAACCTCGGAGCCATTGGCTGGATGTGTTGAAATGCAACTAGACAAGCGTATGTGGCCTTGTTTCCACTCCTCTCTCCCTTTCTCTCCTCATCCCTTAGCATCTGTTTTCATCCCCTCTCCCAAGCTTCCTGTGTCTCCCTCTATCTCTTTTTTTTTTTGTTCCATTTTTGTGTGTGTTGTTCCCTGGTTACCATGTGGGCACAGTGTGAGATGTGTTTGTCTCCTTCGGCAATATGTTTTCCAGACAGAGAGAGACACTGGAGACGGGCACTTGCAAACTAGCACGCACGCAAGTAGTACATGTCTGTGTGTACAAACACTTGCAAATGCACACATAGGTACACACACATACAACACACACTTGCACTGAGAGTGTGTTGGTATTAAAGAGATCCTGGGAGAAAACCGATGTGAAAATCTCAAGTTTGGAAGTGGAAAGAAAGTGAGTAATCAGAGAGAAAACTGTTGGCAGCCTCACAAGATATGTGCACACACACACACACACACACACATACACTGAACAGGCGTATGTATTATATAAAGAAGACGCTGCAGCAGATGGAATTTTTTTTTTAAATGGAAAAGCAGGAAGATCAGAACAACCTTACCTTGAGTAGATAAAGGACAAACATGTAAATGAACTGAAAGGAAGTGAAAGTGTTTGAGGTGAACTCTTCATATTAAAAACAGGATCCACAAAAATGCAGGTGTTGGTTCAGAGGATGCTCTGATCTGTCTTGTGAAATAGTTTTAAAAGCTTGGATGTATGTAAGAAACAAGAATTACTCCCTCAAGGTTGTTTGACTCCGCCAGTGTTTTAGATATGAAATGATGACGTTTTATGTCTAATATCTAACTCTTTAGAGACTGTGATGAACTGTATTTAACCATGGATGTAGCCTCAGTGAGTTTTGAATCTTGGCTGTTCAACCATCTTTATCTTTGCAGCACATGACTCCGCCCCTAACTCCTGGCTAATTAAAAAAATGGCCACACCCCCTTTTATACTTTAAGCCTCAATAAAATGTAAACAATTAAGTTTTAGTAAAGATTTATCCCGAGCACATTTGCTATGAAGGAGGAATTATCTGTAGAGTCCAAAACTTTGTTTATTCCTTTTATAAAGTTTGAAATTTTAACATGGGGATTAACTCACTTTTGGAGCTTTTTAACACTCCACTGTCCATTATTTAGCCCTTTGGTCATAGTTTATGCATGAATTTGTTGATTATGGACAAAACATGCTATGTGAGGTCAATTTTGACCTTTGACCTCTGACCAACAAAATCCAATCCATTTATCCTTGAATTTAATTGAGCATTTGTACCAAACTGTTCCCTCAAGCTGTAACTGAGAACAAAGTGTCACTGGCACATTGGTAAAAAAAAAAAGGTTTTGCAAACAAGTAAAAATTCAAGGTGAGTTGTTTTGGTGACACCAAACAGGGGAATGTTGCTGATCTTATGTAAACTCTTGAGAGATTTTGAGCAATGTTTTTTTCTTTTTTTTCTGCCAAAGTGGAAGCGCTCTGTGTAGGAGCGAGTGTGTGGAGATATTCACAAGGTGATTGTAAAGAAGCATTTTCACTTCCCACACACCTGACCTCGCCTAAACTTCTGTTGCAATTTGTCCTCAAAGAAACATCCAAGGTTTTATTTGATTCAGTATCTGGTAGAAAGAAAACTGCATTCAATTGTATTAGAATCCCCATAAGCAAAAGCAAAAGGCCAACTTTAACATTTTCTAAAATAAGCATCGCAGCATGATTTCACATGATGTTTCTGCCTGCAGATGACTCATCAGTGACATCAGCATCAGGCTAAACAACATCTTCCACTCAAAATGCACGTCCGTGTACCATGCAGGGATGCATTAGCAATACCATCACTCCAATGTAAACACATTAACCTATGCATGTTTTGGAGGTGCACCACATATTGGATCCAAAAGCATGAAATAATAACTCGTACAGTATATGCCTCTGCATTCAGAGCAGCAAAGCTCTGGCTGCAGGAGTGATTTCCATGTCAGTACATTGGAAAGGCAATAATACAATGTCATTTCCAGGGATATGAGTGAACGATTTAATCTCAAAAACAATCTTTTAATGCATGATGAAGCATCTTTTGAATTGGTCGCACCAGTTGTGATGGTTTTTGATTCTCTTAATTATAGCAGGAGATTGTGTCAATCCTCATATTACTGTGATGGGAATGTAATGAGAAAAAAAATGTCAAACCCAAAGTGCGAGTGTCAAATTAGATATCGAGCAGTCGAGTATCCCCACCACGGAATAAGAGAAAAGGTGAACTGTCATAAAATATAAATAATGATAAATGCAGTTTTGATCAGCTGAAGCCGGAGCGTTTGTTGTGTGAGGCGAATGAAGTGTCAGTCTGCGGGGCTTTGTGCTCGTGATGAGATGTGTGCACCGCTGTGAGAGCAGATGGGTGAGGTGCTGGGAACACGCTTGCAATTTTTATGTTTCTTTTTTTTTTTAATCAGGCTCAAGTCAAAAAGAAAAAAAAAGTGACATTGAAACTTGCAATGAAAATAGAAGGTTTGGATTTAAGCAAAGCATAGATTGAGCTCACCCATATGTTTCTAATGATCGGGGTTGTATAAAAATTCATCGCCGAGATGTCATGTTTTTTTCTATCAGGGTGTAAACATGTTTATTTTTGCTGTACAGTTGGACATTTTAAAATGGAAGTCAAGTGCTGTCTCAAAAAAATAGCTGTGTACCAATACATGGGCTGCATGCTTCAGAGGCAGCATTTGAAGGCCGATGATGTCACAGTGTGGCCTGTCCCAATTGAAAGACTTCTCCAAAAGCAGCCGACACATCCAGCCTTCTCCTGCCTGTTGTAGGAGGACACACTGCACCTATCATGCAAGCCCTCCCACCAAGGAGTCGTTATTATTAGCCATGTAGCATGCTAGCTACCGAAACGTTGAGGCAGCTCAACGCTGTAGCCATGGTAACTTGGCTTTGCTGCCGGCCCGGAGGCATGGTCGCCCGCTGAGCAGGGATCTGCTGGCTGAGGAGCCGTTTGAAGTGTAATAAGGAGCAACTTTCAAATGTTTAAAGCAGAAGTAAGTGGAATATTTGTGTTAATATAAGTCTTAAATAGTTATATCTTCCGACAGCAATCACTTATATAGAGTGTTTGGTCCGAAACACGGGTCTGTCAGTCACTCTGCTCTGCTGTGAGCCGAGGAGAAAACTTTATCCGATGAGGAGAGAGAACGGCATAAAGGGGCGGTCCTCTCTGTGTGTGCAGCCAAGGGATGCGCGTGAATGTGGTGATGTAGGGACGAGGGCAGAGACTGCTAACTCCATCCGCTGACAGGGAATTAGCCAAAACTTCTGCTTTAACGTTAGGATGTTAATTGCGTTTGGACACAATCAGGAAATGCTCCGAAGGCTAGACCGTCCCATTAACCGACGGTTGACGTGGCCGTTACCTCCTAGAACCGTGTAGGGAAGGGGGGTAAATTCGGACACAGTAAATGGCTCCCTGAAGCTAAAAAAATATGCTATAGGTTGTGCTGTGCAGTCCCCTTTACGTGATTGGCCGGGAGAAGTGGGGAGGAGGTCCAGAGTACCACGGCGGCCATCCCTGATTGGCGCAGCAGTGTTCTGGGCTGGTCGGTTCACAGCTGCAGAAGATCTTCAAAAGCTCGATTTCATCATCACGCGTGACGATTGATTGTTCATGGTCAGATCACCTTGCAGTTCTGTGAACTTCGTGATCAGCCATTGGGTGATTTGAGTGTGTTCGAGGAGACTGGGCAAGGCCGTGTGGCTAGATTGTGCTGTTTTTTGTATCCTTTGTTCCTCTGTAGTAGAGGATTCGGTTTGCTTTTGTGTTAGAGATTGCTCCCTATTACAGTAGAGCCTTGTGACAGCACTTTATTTTTTGCCTTGCTCCCCTCCTTTAGTATGCCCTTTGCCTCTCCTTTGCCAAATAAATTATAAACCCATTTACATCTGGTTGTTTTATGTCACCCCCCTTCCCTTCACAAACACGAGCCAGGTACTAACATAGATTTACTGGTAAATTTTGAAAATACAAGTGTTATATGATGAAATGATGTGGAGCAGATTTGACAGGATGTAATTTGAACCATAAGAGGCGGAGCTTAGTTATGGAGGACTGCGATGTAATGGACCATCAACACTGTGGACACGTCCAAGTTTTCTTGCATCAGAGTGGGCGTGACAAGATTGTCCCACTTCAAATGAGTCCAAGAACAGGTGGATCCTCTGTGGCCTATCCCATGATGCATTGTGCACCAGCGATGAATCACTTTTCGGCAGGAGTCTATGGTGCACTTCGCAATTAAATAGTAGATGAGGTCTTTGCATTTTAAGTGTCCGTGCCTTCACAGGCTGAACTGGGACACAGCAAAAAAAAAGAGTTTCACTTTGTGGCCTAAATTGATTTAAAAAAACAACACACACATTTGCATTGAGAAAAAAAAAGCAATTAGCATGGCAAATGTTATAGTTCATAAAAGCTTTAGCTAAATTTAACTGGACATGAGTTGACATAGCTTTGCTTATTAATTACTGCTTTAGCTTCACACGTTCACTGATTACACACACACACAGACGCAGACACAGTGTGATGAGTGATTGATTACGGCTCTAATCAGCAGATGAGTCGCAGCTGCTTCCCTGGTTTTAGGAGCAGGCAGGCAGATGTTGAAAGAGCGATAGGGTATTAGACTCTGACTCTCTCCGTGCTTCTCTCCTAACCTGTTCTTTTGTCCTCCATCTTCTCCCCACACTCGCTTCACCTTCACGTAACCCCTCCTTAATAAGACACATGGTGATTCTCCAGATTCAACATTTTCCTGTAGGGTGCTCTATTCAGACTCTGCAGGAAACGTGGCCGCTCAATTATTCGACTTTATTTCACCGTGTTATCTCAGCAAGGCCAACTTCAAGTACTACAGTGGAGATACATGTCACCTTTTGCTTTGTATTGATTGCTGGATTTCCTTTTTTGTTGTAAATGTGAAGATTTTCTGCTTTTCTCCGTTTTCTGGGTTTTGGACTATTGTTCAGGCTATGGGAAGTGGTTTACTGTTTTATGGACTAAACAGAATCCAGAAATTGACAGATTCATCAACGATTTATTAATCTTTGATTGCTGCTATACAGAGCCACATGGTTCCCCTGCCGGCTGCCATCACTTCTCATGATGCACAGTTGCAGGAATTGGTGTTTGGTGTGAGTGATTAAATACTAAGTGCATTTAAAACCAGAGCAACTTTGAGATTCAAGAAAGAAGACGAGGGATTTTCTGCCTTGTGTAAAGTATATTTATAAACACATTATGGTGCGACGGTCTGCACATGACTATACACTCAACAGCATGTCCACATATTTGTTATAGGTTTAGAGTTGGACTTTGGCTGGGTGTTTGATTTTCAGATTTCAGCTGAAGCCATCTGTTGGCTTGGCCGAACGCTACAGGCGACCATCCAACTTAAATCACTTCAGTCAGTCTTGTGGCACAGTGAGACGGGTTCTCCTAAATGGAAATGACATTCAATTCAAATTCCCTGTTCCCTCCTGCTGAAAACAGTAACACGCTGCCATCACCACGCCTAACAGCGGAGGAAGTGTTAAGTGATTTTTATTTTATCCTGCATTGCTCAGTGATGTGACTTCATGTGAAATTATAACACTGAAAACTGCTTTATTGCTTTCTGCTCTGTCCTGTCTGACTTTTTGTTGGACTTGAACAGATTTAAATGAGCCATTTCTGGTATAATATGAGATATCCTTATTTTTTGATGCATAAACTTAAAGGTCCCATGTTTTATAAAGTGATTATGAAGCAGGTTAATAGTGTGAAAGTATCAAAGCCTCAGTTCACAGAGAGATGCACACCCGTAATCAGAAACTGAGCCTTAAAGGGATACGCCAACATTTTTTTTCATGTCTTGCCTCACTCCCGAGTCCATGACAAGCAGATAGACACCATCCTCTCGACTGTGCGTGCAGTAACAAGGGAGATAGGGCCCGTAATTAGCTTAGCTCAAACGCTGGAAGTGCATAGGTAGTGTCAGCAGTCAGAAGCTGATTTCATTTTAGCTCTAAACTCTGTAAATATATCACTTTATCAACATTTCAAACATTTTTAGGCAAGAAAGTAGCCGTTTAGATCAGCAGTGTGTCGTTAATTTGTCTAAATACCAGCTGTTTACAATGTTGTTCGGACAAATTCGGCGCTACTCAAGCTAGCCGTTGTGACCAACGCACTTCTGGTTACTTTCACAAAATAAAACACCTGTTGCCCTTTACATACAGAAGTGCTTTTACTTTGAAATAGGAAGCTAACCTACCCTCATGTAGCTAGCTTGAACCAAAAATAAACCACCTTTGCTTGAACCCTCCGTTTGGACCGATCTCGTCCCGTTACCAGAGTTTCGTCAGCTGTGAGACGAAGATCGGTCCGTTTAGAGTTGCTGAAGATTGTCTCTGATGACTTTAGGTGGAGGCAGGCTAACACTACCTATACACTTCCAGCGTTTGAGCTAAGCTAATTACGGGCGATATGGGCTCTCCCTCGTTATTGCATGCACAGTCGAAAGGATGGTGTCTATCTGCTTGTCATGGAGTGAGGCAAGACACGAAAAAAAAAATGTTGGCGTATCCCTTTAAGACGAACCATCCCAACTCTTGTGTCATTGTGATGTCACAACAAAGCAGTCTCAGCCTTGTCACTTTTTGAATCAAAGTTTTCATCTCATGTGCAGTGTCCGTAGAAAGTAAAACTATATTAAATGAAGCCCAATTAAGTAGTAGTTCTTTGAGCTCTCAGTGTTTTGCTATGTTTAATATAATTGGGCCCTGAATTCAGCTTCAGAGTAGCATCCAATTTAACAGCTAATAAGTCATTATAGTGGATTTCTAATTGTGCTATGATCATGTAAAATAGGGTCTATCACTCTTTGAGGATCTCTTGGTTAGTTTCTAATTAGAATATTATTTCACATGTGTTGTCTAATTAGGGTTTAACTTTGTTTGTTTACTGTCTGATTAAAAAACAACAACAACATAATTTCTAGTTTTAGTGCAAAGTACTAGCATAATGCAAAATAAAGTGCCACCAAAATTAACTTTGACATTAAAGGTCAGTGCAGTGGTGTCGTTGTTGTAGGTTGTAACAACACTCGTATGGAAAATTCCTGGTGGCTTCCTGGAGACACTTTATGTGCCGTTGCCAGGACAACAGAAGTGGTGGTAAGCAACTTAACTCTGACTGATCAACCACCCTTTCTCAGGAAATTGGTTCAATCACCAGTACACCTCCCAAGGCCTCATCTGATCTCTGCTCATCTACAGTACAGGGGCCAGTGTGTGTATCCTCAGTGTGTTAAAATTTCACACCTCTGCAGAGACTTGAGGGTGTGTGTGTGTGGGTGTGAATGAATCACAGTCTGTGTCTTTGTGTGCTGTCTTTCCTTTCAGTGGGGCTGTGTGTGAGCCTCTGAAGTATATACATACACACAGGTCCAGTATGTTCTCAAGGTTTTATATAAAGAAATGACAGCGCTCAATGTCTGGGTTTCACTAATGCAGAAAAAAAACATAAAGTCATATTCCATCTGTTTTTATATACAGTATATATGTATATATTGGTCAAGGAATGACTTCATTCAGTAGGCCTATGTATACAGTACTGTGCTCGCTGCCAAATGTAAATTTCTCATAGTATAGCATAGCATAACATAGCATAACATAACATAACATAACATAACATAACATAACATAACATAACATAACATAACATAACATAACATAACATAACATAACATAACATAACATAAAGACAGCTTTACTCTATGTTGAATCCTGTCATGTGCTGTCTTGTGTGTCAAACTGAATCTATCTACAGGTAAGAATGAAGTCACCTTGACCTTAATATAATGTAATACAATATATCTGTTATTGTGCATCAGTACTGTATGAATACCACGCAGACATGATATGAACTGTGTGGCTGTTTGTTTTAATATAAGTCCTTTGTTGTTGTATTACTTTCAGTTTTAGCTTAAAGTTGCAGAAATATTATAGAAACAGGAGACACAACAGACATTGCGGTCATGAACAAAAAATGTTCAAATATCTGAGTGAAGGTGCTGATGAGGGAGACAGACTGTAAGCTAACATCTCTTTCCAACATGCACATTTATTACACTAAAACAACATCACATTTTATTCTAAATATTCCCTGGCAAGTTTTCAATGTCAGTGGTGGGCGGCTGCCAGCGAGCACAGTGAGAGAGCCTCACACCAGAGAGATGAAAGCTATCAATTGAATGCTGATTCTTTACCTTATCACTTTTAAAAAAGGCAGAATTTTCTTTGTGATAATCCTAAAAAAAAAAATCATTATTTATTGATCAGCTCAAACAATTTGAGTTAAAATGAGAGGACGGATCTAAGAGTTGTTCATTCCGTTTCCTCCTCAAAGGGCTTGAACTGTGGGTGAAATTGTCAAACATTTTCATATGTAGGCCTTTTAATTTCATGTTTCTGCACCACTGGAGAGATAACGCTGAATGCACTCTTATGTTAATGAGACAAGTGAACTGGAGAATTAGTTGAATGGCCACAGGCAGCTCCTCCGTCAATGAAGGGTCAAAATGTGGCTTGTGGGCTGGGAATTGGGAGTCACTGATGGTCACATCCAGCATCAACTGTTGATGTCTGAACAACAAAGCACCTCTGCATATTTATGTTTATGTCAGGGAACTGGGCTCGTAGCGCCGCTGTGCTTTGTGGGTGTGTGTGTGTGTGTGTCTGTGTGTGTCTGTGTGTGTATGCATGTGTGTAATAAACTTTGTAAGATGTTACTCACTTGGGAAATCCAGCCTGTTGAAGCGTGAACACACAGTGAACGAATGAGAAAGAAAAATAACTCTGCTCAGGCTTAAAAATGCTGCTGCTAAAGTCCTAACGAAGACAAATTTACAATTATAATTTCACATTCTTGTTCCCATATGAGATCAATTCTTTTTTTTATTAACATATGTGGTATATATGAAGCCACATGAGGGGATAAAAGAAAATACATACATATTGAATATGTGTATTCAGTATAAAGGCTATAGGATTTCACCAGGGATAAACACTCCAATCAGATAAATTTCCTTTGGTGTGCGTTCGAAAGGTCAATGAGCTCCTTGAATTTACAACTTTAACCAATAGTATGCTCTTACAGTTGTAAAGGCACATAACAGACATGCAAACATGATAGAAAATCCATTCACATTATACAATAAGGACATCTGTGGACAAATCGGTCCCATGTTGCACAATAACTGAAGATTTTTGCTTTCATGTGGCAGAATGAGATGTATTCAGTCTGTATTTGAAAAGGAATCCAGGGTCGAATGACCTGCCATTATCTCAGGGGCAAGGCTACTGTAAGTGCTGTTCCCACAGACCACTTACTGTACTGATACAGTTACAGGAGCAGTATGTAGGTGATCCACGGACGTGGACGCCTCCTATACAGCTTTACGACATATGCAGCCATCAAACGGTTGCCTCCTGGTGGCAATTATATACTTGGTTTCTTTTTTTGTATTGGCCTTGAATGTGAGAGATGTGAGAGGAATAATGTGGCTATAAGACCAAGAAAACTGACTTGTGCATTGTGTTTAATGACAAATACAATCAACATATATCAACATTTTAAATGTCCTATTTTTTTTTTTATTCAATTAATTTTGATTCATCAAAGTTATTTGTGTTCATTTATTTTGTTTACCACAGAAATTTTATGTTTCGATATCCATAAGAATGGAGAACAAAAGAACAAGTTGTGTTAGAGGTGTGGCTGAGGGCAGTGACTGTCACTGTATAGTTGTGACATCACAAAGCTACAGATGTCCTGACGGCTTGTTTTCAGGCCATGTGGACATGTATTTTTTTCTGTGTTTTTGCCTCTCATCCACATGAAAACTCAGTTTTAGGTCACTAAAAATGATTTATTCTGAAAAAAAGTGGAGATATGGGAAAACTCAGAGTTTTAGTTTCCTTAACATCACCATGTGTATGCAACAGAAAATGCATTGACAATGTGCAACCTTTGTTTACTGTGAGGTCTTACATATTGACAGTGCTCAACAGTGTATTTATCTGGGTTTGTGGAGATCTTTATGAATACAGTCTGGTATGTACAATGTTATTATTGAGGGTTAAAATATTTGTTTTTATAAATACCCAGCTTTGTTTGTACATGGCCTTGGGCTCAGTGTCTGAATACAGGTTGTGCGCACTAAGAACTTTGGTAGTTACACAATAATAATGCAGCAGAGATCTGTTTTATAATCAAATAATAAATTGAAAGCTCACTTGGTCATAACCATGTAGTTGAAGCTTTGATTTAAAGTTGGCATTTAACATTGGGTGGACATCGATCAGGATGTGTAGGATTTTCACGTATAAATGTATTTTTTTTAAGAGTGGTACCAATCCTCAGGGTCTGATACTTGTGCATCTGTCTGGATAAATTAATGCAGCTTTCTTTCATTGCTCTCGTGCAATTTGCTTTAGATTTTTGAAGCATTTCAGCCACAGATGGATAATTAACATTCAATTTGTTCAGAGAGC
Source organism: Trachurus japonicus (assembly GCF_045865225.1). Taxonomy (NCBI): domain Eukaryota; kingdom Metazoa; phylum Chordata; class Actinopteri; order Carangiformes; family Carangidae; genus Trachurus; species Trachurus japonicus. The sequence continues at coordinate 7,121,053 of NC_140921.1, read as the reverse complement.
GAACTGAGTATGGTACATCCACGCTGTGTCTCCACATGCTTGTACATGTAGGTGGATGTTGTGTGTGTCACTATTTTAGGAGCGAGGGATTTTTCTAACTTGTCAACACCTTGTACTCTGATCAAAAATGAAAAAAAAAAAATAGTCACCATACGTGGCTGCCACAGCATCTTCTTAAAGAAGCCTGAGATGGGGAATCTTTGATGTAAAAAATATGAGTGTGATTTGTAAAAAAGAAAAGAAAAAGAAAGTACATTTACCAAAGGAGACAAAACAAACTCGTCTTATCAGTATGTTGCACCAGTTTGAGGAGCCATTCTCCTCCTCAGCACAAAGGAAATCAAAAATAAAAGTCAATACAGAGTGCAGAGTTTTACACAATCCTGAAGACATCCAGCAAAATGAAATCAAATAGCAATCGCACATCCGATGAATCCTGTGTCGCTATTTCTCTAAAAGTCCGTGGCAGGTGGGAAAACACTGAGAAAAGAGTTCTCAACATCGCAACAAAAAGGACAAAGCCGACAAAACGTCGCTTTTCACAAAACTGACAGTTTTGGAGGAAAAGACGACGGTTTGTTGAAGTTTCTGCCAAATCATCTTATGGTTCGATGTGGAAGAAACTGAAGGGGCTGCAGTCAGATCCTCATCAACACTGCTGATGAACAGACCTGGGGGGCCGTATCAGCTGCAGGGGCCCTCTCCACTGCGGCCCCAGAGACAAAGCATGACAGACGCCATGTGCCATTGGAAAGGGCTCATGCCGGTACTTCACATGATGGAGGAAGAGCTGCCCGAGCTGCAGGCGGACGATAACGTGTGCGATCGTCCAGGGGACTCGGGCGTCAAACTCACAAATCAATGTATTCAATTGGGAACATCCCCAATCTGGACCCAAACGGACTGATGGACACACAGAGCGTCTCATCACATGCTCTCTACGTCTCTGATGTAGTTTTCTAGAGAGTAATATCTCGCTGACGCCGAGCCTTTTGACTCGAACGGACCCAGATTTCTCCTGACAGACTGCTGCTGCTGCTCGTCAGCCAGAGAGAGACGGAAAGGTCAGCTAACATGGAGAGCATTATAGCTCATCTCCAACCCTTCCCCCCCACTCCCCATTCCCGTCCTCTCCTTCCTCTCAACCTCCAAGCCCTCGGACAAAGAAAGACACCGTAACAGCGGGGCTGGTGGTTAATATTAAAAAACAAGGCCAGTGATGTCCATTACAGTGCATTAGCATTGTCATAACTGGAGGCTAGTTCCCCTGTGTCACCTCGTTGTCGGCGTGTTATGTGTCCAACCTCATTCTGTCTCTCTTCTCATTGTCCACCTCTTCTACATACAAACCACGGATTGACAGTTGAGGTGAACAAAGTTTATCTTTTCCTCTCTTAAGCCCCTGTTAATGAGCGATTCTGCCTGGGAAGAGTTCATATTGGAATTCCTCATCCGCCTCACACTTCCCGAGGCTGGTCACAGGTCTGCAGCCACACTTTCCCTCAAAGCCGTCGTTAGGATACTTTTCAAATGCAATAATGTGGTGCGAAGACACATTGGTAGAGGTGTGGACGGACAGACACACACATTACTGGAGCTCTCCCAGCCAAGATAACATGATGACTGAGTTTAGTGTGGAAGGACAAGCAGGTAAATTGAGAATCTTGTTAGCATGTAGCATATGCTACCATAGCACATGTTGTCTTTGCTGCCTCTATGAAGGGAAGTATTGAAAGTGTGGCTGATAAATCATCAGCAAAATGACTATTTCTGTTAAAAGTCTATTTAGGGCTATTCGATTTTGACCAAACATAAAATCCCAAATTTCTTCTCCCAAAACCCAATTTCCGATTATAATTACATTTATTTTTTTTGTGAAATGACAAACTATACTACAACGTGACGTCAACCGACTGCCTTCCACTGATTGGCCGAGCGTTGTCACTGGAAGAGTCGCGACTTCCGACACGAGAATCAAACCCACTAATTTTAAAAACACAGCGACAACAGTGGCCACTGATCTGTACTGAGACGGTTGTTATTCTTTCACATGAGTTGATTGACTGCTGTGTGGAAAACCAGGCTGTGGTCCGTAATCGAGGTGCAGACGAGTGAGTTTGGAGCTAACTTGAGGATAAAAAAAAAGAGAGTGAGACGACGTGGCCGTAGCCGCAGTGATATCACGACCCCGCTCACGATGAAGAACTCAGCTGTAATGGAAACGGACCTAAACCAAGTCGAGTAGAGTCGAGCCGACTAGAGCTGTAACTGTGTAATGGAAAACGGCCATTGGTGTTTTTGGCAACGAAATCCTCGCTGGCCTTAACAAAGTGTTTTATATACAACACTTTTTTGTAGTTAGCCCTGGCACTGACCATTTTATGATATGATGCATGTCCAGATCATAGGGACGTAGCCTGAATCAAACATATATGTTGTGTTTCTAACGGTCCCTACATGTGTAGCAGGTGTTGTTCTGACCCGGGGTCATGAATGTAATTGTGTTTGTGTGATGACTGATGTTGCTCTCCTCCCTGCCAAAGGATGGTGCTGGTTTCTGGTTTCTCTATGTCTTTCCTGCAGGGTTGTAGAGAGTGAACACCTTTACACTTAAGCAGTCCTTGTATATTTCATGGTTGAGTGTCCTTTTTATTTTGGAGAGTCATGTCAGATATCTGTATTTTATTTTGTGTTTTTTTAGGGGGGCAGGTATAAGTTAGATTGTTTTGACCCTGAAGCTCATTTGCTAGTCATACGCTGTTAAATGGACTGTGTTGTCTGTGGTTGCACTGGTCATCCATGGGAGTGGGGAAGAGGGGAGCTGCCATTTGTGCTCTGGCCCCCCTCTTACACCCGTACAGTAAGAGTTAGAGCTGGTGGTTTGTTGAACATAGGGTCAGGGGTACTAACCCTATTGGTCACCTCCCTGGTCGACTAACAGACCAGGCCTGTGTGTGACGCAGCATTGTTTGTCCTCGGCTCAGGTTGAATAGTGTCACTGCAGTGTAATCTGAACCAGCATCTAGGAAAACATTTGTTCTTGCTCACAAGTTTCAAAGATGAAAAAAAAATGATATTTTTAAATGACAAGATGCACACACACATGGCAGTCAAACAAACACACACAGGCCTCCCTCATCTTAGTCTGTATTATAGTTTTTCCACTTACTGCTAAAGAACGTGTGATTTCTTGTAGCTGTAGACACATTTAAATTTCTCTTCTCATTCATTTCCATATTGACTTCCTTCACACCACTGGAGCCAATTAGCTCCTGAGAAAATCATCACATCCCTGACAGATAAGTGAGATAAGACAGGCTACAACAGTTTGCTTTTATGAAGCTGACCTCTGATATTTCTATCTATATAGTGATGACAATAATACTAATAATAATAGCAGCTGTCTCATTTAAAAAGACATCGATGCTGCTCTTTCTCTCTGCGCTGACAGCAAGGTTCAAAATTGCAAACATATTGCCGAGGGAGACTGAAGTCATGATGCCATTCATTTAAAAAGTAATAGCAAAAGAGGAGGATGTCCACTGGGAATAAAGTTCCAAATTTAATATTTTAGAGAATTTAAGCCTCACAGATTCTACCTAAATAGCAGAGGATGTGGTGCTTTACTCACTTGATCCTCACAATATACAATATAAGCTTGTACTTAAGCAAACATGGGGCGGATACATGGTGCATTAAATGACTGTTGGGGAACACCAGCTTCTTAGAGTTAAAAGTTATAAATCATCTTATCACTGGCTCTCACTGAAGTACAGTCATTGTAAGAAATATTCTTTAATGGCCAAATAAGATGAAATCACGTTATGATGCAACACAATTGGATTTTTTTTTTAACGCAAATGTTAGACAACATTATCTATAAAAATACTGAACGATCCACATTAACCAACAACAAATGAAGCAAAGCAGAACGTTTGGTTTTCAATTGAAATTAACATCCAGTCATTCAAGGCAAAAGTATCCAAGTACCCAATTTCAGTCTCAAGAATACACAAAATACAGTAATAAAAACTGAATAAGCCCAGTTGTGCCCCTGTAGCTGCTTCCTTTATCCCTGACCACTGTTTCCTGAGCCCCACACTGGTGCTGATGGCCAGGTGAGTCTATAAGAACCACTCTTCCACTGCATCAGTGCAAGGTGTATGAAACTGCAGGAAACCATGGCAACAGTACTGCCTATTGAGGCGCATGTTACCATGATCATTCGCACATTTTTAACCAACCGATTTGTTCACAATCAAAAGGCTGGAGCAAAAAAAACAAAACAACTGACAAACAGTCTGATAAAATAAAGCATCAATAACAACCAGGTAGAGTTTGACCAATGGCAGCAGGAAGGACTAGACTAGAGGATATCTCCATTACTGACCATTACTGTGCATATTAATCACTAACAGAGCATCTGATTTGACAATGAAAAAAACAAAACAATCAGCCTCTTCTTGCTTCAGGGACACGACTGGAGCAACAAATGATTCATGCTGCAAAATTAAAAAGGCTCAACAAAAAGGCAATTATTTTTCACACATTGAGTTTTGCCCCCAATGCCTTTCTTTGAGACTCCTGAATTTTGGTTAATTTCTCCTGGGATGGAGCACTCTGTCTGAAGACATCCCTACTAAATCAAGAAGGTTAACAGACCCTTGTGTTTTTACCTCTACAATAAGACAACTTCACATTTAGTGCATTTGACTTTTAGGCCATTAATATAATGAGCAGGCCGAGAGTGATAATCAGGGACTGAGGTACCATCTTCAAAATGAAGGACACTTTAGCAAAATTCAACAGAGTGCTACTTCTAACATTTTGGATATTTTGGAGCATCAGTAGTGAGTCTCACTGGCCTTGTTCTATTCAGCCTGTTACTCCAAATTGGATTTTTAGCATCCAGATTGTATCTAGTTAGATTTTTTTACTGACTGACTGCAGTTACCCTTACGGCCGCAGTGGCCATTGTGTCGCTATTTAGTCTTATTTCTTGATCCTGCCCAAAGTTCCTTTAACTAGGGATTCACCTCTCTAGTCGATCATGTCGGCGCTCAAAGGTATGGGCTCACTTTATCAAACACCAGCAACATCATAAAACACTTGAAGCGCACTCATGAAGCTGAAGGAGTGCAGCGTATTTGACTGCTTAAACAAAGCGGCTAAAGTTAGCGGCCCGGCTAACGCTAACGGGTGCAGCGCCGGTTTGTTTCTGCTTCGACATCGTCAAGTCACAATTTAACTTTGAGAATATAGAATATACATAACACATTTATTAAGGCAATCTAATCTCGCTCCCTCAGCTGTCAGAGGATGAGTATGTGATCTGGATCTGAAGAAGAGGAGGGGGAGGATGTAAGTTTGACATGTTTGTGTGATCCTATGCTGTGTTGCAGCAAAAAAGCAATGAACTTAAGTTAAAAAAAAAAAATATATATATATATATATATATATATATGTATCATGGTACTGTTTTATATTTCAGCATCCAAAACCAGAGTGCACCAACAATATGAGAAAGACTGGAGAAGAACTTGCAGTTTACAGAGATCTTCCCCCTATCCCTACTGAACACGACCCTGTCCACTGGTGGTGGGGTAAGACAGACACAATTCCCTTCCTCTCACAGCTGTCCTTCACCTACCTCTGCGTCCAGGCTTCTTCAACGTCGTCTGAACGAGTGTTCTCAACCACTGGAGACACACTCAGTCCAGGGAGGTCTCAGCTGCTACCAGAGAAAGTAAATATGTTGCTTTTCCTTAACAAAAACTGTTAGGGCCAAGTGCCTCCTCTACACTGTTTGATGTATGTGTCTGTCTTTACTTACAGTCTACTGGGTTGAACATGAAGGCAAGGGGCTTTGGTCATCTCCCTAGTTTTCTTTTTCTATGATCTTCTGAGAAGCATTTGTAATTGTAAGCATAGATTCTGCTCTGTTGAAGATGCATTACATGGCCAGTTGCCTCTGAGGCTGTATGTGCTGCCTGCTAATGTGTTTGACATACCTCGCACAGCACATGTTAACTGTTGAAGGGTTTAAAAGGCTGGTGTTGACACGACTTGTCAGTTTTTTGTCGATGTTGCTGGTGCTACCCCCCATGTGGTAATAAAAACAACGGTTGAACCTTTTAACATCTTGTAACGTATTTATTTTTTACACTAAATTACATGTTGTAGTATTGATAAGAGTCCCGATAAATATCGGTACCGATAAGGAGTATCGGTATTGGTATCTATAAACAATATACATCCCTACTGATGATGGTTTGTATGCGTGTGTGTGTTTTTTCACCACCAGGCCTGTTTGACACTGGGGCTTGCAGACGTTGGACATGCTTCACCACAATATCTGTGAGCATGAATATATTTTCAGTAGCAATATTTGCTGATATTATCAAGTCATTATAAACTCATATACACTGAGACTGAATGGCTGGAGTCACCTTGCTGTCAACAGGCTGGGGGGGTAACACGGGGTTTTGTGGGGTGAAACAACACACCCTGTCCAGTTTGTAATTACAGCTCATAGTTTTGTCAAGATTGCTCCTTCAATAAATAAATAATTTCACATCATTGCTTTGATTAAATAAATGTGTCTCTGCTTCTTGCACGAGAAGCACCAAGTGCCCTTCAGTGAATTTAACATCCTGTGAAGTAAAAAAAAAAAAAAAAAAAGACTCTGACGTGGTGTTGACTGGTCTGAATAACTGGACTGCTGTTTAATACAGTCCGACAACTCTCTACAGCTGAGCAGCCCTGTCACGACGTGTCCTGCTATTTCTGAATTTCACAGGATTGTCAATGAAGACGCCACCTGGACCAAGTGCCAAGGAATGTTTAAATGTGTTGAGCAGCTCTTGGCTGCACTTTCCACATGGGTAGAGGTGTGGATGGAGGATCATTGAGCTGTGTCATTTCTGATCAGCAGGCGCACAGGATGAATACGCATACGGGGAGCGCTGCACCATGTTTCCTCTCTCTATTTCTTAGCAACAGGTAAGACAGCCTGTTTCGGAGTGGGGGTGGGGGGTTGTGCTTTATGAAATACTTAAAGAAATTCATGTGCACAAGGGTGCGTTGATGCTGTGTGAACTGTTACATCATTTTTACAGCTGATTGGTTGAAAATGTGAAGTGACTTTTTTTTTCCTGACCGTAAACCGATGCTCATTGATCGATTATTAACTGTTAGATTAAATAGCTCTACAACACATCTGTGACTAGTCAGTCCCTCCAGAACTCCACAGGCTTTTTTTGTGATTGCTGCGGCCTAAAATGACTGATTTCGCGGACGCATTTAAAAAAAATTGCAGCACATGTGGTGATGTTTTAAGCGCTTTTGTTGTGATTAAATTGCAGAAGACAACAAAAAATTGCAACAACAAGAAAAAGTTGCAGTCTTGTTCTGGATAAATAATTAAAAATCAAAAGGAAAATTGAAAAGTTTGAAATGTCACAAAATAATGTGAGGTCCTATTATCAGCAATTTCCCACTTGTTAAGAAAGGAACAGGACAATTACAGAGAGTTGAAAGTTGTTTTAACTTATAATTAAAATGTTTTTTTTTAAATGGTGGTAACAACTGTTGTTTTAAAATGCCAATAAAACAGTCTAGTCTTGTGTAATAAAAAGTTAAACTCAAGTTTGGGGCCTTAGGATTTCGCAATTTCAATATGCTTTTAAGGGTTCATAAAGGTGGACAGACATTTGAAATCATATTAAACATTTCCCTCTCTCCGCCCAAAACAAATATTTTGTACATAAAATGTGTGCATATTTTTCAAATGAAAAGCCCTTTATATAATTGGCAGAGTCAAGGCTTTAAGGCAGAGTTATTGGACTGGAATAAAAGGCCATTTTGCATGTCATTAAATGCTTGATTCAGTCCAATAGTCAATCAATGTTCCCATGTGAACATCGATGTGGCTTCAGTATCAAACTGAATCCTCTGTGCATCTGGTTAAATGTCTCAATTAAAGCGGCTCAGCCTGACACTGTCATGACAGCTGAACAGATTTCTGTAGCTCCTTACTGGTCACGGGGAAAAGGAGGAAAGTACACCAGAACCTGCCTGGGGACAAGTAAAAGCCACACTTGATGAATGCCTACCCATTGCTCATAACAGGCCACAAAACCAATTTGAAACCCCCAGCATGGCGCCATGATACATCAGGTTAATTTGACGTAACCAATTTAAGGTGTCATTGTGGTTTAGTGATGGATGGCACCCATCCTGACATGGCGGGTGAAAACGGTGAAATACACTCGTCGTTTATCTCACCTCCCCGCTGTGGCCCCGCACTGCTTTTTTTTTTTTCCATACGGTGGGAAACTCCTCCCCCAAAAAAACACACGGCTGAGTGAAGGTGAGAATAATGTGTGATAAACAGTCAGTGGTTGGATGACCTCAGCATGAATGATCTGGTGGAGTAACTGTTTGGAGTCAAAGCGGAGGTTTGACAAGCTCACATTGATATTAACTGGAAACCCTAACTGTTATGATTGGATGTTATTACATGTTTGACCGCTAGGCGGCAGTACTGGTTAGTAGTCAGCTTACCGTACCATATAGCGAGGTAGAGCAAGACTGCATGGAGCCACATGTATGTTGTTGAGAACGTGAGACATTAAACTAAGTTACTTGCTATCAACACGGCCTCATCCTTCGAACACGAACATGACATGGTACCAGGAGTAAACTCGAATGAACGACATGGATTTAAAACCACCGGAAAGTTTGAAACTAACGGGGAACGTCGACGAGAACTGGCGCACCTTCAAACAGCGGTTTCACCTGTATGTTGCTGCTACGGGACTCGAGGCAAAGCCGGAGGCAAGAAAGGTAGCGCTGCTGCTAACGATAGCAGGGCCACAGGCCATAGAAGTATTTAACACGTTCGTGTTTGACAGTCCTGAAGATAATGAAAAGTTGGATGTAGTGCTTAGCAAGTTTGATACTCACTGTTCTCCGAAGAAGAACGAGACGTACGAGAGGTACGTGTTTCGGTCTCGTACACAGCGGCAACATGAGCCTTTTGATAGCTTCCTGACGGACTTGCGGCTAAAGGCGCAGTCCTGCAACTTCGGAACGCTGAGTGACTCCATGGTCCGGGACCAGATCGTCTACGGCGTAGAGGATAAAAAGGTCAGAGAGAGGCTACTACGGGAGATGGAGCTGACGCTGGCAGGAGCCATTAAGATCTGCCAGGCCAGTGAGCTGTCCCAAAGGCACGTGAAGACGTTCAGCGAGATGTCTGCAGTCGCCTCGGCGCAGAGCGACAGCGCGGCAGCGGTTGGAGCAGTGTCGTATCAGCGGAGACGACGCACACAGACCCGGCCTGCACAGCAGCAGGAGGACGTGATGATAAACTGCAAGCGCTGCGGCTCACAGCACAAGCCCAGACAGTGTCCAGCGTTTGGTAAGCAATGCTCCACTTGCCAAGGCAAGAATCATTTTGCTAAACAATGCTTCTCCAAACGGAAAGAGTGGAAAAAAGAAAAAACTGTAAACTTAATAGACGAGCCTGATCTCAGTGACACGTTCTTTGTTGGAATGGTAAATTGTGAAAGTGAACAAATAAATAAGCCAGACAATGTAAATGATGTCACTACAGAAGATAAGTGGATAGCTCCTCTAATGATAAATGGGACTGTAGTCACCATGAGATTGGACACTGGTGCCAAAGCAAATCTCATAAGCATGTGTGATGTGAAGGCAATGAAAAATAAGCCACAAATAAAAAGAAAAGAATCTGGACTGAAAGACTACAATGGGCGGCCAATCAAATGTTTGGGCACATGCAGGTTGAGTGTCACAGTTAAAGGAAAAGTGCACCACCTATTCTTCTTTGTTGTGAATGAGGGACGTGAATCACTTCTTGGTGACAGAGCCTGTGAAGAACTGGGGCTTGTGAAAAGAGTGCATCGCATCGTTCCAACCATAAACCCAACAACTGACTGTATGGACACAATTGTTCAGAACTTTTCAGATGTTTTCAAGGGTTTTGGTGTTTTGCCCTTCACATATAAAATACAGTTGAAAGAAGGAGCCCAACCAGTTGTGCATGCAGCACGCAGATTTCCGGCGCCACTGAAAGACTGCCTAAAGAAAGAACTCGACAGAATGATCATGCTAGGAGTGATCAAAAAGGTTAATGAGCCTACAGACTGGGTCAACTCACTGGTCATCACAAAGAAAAAGAATGGTGAGTTGAGAATATGTATGGACCCTAAAGACTTAAATGAGAGCATAAAGCGTGAACATTATCAAATACCTACACGTGAAGAGATCATCAGTGAAATGTCAGGTGCCAACTACTTCACAAAGCTTGACGCCTCACAAGGCTTCTGGCAGCTGAAACTGGATGAAAGCAGCACCAAGTACTGTACCTTTAATACGCCCTTCGGCAGATACTGCTTTCTCAGACTGCCTTTTGGAATCAAGTCAGCACCTGAAATATTTCACAGAGCGATGGAGCAGATCATCGAGGGCTTGGATGGAGTTCGAGTCTACATTGATGACATCATCATATGGGGTTCCACAGCCCAAGAGCACAACGAGAGGCTGAACAGAGTTATGGAACGCATACAAAAGTATGGACTGAAACTCAACAAGAGTAAATGTGAGTTTGGCGTTCAAGAGATCCTCTTCCTGGGAGACAAGCTGTCTGCACGTGGTGTCGAGCCAGATAAAGACAAAATACATGCAATACAGAACATGCCAAGGCCCACAGACAAGACAGGGGTGCTACGCATCATGGGGATGGTGAATTTCATAGGTAAATTCATTCCCAATCTGACAGCAAAGACATCATGCATACGAGAGCTTCTGCACAGGGACTGTGAGTTTAAATGGACAGTGAAACATGAGCATGAGTGGCAAAAACTCAAGGACACACTGAGCACAGCACCTGTGTTGGCATTTTATGACCACACGAAGAGGATAAAAGTGTCTACAGATGCTTCCAAAGATGGTATTGGTGCCGTTCTACTCCAGGCTGAGGGTGAGCACTGGAAACCGGTAGCCTATGCATCTCGGGCTATGACAAAAACTGAATGCCGATACGCTCAGATCGAAAAAGAATGTTTGGGACTGGCGTATGGTTTGGAGCGGTTTCATAGCTACGTGTACGGCCTGCCATCTTTCACAGTCGAAACTGATCATCGACCGCTGGTCGCCATCATCAAAAAGAATCTGAATGAAATGTCTCCACGGATTCAGCGGTTAATGATGAAGATGCAAAGGTATGATTTTGAACTGATATATACTCCAGGTAAACACCTAGTCCTTGCTGATGCCCTATCCAGAGCAACTACAGGCGACAGTGTGAGTGCAACAGACGAGGACATACAGTGTCACGTGAACATGGTGTCGGCTACACTGCCTGTGTCGGACACAAAGTCAAGACAAATAGCGGAGGCTACAGCAACGGATGCTGAGCTACAGCATGTCATGAAGAACATGGATGAGGGATGGCCAGCTGGTTCGTGTCCACAATTTTACCATGTCAGAGGTGAGCTTAGTACTGTGGATGGTCTGCTGTTGAAAAAGGGCAGGATTGTTATTCCACGGGCTTTGAGAATGGACATGTTGCACAGGATACATGAAGGCCATCTCGGCATCGAAAAGTGCAAAAGGAGGGCGAGAGACACGGTTTTCTGGCCGGGACTGAACAAAGACATTGAAACACTTGTAAGTAAATGTGAAACATGCCAGAAACACAGGAACAAGCAGAGCAAAGAGCCTATGGTGGTAGCTGAGGTGCCAACAGCACCATGGCACAAAGTAGGAATGGACTTGTTTCATCTCAGAGGTAAAGACTATTTAGTGGTAATGGATTACTACTCAAACTTCCCTGAGATGGCGCTACTAACAAGCTCAACATCAACTTGTGTCATAACACATGCTAAATCTATCTTCGCCAGGCATGGCATCCCACACATCGTGGTGAGCGACAATGGCCCCTGCTTCAGCAGCAAAGAATGGCAGAAGTTTGCAGTGCAATATGATTTCAAGCATGTGACGTCAAGCCCACACTATGCACAGTCAAACGGGCAAGCTGAAAAAGGAGTTCACATTCTCAAGCAACTCCTAAAGAAAGCAGCTGACAGTGACTCGGATCCCTATCTGGCTTTATTGAGCTACAGAGCATCACCTCTTCAGTGCGGCCTATCACCAGCTGAACTGCTGATGAAGAGGAAGCTACGAACAACGTTGCCGAGTCATCAAAACGACAAATTAAAGCAAAAGAATCACTCAAAGATTGAACATAAGCTACGACAACAGAAAATGATGCAAAAGTCATTCTATGACAGAACAACCAAGCATCTCCCTCCACTGTCTACCAATGACACAGTCAGGATTGAGGATGCTGATGGATGGAGTACAAAAGCAACTGTCCTGCAAGAAGTTGCTCCACGATCGTACACGGTGAAAACTGATGATGGACAACTCCTCAGACGCAATCGTCGCAGTCTGTTAAAGACTCCTCAAGGGACTGTTGGTGAGCTCAGTGTAACCTGTGGTGAATCTCAGGTAACTCCCACACCTGCTATGGACTGTAACACTGACTCTCACACACCTGCTCCAAGCGAACCTGAGTTAAGAAGGTCCACAAGAGAAATCAGAAAGCCTGATAGACTGAACTTATAAACAAAGAAAATTCAATATGCATGTTAAAGATGTTGAACAAAATGTATATTGATTGATGTTGTGAATGTGTTCTAAATGGTCTAGTAGTGGCTTAGAGATGAGTTATGCAATCTGATATAAACTGTCTATACTGCTTATATGTTGCAGAGTTATGCTGAATGAGAAATGGTTGAAATAACTGACACAGCTAATGTGATGATTCATGTTAATGCATTTTACCTTAGAAAAGGGGGGATGTTATGATTGGATGTTATTACATGTTTGACCGCTAGGCGGCAGTACTGGTTAGTAGTCAGCTTACCGTACCATATAGCGAGGTAGAGCAAGACTGCATGGAGCCACATGTATGTTGTTGAGAACGTGAGACATTAAACTAAGTTACTTGCTATCAACACGGCCTCATCCTTCGAACACGAACATGACACTAACCATTAAAGGAGACATTATGCTCCTTTTCCACAAATTAAAATAGTTCCCAGGTGTCTTAAAGACATGTCTGTGACATGCTTCGGGCTAAATCCCCCAAGGGTCAAACATCACAGCTCTTTTCATCTGCTCAAAACAGCTCTGTTCAGAACGGCTGGTTTCAGTGCCTGTCCCTTTAAATGCAAATGAGCCCCTTCTGCCAGTACTAGAATTCACAGGTAGGGGGTGGTATTTTGCAAATTCGAAAACTAATGACATGACAACTGAGGGAACAGCTTGTGAAACCACATGGATAAGGAGCCTGCAAATTACAGAATTTTTTTGTCAATTCTCACTTTTTAGGGGCCGGAAGGCAAGACAAACACCCAAATATAAAGAGGCTTCAAAAAGTGTTATTTCCATAATATGCCCCCTTTACATCTACTACTATTTATCACACACACACCCTGTAAACATGAAATCTTAAATCTGGCTGTAAAATGTCAAGAGTGTTGCTCTTCAGACTAATCAGAGCAGACTGTAGCACTGTATTCATTTTTTATCAACAATTTATATGCAAACATTCACGGCATTGGTTCATTTTTGTGCCGCATCTAAAACTGATTGCTAGTTGGCAGTATTCATTCAGCCACCGACTCCTCTGCTGTAACAGAATAATGACATCTCGCAAGAGTACAGGTCTGTGGCTCATCGCATGTTCAAGCATTAGCTAAAAAAATCACAATATATTGTATTGCTGATAGTATTGCGATATATCACATATCGTATCGTTGCCCTGGTATTGTGATACGTATCATTTTGCCAGATACTTTCCAATACACACTTCTATCAGAGACTCTGAGTCAAGTTTACACCATGAAAAAGGTATCAAATCATGAGATAGTTCATACCACTCATCCTTCTGCTCTCTTTTCAGCTGTCAGGAATTGTGTATTAAACACATTAATTTCCATATCAAGTACATTCAGGGATTTTGCCATTTTGATATAAAAGTAAAAACAGTCCGTTATTTGAGATGACAGAGGTTACAATAATCTGCTCTTGATGTTATGATTACTAAACCCTGATTTATATCACAAATACAGCAACTACTGTTATGTGAATAGCTGCTACCAGAAATAAACAGGTGGCATTGGATTTAAATGGCTGTTGAGAGGTCATTTCCTTCACCCAGTCTGTTTCAGATGTTAGATGTTGACGACGGCCTTGTGCTACAGAAAAGCGCAACCCTCAAGTTTAACATTGTTTAACCTGTTTGTGCTTTGAGACGATTAAATTGTTTGTCCTTGTTTAACCTCGGAGATTATCTCGTAGGCTGCAACCTGCGGCTATTTTAGGCTACATAATGTTGTTTTGTTCCCATCCAGCCTTTCTTACTGCAGTGTCAAAACAAATCTTAAATGCATAGATTGCGGAGCTTGTCCTATGAGCAAACTTTAAATGGGGTTTTATTGACAGGACTAAATTACCTTAATGATCATTTGGCTGAGTCTGTGCAGCTTGTAGATACTTCGTTTACAGTCGCTTCAGTTGCAAAACTGTTTTGTTGTTTTGGTAATTATCGGCAGATGCACTTTTCATTTGAATATAATTTTCTGTCTTATTTTTGCAGGTCATTCTTTAGTGTTTACTGTTTGCAGAGCAAAGTTTTCTTTGCCTCCCCATTATGCAGCTAACTTCATTTTGCCGCATTGTTTCTCCAAATTAAACAGACGTTCAAAGGCGACCTGCTAGTTTATATGGTGGGTAAATATTTTTTTCTGTGCCTAAACTGTAATTAAGATACCAGCAGAATCGAAAGCTTTAAAACAATTCAGCTTCAACATGTTTTTACCACTGATTAGCTGCTATAAAGAATTCAAAAGTTAGCCACACATAGTGACGCTCTTCCTTATCCAGTTTGAACGTGCCACTTCCTTCATCTACAGTGTTCTTTGTAAATGGACTGATCAGAGCAGACGGTCATTATCTCCAAGATAAAGCTTGTCATAATGACTGACAGTCCTGTTCCTCAAGACAAGGAGACAATGCCATCTTATTTCTGTGGTTCAGTGGTGTTAAGTGTTTTCATCTTTAGAGCTTTTTTGAAGTGCAGCCTACACAACGAGCCTGAAAGAGTGTTGATTGTGTTGCGCGAGTTGTCTTAAGAAAATGACAGTGATTTAAAGAACGATAGGGAGTATCGACTATCGGAGGCCAAGGAAGGAGGGGAGGGAACGTGAGTGGGTGAGTCGTGATGAAAAAACAGAAACTGCAGTGCACTGATGGATGGTAAAGCCTCTCATGGTGTCACACATTTCACAATTTCATCCTGTGCAACAGTCATGTACATCACCTGCTCCCTCCTACATTAGAGTAAATATATCCTGTCCACACCATGTTTGTTTTGGCTCCTGCAGGACCGACTGCAGCCAGATCTCTCTGCCTGAGGCCAAACTCTAAGCAGCCTCTGCTCATATCTAGGCCCATTAAGATGTCGGTCTGTCTGGCAGCCTTTGGATGATGCCACCGGCCTTTTAACTCATGTCAGATCAGCATATTTAGCCTATCACATGTTGGTTACAACTGCTGTGTTGGGTGTAGACAACTAGAAAGACAGATATTCATATGTACACTCACCTGTTTTAAGTCAAGAGTTATGGTCAGTCATGCCTGCCATCTGCGTTTGCTAACATCACCATTATGCCTTTGCGGCCCACTCGATGCTATTTCAGCGTTCATTTGTTTATTTGGATAGTCGTTAGCTGATCCCATAATGACCATTAATCTCCTTAGTATCCACAAAAGCTCCTTTTGAAGGAACTATAGCTGAGACAATTTACCGTAAATGAATCAACATTAAGATCACAAGCGAGTCATAAAAAAAAACAAAGTCCATTTTAGGAAAAAGCTGTAATAGATATTTTATCTAGAGGTGCCAGGTGGCCGAGGGAAAGTTTAAACTAGCTGAACTTTTGCCAGATCACATTGAGATGTGATGGAGTCTAATTTAAAACCATAAAACATTAAACTTTATTTCTGCCTTCATCAGCTGAGCCATTTCCTCTTTTTAAAATCTAACCTTACCTTAGACGAGGATTTATTCAGCAATAGAGATGAATAAGCATCCTAGATACAGAAAGACAGACGTAAACAAAATAGCAGGAGACATCAAAACAGAGGAATCGATCCAGAGTTCTCAAAGGTGTCACTACGGATTTGAAAAGGGGGCAATGCAATTAACTGCAAGGCTACCTGGGATGTCAAGGTGTATGTGGCTCCAATCCTATACCTCCTTTCACATGTCTCCGTTCCTGCATATACCTACTCTCCTGGAGGACTGAATAATAAAAAACCTGCACTTTTTCCTTTCAGCAGCTTTCAGCCGGCACAAAGAATAAAATAAAAGGCTCTCATTGTGATTTAGTTGATGTCTCCCAGAGAGATCAATATTCAGAGGGTAGGAGGTTGTCCACCTGTGGTCAGGGATCACAAAAAGGAAGCAAATCACCCACGGAGAGGAGACAATGTAACAAATGACTGGAGAAGGAGAATGAAAACAACTTCTGTACTGAAATTATCGGAACAAAAGCATAAATGTTACATGTGTCCTTACAGCCAGTGTACATGGGGAATAAAAGACACATCGACACAGAGTGACAGACCATGATGAGATCCTGGGGCCCACTGTAGAAGAATAATATTTCCCAGTTCTTGCATGATCTGCATAGTCACCAGATTCACCCACTCAGTGTTTGAGAGTTACAAAAAGTACTGACAGCTGGGTTCAAGGCTCAGTTTCTGAATAAAGGCTGTGAGCATTTCTCTGTGGACTGAGGCTTTGATATCTTTAGGCTACGGAATTAATATTGAATTTAGATCTGATCAATAACCAAAGAAGAGATGGACCTACCTTTATACTATGAAAGTCTGATCTTGCTTGTGATTGTCATGCCACCAACTTTCCCTTAAAATAAAATTACATCTCGTCATTACCCTGATCAGAGTTGTTGCCAAATTTAGGCAAAGCTAACTCCCAGAAGGAGAACAAACTTCAAACTTGATATTGCTAAATGAAATTCTGGCACCCAGTTCTTCAAACTCAGGGATTTGTATGTGCAAAGAAATGTGTTTACATCATGCAATGCTCAGAGGAGCCTGAGCCGCGTTTCAGAGGTAAATCAAACAGATCCCTCTGCATAGATATCCCCAATCAGACGCAGCGTTGCTCCGTGTCCTTTCACCCGTCCTTTCATCCTCTCACTCTCTTGCTAAAGTAAAGATATTTATTCTCTCCCTCTCCTGTTGCCCTCAATGAACAGCCAATGTCAGCACCTATTACAAATCCCCACAAAGGCTTCACCGTAGGAAAGGTGATTAATTAAAGCAATTAAGGCAATGACGGTTTCAATTAAGGCAGTTATGAGCTCCGAGTTGAGTAGTGTAGGAAGGGCCTTTGGGCTAGAGAGGAGGTAGAATGAGAGAATATGACCAGCTAAAGTAATGAATACAACGAGGAGGGCTACCTGAGGAGAGATAGGGAGATAGAGAGGGAGGGAGGCGGGGACATGAGCGAGGAAAAGCGAGAAATTAATTACTTCTCAGCTCATCTGTTACCTTCTCCCTGCAGCTGTGATTGTGATCGTTCTATCAAACAACAGATTCATTCCACTTATAGAGACTATGTAAGTGTGTGTGATTGTGCGTGTGTTCATCCACACAGATGTTCATGTTCATCTGCATGTGTGTATGTAGTTAGTTAGTATCTACGATTTATTGTCGTTCCTAACTAGAATATGTTTTTGTCTGATCCAGACACAGATGGGCAGTAATAAAATTAATAGTATGATTTAAGGCGGTATTGTTTAAGTTTTCCCTGCCACCAAACATGGAGACAGATGTGAAGCTTGATGATGAACTAGACTGGTTATGAAATGCTAACACTAGCAAAAGACAAACTTTAAAAGCACTCACAATGTAGCGTTATTTGATAGCTCCCCTTAATAATTAAAAATGTTGGTGTTGTGATCTACACTATCTATTTTAATCCTGAAGGTTGTGGAGGAAAAATACACATCAACTATTATACCATTGATATGTAGCTACCACTAATATTAATTTAGAGGTTAATTAGGTATTCAGCAGATAATTAGAATCTGCTCGGAAGATATACAAATAAATGAATGTTGCATACAACCTTATAATGTCAGAAGAGTTTTCACTGTGGCTCCCAGAACTAGATAAAGCAGGAGTCAAACGATGAAGGATGGTGAAAAAAGCCTGAGCCTGAAAAATGAATTCAGAAGTCTGTATTATGTTTGGAAAAATAAACTTATGCGACCCAATGTAGCATGTAAATGACAAATAATATGGGGCCTAGGAATGATCCCTGTGTCACCTCGTGACTAACAAGGATGTATAGAGGCCAAACAAAGGGGAATACAAACGACCCTGTTGGAACGAATAAAAAACTGTCAAACCAATCATAAACAAAGCAGACATGCCCACTCTTCATTTACAACTTCCATTGAAAATAAAGTGATCAACTACACCAAAGGCCACGGGAATGTCTTAAAAGAAGTAAAACAGATTAATGACTACTGTCAGCTGCTAAAACATCATTAAAAAGCGGGGGGAAGTGCAGTCTCAGTACTATGACCTGCTCTAAAACCAGACTCGAATTTATCACAGAAACCATTACCATTTATGAAAGCAATTATCTTGTCTGCTACCAATTTTCCTTTGCCAGAAGGGGAAGTTTTGGAAATTGGGCAAAAGTTCTTAAGGATGTGTTGCAGGGGAGGATAAAGGGTGTATCTCAGAGATGTTACCGTATACGTCTATATATGCAAGGCTTCTATTCAGAAGCAACTCTTTGAAACTGAGGCCGGGGGGACGCAACCTGAGGAAGTAGAAGACAACTTTGGATCTGAGCTGTGTGAAATACTGCATCCAATACATCTCCATAATGTCGCTCTCTGTGCTCTTGTGCTCCTGATGAATTGTCCTGTGTATATTGAGAAGATGAGATAGAGCCAAGCTGTGCACAGAGGTTCACGCACTTTATTCTAAGAGTTCGGTGCTGCTTTAAAAAGATTTAATCAAGGTTCCCTGTGTAGTAGATGCACGTAATTGCACTTAGAAAACCCTCTAAATACATCAAATTAAAGGCAGCAAAGGGCATGCTCCTACTGTACTATGCCATTTATGCCTCCTCCCTTCAGATATATGCATGGCTTTGGGTAATATATATTCCACAAGCAAGTGTGAATGTCACCACCATTAACCTTTTGTATGTGTACACGTCCTTAACTGTTGGGTGTTAATCTTATTAAAATCAGAGCACTGCACACACAGTATATGGAATTAGAACAAAAATACAAGCACTTACTGTAAGAAGCTATGATATGATTCATCCATTTATGATGCAAGAGTAGATTTAATACAGAAAGCTTGGAGATCAGTCTTTGTTGACTTGAATGCCTCATTTTCTACCACTTTCTTTCAGTTTTATTTTTGCTATTGATAGAAAACATGATGCGGTACTGCTTTGCTTTTATAATAGTCACCTGGTTACTAAATAGTCTGATGATTGCAAAGCGTAATTGAAACAGCAGATGAGATGATGCAGTCCTTGCCAGAGTCAACAAAACAGAGTATCGCACAGATTTGGAGTACAAAAACAAATCAATGCAGCAATTAACTAACTGAAAAATAATCCTGAGATGTGTGGCAAGGGTGTATGTTGTGTATGCCAGTGGTAGTAGTGGTGTAGAAAGACTTGTGTGTGGAGAGCAAACACAGCGAGTGAAGCAGGTTTTGGAGGATGCAAGTGGAGGAGAGAAGAGAAGAGGGAGACTGTTATAGTCTTCAGGGCACAGCTGTCACCGTACAGATGTCACCAGCTCAAGAGTAAGACCCTACCTGCAAGCAAAAACACAGCATGAGAGGCAGATTGAAAAATATATGGGCTGGTGGGGTGTGGGTGTGCGTATGTTATATATTAACCTAATGGCCAATAGCCAATACGACCAATAGCTTATTAGTCTAAGTGTCATGAAACTGTACCAACATAAGAAAAAAAAATAGCCAATACCCTCTGAATAATAAATCTCAGTGCCGATCACTTCTATGAAACATGATATGAGTGCGTGGCTGACCTGCATAAATTTTCCATTAGCTGTATGAATATTATAATGTCCCTATTTGGGATGAAATGTTAGAATATGAATCTCAAAAGCAGCACGGTTGCACACTGTACATGATCCCCGCGTATCTGTGCATCTGTGCGTGTTGTCACGTAGCGGACTAGCTCCTGGCGAAGGACCAGGTCGAGCGAGGTGCAGATTTCTGTGACAACCAGATCTGTCTCATCAATAATGGATGTAGAGTTGAACGTCTTAAAATACCCTCGGCTGGGACAGGCGGCGGAGTTATTAGTGCTGTCTTTGACTGGCCTGAGAAATACAGGAGTTATAATTCCCTCACAGCAGCTGGCTATAGCTGGCTCCCCAGAGTGTCCTGCTCACACACACAAACACACACACACACACACACACACACACACACACACACACACATTCACACAAAGCCAGGAGAGGCCACACAGAACACAAACACACACACACAAGTAGCCTAGACACCAAAGGAATGGATGGATGCCCCTGTATTGTCCATCTATATAGGTTGTTCTTTACTTAAATGATGCTCTGACAGATTTTGTCCTAGTTTACCCTGTTTTTTATTTTTATTCTTATTTTCGCCCACCTCACTTCGTTCCTGTGAGTGGAATGTAGGAGTGAGAAATGGTCTCATTACCGTGGCAACATAGAGAGGAAGGCATAACACCAATTAAAGGTGAATGTCCTGCAATTAAATAGCGAGAGAGAGTGGGTTGGAGGGGGGTAAAAAGGGGAGCAGGGTGGCATAAAGGGGGAAAAAATGAGTTTGTCCTCGAACAAAAAAACACGAGACAGACAGTGGTGACGTGTGAACAGGACAAACAAGGACATGAGCACTGTTTGAAAATTTGTGGCTGTGTAAGTTGAGCCCGAACAAGGTTCCTAACAGATTTGAAAATGGCCTCTTAATTAGATCAAACAGCTGGCGTATGGTAAATGCGTCGTCGTTGTGAAACATAGCTGTTGTGTGTGTCCTCTAAGCAATATGTTGTGCAACTTGTATGACTGACTTGAACATATGCTGCAATGCGCCGTTATACAGAAAAATTTCACACAAAATTGACACACACCCTGCCCGCTGGAATTCATGGAGCAACCTGCAGTGTTGCTTTCACATAGGTAGCTAGTGTGTAAACTCTCATTAAAGCAGGTTTTTATACAGGTGATGTGCAATCATGGCATGCTATGAGCAGCTTTTCTTATTCCGGCTCAAACTGTGCTCCATGTAGGAAATCAGGCAGTAATGATGTTCATTATACTTGCAGGTAGGAAGACCTGGGGCCTCATGTATCAATACTTGCGTGGATTTCATACTGAAACATGGCGTACGCCAGAATCCAGAAACTGTCGTACGCACAAAGAAAATCTGATGTATCAAAGTGTGCGTACGCATGGATCCAAGCACTTTTCCTTTGTACATCCCAATCAACGTGGAATTGAGCGCACATGTAGAAGTGGTAATCTCCTCCCTGTCCACGCCTCCATTTAAATATGCAAATCAATGTAAATAAGGCCTGCACCAAAGATTCCCTTCTCTTTACGGTCAGATAACACCATGAAAAACTGTGAGGAACAGCAATTTAACCAAATTTGAGTTGAAGGTGCTCCTCGATAAAGTTGAGCCGTGTAAACATCTTTTTTTTTTTTTTTTTTTTGCCGTCCTCCGGCACCATCACAAAGGGGGTGGGAGAGTGTGTGTGTTATATAAAGGTGAACGTGAGGCGGAGGACCGCTGTCATCCCAAATGAAAGCAGACAATGTACTCTAATTAAATTATGTGAAATGGATTTATTTTTATTTGCCTTCTTTTATACACAGATCGCGTACTAAATAAATGCAGAAGTGCGCCAGGGAGGCTGATAAAGACACATGTCCAACTTTACGCATGTGTTTATTGACATTAAGTACTTCACACAGTCTGTGTAGTTTAACCAGCAAAAAGAAAGTCACCGACAGTGTGATATTTCGGCAGACATGCTCAATGTGCATCGGGGGGTTATAGGACAATTAAACAAATACATTTACTTTGCGCGCATACAGTCCCAGCCTGTAATCTGTCCCCAGCTGTGCTGAATGAATGAATCGTGCGCTGAACCAGCCATCTCGCCTCAATGTTTGTTAATATGTGATGCATTTACGCATCACATATGATCTGTACATTTATAGTATAAAAATGCTTCCTGTTCACAGTGTGGAGAAGTAGAGAATTGCCCTCGGAAACCAAAAGAGTCATCATGTGCAAAACAAAACCTCCGGGACTCGTGTGCACTTCGCCCTGCAGCATCTGCAATATCTTAAGACTAAAGCTGACATATTTCCTGCACCACTTTGCACATGCTTTTCTATCCACCTATCTAATTGCAACATGTGGATGGGTTGTTCATAAATGTGTCTCTGATGTGCACATTACTCTGAGGACTAATTGTTTTCACATTATTAACAGTTTCACAGCTTCACCTCTAAGTGTCGCCAAAGGAACAATAGCTGTAGAAACGTGCGTACGCCAGCTATGGAGTTGGCGTGGGCCACCGCACTTTTCCACGGTCATTTCACTTTTGATACATCTGAACGTTGGCGTGGAAAATGACGTACGCCACTTTTTTGTGCGTACGCAACATTGATACATGAGGCCCCTGGTGTGTCATCTGTTAAATTGATGAGTGCAGGCTAAGAACACAGAGCAGGCTCTTTAAAGCCTTCCGTATATACGTATATATATATATTTTTTTTTTATGTAGCATAGGATATGACTGAGGATGTGAGAGTGAGTCTGCATCATTCCCAGTGCAGCCTCTGGCTCCGGCAGCTTCCCTTGGTGGTTGATTAGCCTCTCTGAGATAAGAACATGTGCAACATGTTCAGAGAATCAAGGTTCATGATTTTTTACTGATATTCACTTGAAAGGGCAAAAAAAAGAAAGTTTGAAAAGGAGAAACCCATTTAATCATGCACAGTAGGGGGCAAAGGGGAGAACAGGGATGGGTGTCGTATATTTAACATCTCTGTCTGTTTAACATTTCAGTGTGTTCAAGCAAATTAGTTCCATGTGCTGCTGCAGGTTTTTATCTCTGTCATAATTTACCTTAACTATACATCATATGATACGAGGATTTTTACTTTTCATTCTACATTGACAATTTTAATATAATGTGTATATGAGTGTTTGTGTGATGTATAATGTTATACCTAGCTCAGACTCTTAGCCATTAACTACCTTACAGCGAAAACATTAGCACTGACAACTTGCATGAGAGACAGCTACATGGATCTCACATCTGAAATATTGAAAATTAAAAAAAAAAAAGCTCTTTTGATTTTTCTCCTTTTAAAAAGTGTCAAAGGAATCAAAATTTTAAGCCTGATTCCTATTACATGTTCATACTGTGTGATCTTCCTGTTAAACAGAAAGTGAAGAGCATAATGGGAAAAGACGCTACCTAAAGGAAAGTTCAGGAGACACGGTGAAATTGGTTGAATACGGGGAATTAAACACAAACTCTGTCATGTCATGTTGACCTTTTAAGTTTTGAACCATGACCACGTTCGCCGAGCTCGCAGTTGCCTTGACATCCACAGAAAAATGGTTATCATGCTGTGGAATATGAATGGAGAAGTTAGAAAACACCTTAATTACAGATTTATTTTTTTGTTACTGTGCTGAAAAACGTTCAAGCATTACATTTTCTTCTTAAATATGTTTTTGTTGCAAATTGGATGTATCTGAATATGATTTTTTTTTTTTTTAGGAGACAGCATTGTATGCAAAATGAGTCCTTTTTGTTAGTGATGTCTTGAGCATGTATGAGGAGACAAAGACTCTTTTGCAATGTTTGTAATACAGCATATAATTTGTTCTATTCTTTTCTGGCAAGTGTTGTTTCACAATTGTGCCAACATAACTGTCTGAGACTGATTTTTTATTCTTTATACAGTTTCACAAGGTGGGATTGTTTTTTGTTTTTGTGTTTTTTGGCAGCTGCTCTTTTCGGGATAAAAGTATTTTGGAGACCCGCATGTACTGGGCATCTGTACATCCCAAAACTAGGAATGAACACAGTCTAATGCACAGCGTGATCAAATCTGATAAAGTATTGCTGCCACACACTCTCACAGTCTTTCATAACCACAGCCTTGAGATACTTATGTAAAGTTTGAGCTGTAGAAAAACACAAAAAGTCATTTGTTGGCTTGTCAGCTGGTGTGGCAGCTGAAAAGACTGAACCGTGAAGCCGTGAAGTGTCAGGATTGTGAAAGAAATAGAGAAATACCCACATTACTGACGCTTAAATGCAACTGCAGTATTTTTGTTCCCTCTGCAGCGAGGCTTAGTGCACACACTAACATATATGAGCACACACACACAAACATAGAGCTCTGCAGCAGCAGCAGCGGCGGCAGCGGCAGTGAAGTGCGAGGTGATGTTTCCATTGAGTTATTTCCCTTCAGATAACTTAATTCCATACTTAAATTTAAAAAGCAGGCTGGAACCCTTAAAAGCAAAGCACTGGTGCTGAAAACACACATTAAGGCTTACAGCTCAGAGAAAATTGACTCACAATCAAGACGTTCCTAATCCATTTTGAACCGTCAAGGGTTAGCATTCTTATCAACGACGAGAGGCGAGAGCAGCCCTATTGGGATTGGATGGATGTATTGTATGGAGTGTTGCTGTGCCACAGTGTGTGTGTGTGTGTGTGTGTCTATGTGTGTGCAGATATTTTTACATGCCTTGTTTTTCCGCGTGCATGTGTATGACTAAATTACTCAAGGTGTCCAACTGCAGTGTGTGACCTTTTCAGGCAAAGCACTGAATCTGATTGATATCACAGCTGAAAAAAAAAAAAAAACCCAAGTCAGTCACTGTATCTTTATCATCCATTTCACTTTCTTTCCCTAATCCCGTCCTGCATACTGTACCCTCTCTCTATCGATCTCCTCCGGCCCATCAGCCCCTCTCTCCTCCTCCTCTTCTCTTCATTTGTTTCCTCCCTTTCCTATTCCCCATCCACTCCTTTGTAGCTCCTCCGTCGCCTTATCGTTATTTCCCCTCTTTCCTTCCTTCCTTCTCTTCCTCCGTCTCCGCCTGCTGACTGACAGTGCAGACATGCCGAGGTAAATTGGGATGTAGCTGCAATGACAGGCCCCTTTGTATTGATTTGTTCATTTTCATCATCCATCACTGTGTCCACACACACACAGGGCTCGAACACAACACTCGCAAACACACACACATGCACACACACACACACACAAACACACAGTGCTTGCAGCGAGAGGAAACCTGTCCAGGTCCCAGGCCTAGTAAACTAATCACATTACCTTGATGGAGTGGACCAGTGAAGCTCACAAGGCCACAGTGCTGGAGAGAAACAGAGAGAGAATACCTTATGTGTCTGTCACCACTTGGACTAACGTTGAAACAATAAACAAGATGAACAGGCATAAAGCAGATTCAGCCGCACAATGAACAATGGAGATGTTCATTGCCGCCTCCTCCTCCTTCTTACTTCCTCTGTTCACCGGCGGTTTGTGCTGTTGTTGTTGTTAACGGCCATAGTTTCAGGCACTGTGTTTTATCTTCTTCTTTCACATTTTATCGCTTCATGTACTTAAACGCCGAGTGTGTGAGGTTGCAGCCTTCATCCCGACACTCACTGTGGGCTATATATTGGAACTGACTGGGCAACATGCTCCTGCTTGGACGGCTATACTGTAGCTTGAGCAGTTCAGCTAATGTGCAGACTTTTCCAGTGTTGTCAGTGAAGCTTTTTTCCTCTGTCTGTGCCAGACTGTTGACCTGTGATTGGCAGAGTTCAGCTCGAATGTTTTGTTCTTCCTCCCTGCTTGCTTGGTGAGGAAAAGCCGGTTGGTAACTTTGAACTGAAGCAATGTTTGTTGTTTGTTGCGTTGTTGTTTGTTGGCGAAGGTCTACAGCAGCCTGTCCTCAGTTTTGCTGATAAATTGCCAACAAAACCAGACGTTCATTGTCTCGTAGCCTTGTTAGTAAGGAAAGCTGCAATATGTTACACAAGTGCAGTGTTGGGCAACAGCTAATTAACTAGCAAATACAACTGTTTAGTTTTTAAACTTCTAACTCTTTGCTACTGATTGTGAAACAAAAAAACAACAACAATGTTTTACTTACTGATAAAAGGCTAATTTAATTTCAGAACATTTTCTTTAAGATCACTAGAATTTAATTTCACGAAAAAGAAAATTGTTGATTTGACTTGAGTACCACTTTCAGTTTTAATTAGCTCTCTCAGCATGGGTTTTAACTGGGGAGCGTACCTATGTTCCCCGGGTCCTATGTTCCCCGGGTTCTATGTCCCCCTATAGGGGAACATAGAACCCTCTTTTTGAAAATGGGTCCTATGTTCCCCGTTTTTACCAAAAAGGGTCCTATGTTCCCCCGTCGCAATACATACTGGGGAACATAGGACCCTTTTTCTGAAAAAGGGTCCTATGTTCCCCGCTGTTGGTGGTCGATGGACTCTCTATACTTATCTGGACTCTATCTATCTGGCCTGTCTAGCCTCTACCTGGTCTTTTTACTAAACTTAACCAACTCCTTTCTTCATTGCCTAAACCCAACCATTGGGACAATTCCACTTCTCACTCAAAGTCACAACTCAACTTCTCACTCAAAAATAGGTAAAAATCTGCAAAGTCACTCACAACTCCACTTCCAGGTATGCGTACAAAAATTGCATGTTCCCCCTTTTGGGGAAAAGCGGGGAACATAGGACCCTTTTTTTAGAAAAAGGGTCCTATGTTCCCCTGTCCCATACAAAGAGGGGAACATAGGACCCGGGGAACATAGGGATGATCCCTTTTAACTGTTGTCTTTTTGCTATTATTCATTAGCAGTTATGTGTAACAGCCTTTCTACACATCACAGGTCACTTTGACATTTGAACATGCATTAATATTGTAGCCGAGGTCATCGAGGATGTGAACCAGCGAGTCAGGAAGGAACCTTTTCTCAAATCATAATTATCCCAACCATGAGGTTTGATTTTTGGTACTTGTATCTTGGTTTGGAGCATTTATTTGTGCACTGTACTGTATTATCAAAGCAAGTGATATGGAAACTTTGTTTATTCCTTCATTAAATAGCTTGTGATCAAAATCAGGAAACTGGGTTATTATTTCTAGGCAAAGAAATGTTTCAAACTGTTATTTAAGATAAGCATGTACAGTGTAGATTCCTGAATAAAATACTTTTTCAATATAAAGTACAATTTTTCTTGATCACAAAAGCATGAAATTTAATTCTCGACCTTGAGAACAGGTCTATTCAGTTATGATGAAAAGTGACTTTAAAGCCACGGACAGCTGGGAGTGGGCTGTGGGTTGAGTGGATTTTTTTAATATATTATCTGGTCTCAAGAACTCTCAGGACTGGATTTTCTCTCAGTCCGCACTGTTTGAGGTTAAGATCACTCAAAACCTGATCGACACTGAAAAGCTTCAAGACCTTTACAATTACTGTAGGCAGCCGCAAATTACGTGTTACATGAAATATGGCCATTGAAATGTGGATTAAAGCAGAGTTCTGCAGCATGTATAGTAATGTTTGTGCTTTTTGACAGGATCAACTGTTCAGCTGTACTGTATGACCTAATGTATTATGATTTTGTGTTTGTCAATTACGGTATTACAAATGTTCTGAAATCATCTCATTACACAATAAAATGTTCAAAAATAAATATTTCAGTGTTTCCTGGGTTGTTCTAGAAGAAGGTTCCTGTTCTATTGTATAAAAATTTGTCGGAAGTAGCGCAACCAGCTGTATGATAATGAAACCACTGTCTAATTACACTGTCATTGTTTGATGGTAGTGTAATTATAAAATTATTCCTCAGGAATTTAAGTGTTGGCAATTAGGCTTTGTTCGTGCATAGGGGATATAAATATGATTTATATTACATGTGATAGCGGACGATATATCTCATTGTGTCAGTGAGTTCTCTTGGGCGCAAAGAAACTCGTCTGTCTGTTTCTAAGCCCGATAACAGGGCCAGTGTCTCGAAAGTGTATTTACTGTCACTCTCATCCTTTGCACATGATTGCCATCTATAAAGATTTCATTGAAAAGGGACCTTTGGCAACCCTTCAATTATCATGAGTGTTTTCAGTGCCTTTCTCAGTAAAAAAAGGCTCCAAACCACGTGATGGAGATGTGGGACATTCTTCACCTTCAAACCTAAAAGACAGAATAAGTGTCCTACCGTCCAAGAGCTTAAATTACGCCACTTGCAAAGTCACGGGGTTAAAAACTAAACTTTATGGCATAAAAGCGAACAATTTCCCCGTGTCATGAGATGTATCCGCACTATCAAAATGAAAGGAGCAGATGAACCAATCAAAGAGTCAAGTTTTTTGAGTGATGTACAAAGACGTCTGAAGGCTTTGCCACCAAAAGGGTTGCCCGAGGTTACGGAAGATGTGGCACCGGGACACTGTGTGGAGAGACGGGTGAGGAGGTAATAATGGAGCAATGATGATAAGATTGTCTGTAGCAGATAGAAACCATGAAGGGCAGAGACAGATTTGAGAGCATAAAAGAAAATATCTGATTCATGACCACCCCTGATGTCATATCTTTCTTGGTTAGTTGAATCTGAAATGAAATAAAACAGGGAAGATATTGGAAATGTGCTCCTGGGGCTTAAAGAATCAGACATTAGTTAAGGTTGTGCTGTAAGGAGCCCACTGAGCTGATCGACAAAAGATACACAGATTGATCTTTTTGTGTAAGGCTTGTTAATTGTTGTATCTCTTCTCACTCTTGTTTGTTAAAGGAGAAAACAACTTAAATCTGGTTGATATGCATTTCCTGTTTCTTTGGTATCTGTTTGCATCTTTGATATTGTGCTTGTTGTATGGTGGTTTTTAGAGAACACGGGGGAATGAGGACGTTCTTGTTAGCTGGTTTTAAAAAACTAAAGGATATTATTCCATGATATTTTCCCTGCGGAGGATAAAACACAACTGGTTGATATTTATGGTTTTCATTACATGTTTTGACAAATAGTCTCTGGATTTCCATGCAATTCTGAAACCAAATAACATTCCCATGTGGCAGTAAGTGTGTTTTTATGTTTAGTGATGATTAGCATATACATGTTAACACAAAGCTAAAATGGAAACCACTGTCCTGTTAACATTGCTGGTTAAACTTGGCCTTATTTAGCATATAAGTGTATAATGTATTGTATATCATATATACGTGCATATTTAGAAGTGGTATCTGTCATTAACAAGAGATTACGGGTTACAGGGTGCGTTTGTGTAGCGGTGTCGCCATGACCAGATCTGGCACACCGGGTCGGAGGCTCTGATCTTGCAAGGTGGGTTTAAGCCAATAGATGCTAGGTGGAAGGAAAAGAGCCTCTATTCTCCTTGTAACAAGTTACATAGCCTATTTGAGCATCACAATTATTCCAAAGCTGTTTAATAAAAGGTAAAAATGTAGCATAGTTGAGGTAAAAATATTGCATATGTAGCGAGGAAGTGGTAAAACAAAAATATTAAAAAAATGTACCAAAAAAAAGAAAAGGAAAGCTCAACAACGCCACCCTGGGACTTTCACCCAGGGAATTACTCAATGGACACAAGGCACACAGGTTCGATGTTGCTCAGGGCATGAGACGTGGTTCAAAGTTAAAACAGTTTAATTTGATTAAATATTCAGTTTATCTAAAAAAAATCACTCATTCACACAAGGGGGGAAAACTTAATCAGGGCTGGGGCCTAAGTGGATGGACGAGGGCTAAAAAAGAAGAAGAAAACTTAAATCACCAGGCACAGTGGCAGACACACTCAGTGAAGAAAAACCCACGACCAAGGACACAGCAAGACAGGACGGGAAGATGCCACCACCAAGTGACCAGCACCGCCACCACCGGCCTCCAGCAACTGAAACAGGGGGGAGGATAAAACAAGTTAGCAGGGTTTGCACACACGCACCAAAAGAAAAGACAACTTGATCAGAGCTTAAAAAAGCTAATGGACAGGGCACAACTTAAACATAACATAACTAATACATTTCAAACAATAACTGCCCAAATAAATCTTTTAACAAAGTAAAGAAAACTAAACAAAACTCAAAAAAGCTAATTTACAAAACAACCAAGACTTACTTGCTAAGTTAGCACAAAGAGGGGAGTTAGCTTGGTAATTTACTAGTGTTGTGTTGAATGACTAACAGCCAGTCAGAGTACGACAGAAACCTGGAGGTTTATCTACAATGGTACTGACATGAAATACAAGCTGCCGTGTTTATACCTGGAAAGTCAAGTCCCAAACATGCTCGGATTAACTGGAACTGAGTACTTTTTTTTTTCATTTTCATGCCCTAAATGTCCCATGAGACGACAACACAACAATTTTTCATTATGATTTTTTGCTTTTATTATTTCTTTTACACAAATAAGGTTATTTTTGTATGGAGGTTGTATGTGTTCCCCCTGGGTTTCCTACAGGTGCTCTGGTTTCCCTCCACTTACCTTTCATGTTTCTCTTTACCAGTGACAGCAAATATTACATGCACAATGTGTTTTCCTTTGTGGTTATGTCTGTTTGTGTAATTTTTTTTTTTTTTTTACATAGCATATTTATGGCTTGAGGAAATGGAAAGATGTCTCAGTGTATGGGTTATTATCTGGCATTGAAGCTGCATTACGACTGCTGGAATGTCTCCTAAACACAGACACACACACAGCCCACAAAACATTAAGATAAACATCCCTGGGAATCAAAGACATCATCGTATATTGTCCTCCAGTCAATTCTGCCATATAAACATCTAGTTTCCCCGATAGGCATGAATGCAACAACTATATATACATCAGTGTGTGTGTGTGTGTAGAAGTGTGTATCATCCCCCGGGGTTGTTCTCTCCAAATCCAATGATATGTACAAATCAACCCTCCCTCTCTCTTTCCCTTTTTCTCTCTGTTTCATTATAATAAGTTTACTTTTTATAACCAAGTTGAAGTACTTTGGAAATACATTGGGGAAATATTCATATGTAGTTCGTTTTGTTGTTACCTCTGGGAAGTGGAAATAAACTAGCCCTCAGCTCGTTTCCTGCGCTCACCTGATACCAGTTCTTGGCATGCCAGGAGTCAGGGGTGAAAATTGCATACATGAGACATGAGGCTCAACGGTTTGCTTCTTTCACCGATTTTCACCTGAAAACATCTAACTTTCATTAAATGAATTATTAGGTTTAAAACTGGTTTCTACCTCAGTGTCCCATATTAAAGGGGAACATTGCAAGTCCGGTCGCTCTTCCGCTGTTTTGCTAACCCTCCTCCCGGCCATGTGCATTTGTTTTCAACAGAGTTGATGAGATGAGAAAGCAATCAACAAAGCGGTAGATAACATTATTGTCATAAACGCGTTACAATGTGTATATCTGTGTAAGCGTATCCGTCATAACTAAGAGATTACGGGTTACAAGGCACGTTTGTGTTGCGGTGCTGCCCATAGCAGAGCCAGGACACTGGGGCAGAGGCGCTGATCTTACAAGGTTGGTTTGGCCCTACAAGTTAAGACACGGCTTCAAATGTTTGGTTTTTTTCCCTGTTTTCGGTTGACTAATGCTTGGTCGAGAAGGCTGCGTCTCGGGTGTCTCAAGCCCACAGTGAAACATGGTGGTCAATATCCAAGTGTGGGGTGTTTTGCTCGCTCTGGAACTGAACACCTGCACTGCAAGAATTACACCCTGCAGCAGCATCTTTATGGAGAGGGATCCATAATGCAGCAGCACATAATGCAGTGTTTGAAACCAAACACACCACAAACCTTGAAGCTATGAACAGCATGTGTTCACACCATAGACTGCAAATAAACATGGATGGGACCTTTGTGATGTCAACCACAGGTTTATGAAGAGCAGCAGAGTGGGTTGTCTATAATCCAAGTGAACATCCACCCGACACTGAAAGCAGCCACACCCTCAACTATATGCAACTTTTCTCTGCTTTCAGCTTCTTACCTGGCTATAAACACATTATTTTCCTTTCTGAAAAGTCAGACATTTTCACTCGGGAGTCTTTCAGCATTAGTTGGTTTTTGGAGCCTGGCTCAAGTGGCCATTTCAGGAACTGTATGTTGGCACTTCCATTTTGAGGTGGAGGTTTGTTTCATACATGGTCTCCTGTGTTTCCTGAATTGGGACATGCACAGCTAATGTCAGGTCTTGACAGGAAATCATGGGTCAGTAGGTTTTCTATGAACTTGTCTTTATAACAAGAGCTACCTTTATTATAGGTCTCATTGCCATGCTCCATCCGGCAGGGGGAGTGCCAACGGAAATTAGCCTATTGGCTATAATTGGGTGCATTTACATTTTATCTTTTTGAAATGTTCATTAATGTACAGTGTCCCTCTCGAACAAATAAAGGAAAAATGAAATGAAATGAAAAGAAGGGGACAAACTAAATACTAAGATGTGTTACACTGGAAGCAGATGCAAAAGAAAAGCGTCATGACATGTTTGTGTGTTTATCATTTATTTATGTTTCAAAAATGGCATCTGAATGCTGGATATAAAGAAGAAAAAAAAGCATGAATGGCAGCAAACCATTACGTCTCTCTTCCACGGACACACACAAGATGTGAATTCACCAACACCCCTGACACTTAATCAATCACTCTGCTGGAAGTGCGAGTGTGAATGTTCACCATACTGTGAGGAAGCCTTGGTTAAAGCAGTCAGCGGGCAGTTATTGCCCCATTAAGTATAAAGGCACACACACACACATCTCAACATACACACACACATGCCCAACGTCTACACAGTGTGCAAGTCAGCGATAAGAACAATAGCATTAGGGAAAGAAGCCTGAGGATGAAAGGACGAATGAGCCACAAGCAGACGACGTTAGTGTGTTTGAGTGGAGCCTCTTTATCCAAGGATGCCTTCTCTCAAGAGCAGAGCAGAACATGACCGCAATAGTTGTTCCTTTGTGCACCCAAATGGTTTTATAGCTCAAGAATGTGCGTGTGAAACAAATACAAAAGACAGATGGACATGCTATCTGCGCAGGCACAAAGAGATACCAACAACTTCATTTGCTGTTTTGTCATATTCCTCCACAAAAGGGAGGAGGAAAAGAGAAGAGAAACTGACTGCAAATGCTCACCTAAGAGCAGAGGATATTTTTTAATCTAAACTCAGTCGTGTGTGAAAATGAAGAGTTTGAAATTATTTTTTACGCTAGTTCTTATTTGTCGGATAGCTCACAGTGACTAGCGACAGAAAGCAAATGAAAGAGAGAGAGAGAGAGAGAGAGAGAGAGAGAGGGAGTGCAGAGATGACATGCAAGAAGGGTCATGAGCTGTATTCATCCCATCATCCCCTGACACTGTGAGTACCTGCTATCTGCTTTAGCCTGCTGAGCTGCCATTACACTCCTGAGTATGTGTTTGTACCTGTGAGTGTGTGTGTGTGTGTGTGTGTGTGTGTGTGTGTGTGTGTGTGTGTGTGTACTGAGGTGTGATGAGTTGTATCTGAGTGGGCCTTGAGGCTCGGTTGCACAGTGTGACTCAGGCTTTCAGTCCTGTTAGCAGCGTGCCTCTCAGACAATGTGAGCCTGCCGGGAGCTGAGCGGCGTGTAGGCCAGCTGTGCGCGCAAATAACTAACTTGCAGGAGCTTTATCGCCATAGAATGTACATGTACATGCGTGTGTGTGTGTGTGCGTGCCGTGTGTGTGCGTCTGCATGCGTAAGAGTCTCAACCTCCACACCAGCTCGTTAGAGGGCAATTCATCCTGGTGTTTCACTTAGTCATCATCTTTTCCTCGCTCTCTGTGCTGTAACATAAAAACAGTCATGTGAAATTAATTTGAACTTTTGAGGAGTTCAGATATTCGTGCTCAGCTCTGTGTAACATCACATTAGAAGATTTCTGAGGTAGTACAAGTCCAGCAAACCACAAAACCAAAAGGCCTTAGCTGCTTAGCTCAAAACGCATGGTTTTGATGCATGATGTATGCTTTTCCAGTTCAAGCTAAAGTTTTCAAGTCACTCTGATATAATGATTTAAAAGTCAGTTAAATTGCACGGTTGATGCTTTGAGAACATTAAATGTTCTAATAGGTTGTGGAGGAGTTTTTTTTTTTTTCTTTGGATGACTTTTTTCATTTGAAACAAAATGTCATGCTGCTAAATTAACCCAACAAGTAAAACTTTTTAGTCTGTTTTAGTCAGAGGCTCCACTGAGGGGGTGAGTACGACGCAGACTGAGATCAACTTTCTTCAGATGGACTTTTTTTTTATGAATCGTGAATCATGCAAAGTAGAGTCTGAAAATAAATGCATGAGCTGGAAATGAACATAACAGGTCATTTAAATCCTAAAATACCAGTGTATAAGATCAGATTTGTGACTGGTACATTGGGCCTCATGTAGATTCTGGGCAAATATTCCCAAATGCTTTTTTTTTTTCTCATTATTGGTGAAAAAAAAACTGCATTAAGTGATGCCTTAGAAGCATCTTTTTTCAATTAGCATTTCAGATGGGGGATTCATTTTGTAAATGAGATGGATAATTACTTGAGCATTTTCAAGTTTCTAAATATAACTGTGGCTCATTGACAAACAAGTAATTAAGAGGAGAAGACAAATACACAGATTTCAAAAAACAAAAAACTCATTATCGTGAGTGCTTATTTTCAGCTTTTCACCGTCCTCCACACATCATCATCATGATCGTCTGCATCTCTGTGTAATAAAAACGATGTGCTCATCCAAAAAATCCTGAGGAGGCAACTGGAGTACATTTTCAGACAGATTTGTCAGTTTCATTCAGGATGTACTTGACTTTGACTTTGAATAATTCTTAACATTATTGATGATACGGTGTCATCCTCGTCGCTACAGCAGCTTCACTAAAAGTCCCAGTGAAGGTCCACAAGGGATGGTCGTTTTTTCTCAATGTCAGTGAAATGATGAAAATGAGAAGTAATTCATGCCAAGGCTCTCCATCACACACCAGTGGGAGGGATGAATAAAACCAGCGCACTGAGCCAAAAACTCACCTACAACCAAGGACGGGGCTTCAAACTCTTGGAGCCACTTGACGGTTTCACCCTGACCCTGATCCTGTTTTACGCTTATATATAACTAATAATTCTACATTGTTACGGAGTCACTCCCTCCTCACCCACCTCTTCCACTTATCCTCCACATCCACATGTGAGTTATTCACTGCCGGCGCATGACGCATTAGAACTTCTCTGACCTGCAACCGCTAAATTATGAGTAATCCTCGGCACACACTCATGTTACCTGAACGTCTCCCTTTAACAACACCGTGACCTACAAAGTTTACGCTAATCCTCGAGTCTATCTTTGTGGTTATATTTGTAGTTTAACCATTTAGGCCTAAAAACGCCTGGGAAAAAAATGCCTGTAAAACCTAAGGACGATTTTAAAATAACCCCCTAAAACCTGAAGTTTTTTTGGAAATTCAACATAAGTGTCAACGCCACCCCTACTAAATAATTGATTTCTCAGGCTCTGTAGCAGATAGAAATGAAATTCAAAAAGTATTTGAGAGCTATTATACCTGTGGCTTTCATGAGAAGTTGAGTTTATTAGTCCAAACCTTCAATAAAGTTTTTTTAAAAAATTCAACAAAACTCAGCTCAAATTGAGAAAAAAAGGCTTTTTCGCCTTTTATTGAACAGGATCGTTTTAGAGTTGACAGGAAATGGCAGTGAGAACCATCAGCCTCAAACACATGGGGCTAAACACTGCCCCAAGCAGCACTATTTTCAATCAAAAATGTAAATAAAATAAAGTGTCAGTACAAGAATAAGTGCTGGGATTGGGCAGTGAGGTAGTTCAGGAACCAGCACATTTTCCAGAGCTTGTCATCTCTGTTCACATCTGCTGCCTGGTTGTTCTGGAGGTGTGATACCTGAAAAAATATAGACACAGGTAAGCTACCTTGGATGAAAGCATAATATAAAACATAACTATTCATATTATAAAACATAATATTTATATATTCATATAAAACATTAATATTCATAATTGCTCATGTGTTGTGACTATGTGACATGTAGGCTACTGTCTCTATATTGTAAATTACATTGGACTGTAAGCTACTGTTTACAGTTGAATAAAAATCCTATGCATAATAGGGCCTTACCATCTATATTGAAATTACATTGGACTGTAAGATAACGTTACTGTTTATTACTAGTACTGTATGTGATGATGACTGAATAAAAATCCTATGCATAATACGAAATACATGCCCATTTGCATGATGTAAACATGATACAACATAGGAAGAAAGAAAGACATACGGTGGTAGGGGGGGCTCTCATTAGCCTACTGTAATATTAATAAACAATAATAAAATACCTCCATCGGTGATCGGTTGTTGCATCTGCAGGTGACTTTTCGCCCCTGGGGTGCGGTTTGAAATCG
Organism: Trachurus japonicus; assembly: GCF_045865225.1. Lineage (NCBI taxonomy): Eukaryota > Metazoa > Chordata > Actinopteri > Carangiformes > Carangidae > Trachurus > Trachurus japonicus. Next base: position 7,084,351 of record NC_140921.1, on the reverse strand, counting down.
CCTTCGAGGATTACTCGTTAGGGTGGTAATTATTCGTCTCCTACTCGGTTTTTTCAAAACCTACCTAAAATCATCGTCCTCATCTTCGTCATCTTAAAAACATATTCTTCGTCCATAAATACCGGTCAATTGGTTCCAAGGGTTCAAAGTCCGGTTATCAGCAATAAAAACTGAGTGAATAGTTTTCATCAAGATCGCTTTGTTTTTCACTCACTTCGGCGAGCTCCCTCCGTCTTCCGCCCATAGACTGTAAAAAGAATGGACGTAGCGTCCGTGACGTCACCCATTGGTTTGGGGGGAGTCTGTTTTGTGCCGCTACTACGGGGGTTTGAGCCGCGCCATGTTGGATTCTACTTGCCATATTTGGAGCGGTGCGGCCGTTGGCCGGCCGAGGAGCCCGCCCACTGGCCTACGTAGCAGCGGTCGTTCACCCAGCCGGACCTGTCCACTCAACTGGTTCTGCGCCCTAATTGGCCAGAACTTTAAACCTAATAACAGTAAAACGGTTAGAGTAAAAAAATTTATAAAAAATTCACCCCCCTCAGAGTGTGTGCTGGGGGTAGAAACTATCGGTTGAGACCAAAAAAAATGAAATGTACCAGGCTGTAAATATGTTTTTTTTAAGCTGTAAAATCGGCTCTATTTTAAAAACATGGGGCTCAATTGGAAGTTTGCTCCCTTCTGGAGCCAGCCCCCAGCGACAGCCTGAGGGGGATTGCAGTTTTTTGAACGCGAGAAGGAGCAATATAAAATGGGGGAAGTGAGCTTCACTCCTCAGACCGACAACTGCCCCCTTGCTTCCGCCATGATTTCAAAGTTTTTTTTTTTTTTTTTTTAAAGTCCCATGTGGCATTGCGACGCTCCTACGTGTATTCTGATGCATTTCATTGGCCAAGAGACCGGAAATAGGCGGAATAAAAACTAAAAAACTACAAAGACTACAAAATGACGTATCCGCTTTCCCGGTTTGAAAGGTAGAATGACGCAACAGCGCCCCCGGTTTTAATGGTAGAAATGCGGTAATGCTGTCCCGGTCTAAATGGGTTAAGGCCTATAAAATGGGAAAGTTCACCCAAATTACATCAGTCATATTTTATATATGAACCTATGCTCTACTATGCAGAGACTGTCTGAAACCATATCCAACTGTCGGATGTTTACATTAAATTGAGATTTCAGACCCTAATGAATCATTGCAGTGTTGGTAACTTTTTCCATCTATAAAATGTGACAGATTGTATTGTGCTATTGTCGGCTGACATATTCAGGTGGGGGAATGTTTAAGGGCTGTATATATTGAGTCAGTCTCACACCACAGATTTGGATGCTGAAATAGATAGATAGAATAAAACTTAGGATAAAGTAGATTGGAAGTGATGTCAGATATATGCAATATTGGTTTCTGTGTTTCAAGACTCCGATATATATAAATTTGTATTATAAAATCTCCTCACACACCAAAGTTTCCCACCTCCCCCAGTGTATAGCACTACTTCTCCGCAAGCACTAGATCTAGATTTGGGTTGACCCTCAGTTCGCTGCTTTGTTTACTGCACACTGTACTTTGGCCGATGATGCATCCAACTGAAATGCATTGCCTTTACCTTTTACTTAGTTCCCTCGGGAACATAGGCCATCATGCAAACTCCTCCATCCACTTCGGTCTTGGGCCTTCCGCTCCAGTTGTTGCCATGACAGCCTTTCTTCCTTCATCTCCTGTTCTGTGGTTCTTCTCCAGGTGGTTTTCGGTCTACAGTACCTCTCTTTCCTCCTGCCCTGCGGGTTACATGGTCAGGGCCTGGTTTGTGATTTTACTTTTGTCTTCTGAGTGTATGGCCTATCCACTTCCATTTCCTCCTCTTTATTTGGATGTCTATTGTTTCTTGTTTAGTGAGTTCCCACAGGTTGGTGTCTGACATGGTGTTGGGCCGGTGTATAATATCTTATTATTCCCAGGAGGCGTCTGATGGCACCATTTGATGAAGGTCTGCAGCTTTATTTTGTATGTGGTGGGTGGTGATCTTCCAGGTTTCTTAGCCATAGAGTAGGATGGACTTGGAGTTTGAGTTGAAAATTTGTAGTTTGGTCTTCAGTGACAAGTTTTTTGCCTTCTAGATGTTGTGTGTTGAATGTCGCCCTTGCCTTCCCAATTCTGTACTGTACATCCTCCTCTGTGCCACCATCCACAGTGACAATGCTCCCACGGTACCTACCTTACCTTTTACCTGAAATATAAAAATGCACATATCTACGTATATAGTATAAACCAATAATATATTCCAGCTAGTGTCACTGATAGTAAAGTTTTCTTTTACAGGTACATCCTGATCACACTCACACAGGATGTATGGGCGTTGCTCTTGGCCACCATCATGTGTTATTAAAAAGACCTGAAATATAAAATACAACAATAAAATATTAAGGTCCAGTGTGTAATATGGGGGTAAAACCGTGATATCCAACGTTAAGATTATAGTTTGCAGCGCTCACTCACTCACTCGTACTCATCCCTCCCGGCGCCAAAGTGATGGTGGCCTCCGAGGACAAAAAAATGTGTTTACCAGGACTGGGACGACTGGGAGTATTTCAGGAGCATGGAGAGATGAGGTGAAGATCTAAACCATTTTACGTCTGCTACGTATGTCTGCTGTTTCCTCCTCCTTCTTTCCTTCTGCGTTCTTCTTCAATGGTTTATTTATGAATGCCAAACTCGCGAAACACGCTCTCTCGCTGGCTGGATTTTCCGTTCGGGTTGCCGTACAAACATGGCGGCGCAAGATGGCGACACTCATTCAAGCAAGACCCTTCCTGTATGTATATATAAAAGAATAATTATAAGGCTACGGAAACCAAACATTTTATTTTATAGCGATTATACACTTATACTAATATATTCATGGGTAGTTTATTCAGATTTGCCAAATATTACACACTGAACCTTTTAATTCAGTGATAAAAAATGTTTTATTTTTTTAGCTGGACTGCATTGAGATGTTATATTTTGAATGTCGCTCATAAGGTCTATGTGGAAAATACTACATGTATCTGTTATTTGGACGAACCATTAAACGTCACCTTTCTCCTTGACTGAAGACTAAACTGACTCAGACTGGTGTTTTCACGTAATTGGCTGATTAGAGATCAGTTCAGAACCGTGTGGGCGTGTAACACTGCTTGATTGACACCTACCTCACTCTACTCTCTACGGTTTCATTTAAGGTCTCCAGTCATGTGGATAAATGCTTTGCCTGTGAGCTTGTGTGACGCTTATATATATGTGTGTGTGCGTATGTGTGTGTGTGTATGTGTGTTTGTAGAAGAAGTGAATGACGACATCACCAGAAGAGGTCACTGGGGAGTGTTGGCATCAATCAGCCGATAACACGTTCAGTGATTTTGTGTTATCCAACTTAAATAGCACATTGTACCCAAGTGGAGATCAGGGTGTTATCTGTAATGAACAGGTATTAAAAGACCTTTGAATCACCGGGACTACCACATCAGAAAAAAGAAACCCTCCCACCTCCCCTTTCTCCACACAACACACTCCTGCCAGCACCAAAGTAGGACACACACTTCTGAAATTGCGTAAACAAAACCAAAGCTGGGAGAAACCTTGCAGCATCGTAAGCATGATGCCAGGATGCCGATAGATTTCCTTTGGAGAGTAAGTAGCTGTTTCGCCCTTCAATGTCGCATTTTAAGCATGTAAATCAAGTCCAGGAATAATTTGAATACGTGGCAAGCATGCTTGAGGCACGAGGGAGGGAAGAGGAGAGCTAGAAAGGAGAGAGGAAACAAGAGGAGAGAGGGGGAACCGAGAGGGAACCGAGAGAGAGAGAGAGATAGATGACAGGAAACGAGGGTAAAGGGACGAGAAAGACAAGAGGAATGAGAAGGAGGGGAGTGAAAAAGAGACGACGCAAGAGGGTAGCAGACAGAAGATGAGAAGGGAGGTAAGGGGAGTAGACAGAGGGTGAGGTAAGGAGGAAACAGAGAAGGACAGAAGAGGAAACAAGAGAGAGAGGAGGGGGAAAGGTGAAAAGATGGGAAGCAGGGGGAAACAATGAGGGAAACCAGGAGATGAAAAGGTAGCACAGAGAGGAGAAGGTAGTATCTGCACGGAGGGGGGGAGGCATAGAGGAACCAGGAGGGGAAAACAGATGGAGACGTAACAAAAAAAAGGGAGAGAAAGAACAGAGACAAGAGGAAGAAAAGGAGGAGAGAGAGAGAGAGCGAGAGACAGGAGAGGAACGTAACCAGCCAGATATTCTGTCTGCCCTACATCTCCAGCTCTGCTTTTTGGATAATGAAGAGGAGCAGGTGGGCGAATAGATTCTGTCACAGTCTGCAAGACATGAGGGACACTGTCTGCAATGTTGTTGTGTGTGTGTGTGTGTGTGTGTTTTTATGAACGCACTAACAAACACACACCAACAAGCATGGCAACAGATCCCCTGTCGTTAAGACATCACTAATTCTGAAGATGGAGCCATGAGTGTGTGTGAGTGTGTGTGTGTGTGTTAGACTATATCCTCTTTAGACAGGCTCAGGGGAGCAGACTACAAAAGGTCTAGGCAATTATCTCCCAACAGGTGCAGCTACAAAACTGTTTTCCTGCACTCACACACGCTCTCACACCACACTCAGAGAGAGGTACACACAGGGGAGATGCTTCGGTAATACATTGTATATATGGTTATTTTCATTATACATCTACATATATCATAGACTCAACTGTGTCACTGACATACATGATTGCTGCTGCTGCTCGTATTTTAAAAACATCAAGGAAGTGGAGGAAGCGTAAAAGGAAGTGGGAGTCACATGCTGACAAATGGATGACAGAGAGGGAGAGGAGAGAGGGGAAAAGATGTAGCTTTCCTATTTGCATTACAATGCACACACACACCACCAGCCAGGCCATCAGGCAGCATACTGTCATAGCTACACATCACCAACACCACACCACCCACTGTATGGAGACGTCAGTGTAAACCGTTTTCCATCGCCACAGGGGCTCATGGGCTAAGCCCTACTGGGACGACTTTGCTTTGCTGGAGAAAAAAAAGTACAGTTAGAGACACAACTTCACACACACATTCACCATGCTATGAGATGATAAGGTAACGTTACGAGACAGAGTTGTTTTAGAGGTAAATTCATGCAAAACCGCTGATGCACGTTCCTGTTGAGGGCAGTTTTTCAGCAAGCAGCTGAATTTACCTCTAAAACAACTCTGTCTTGTAACGTTCTGTTATTGTCTCATAGCGTGGTGAATGTGCAGGTCACAACTTGTCCACCAAGAGCGTTTTGGGAGTTGTTGGATTGTGTATTTGATGAGTTTGATGAGGGAAACCAAGAAAGAAATCCCATTAGCCTCCTCCGTAGCATAGATCTGAGCAGCTCACGGCTCTGCTCCGCCGTTCTACAAATAGCTTGCACAAACGATTAAAGGTAAACAAACCTACTGCTATGACTATAGGGATTATGGCAAAAGGTGAAATTTGCTAAAAATGTTGAACTATCCCTTTAACCTCAGGTGTGTATACTGTATCAACAATTGAAAATGTTATCTGTTATCCGTTATCGGCATCAGTGACGAGAAACAGGAAGTTATCTATTATCGGACGGTACTGGTGGAAAAAAACAGCTATGGTGCATTTCTACTTCAGTCTGTATTTTATTCCCCTATGAGAGGCAATTTAGATGATTCAGTATTTAGATAAATCAGCCTCAAACTTGAAATCAAAAGTTATTTTACTATGTGAAAAAAAAAAACAGAACGTGTTGCCGTTGTGGCGAGACAATGGAAACATCTGCATCCTAAGCTGTTGGCACAGGTTGACCTGTTACATTGGGGATATTTGTCTGATCCTCAATGAAACACTTTGATGTAAACTTTTTGAATTTGACGATGCTTTAGACAAACGTTGCCTGACTGACACCAACTATCTTCAATCACGCCAGACTGTGGCTGTCTGTGGCAGCAAAAGCAGCTCTCTGGGTATTAAATAAAAGAAATCGTGTGGTTTATGTCTGATGAAATACACTTTTTTTTTGCTTTGTAAAAAGTTACACAGACTTGCTTAAAGCCAATCAGGAGTTTTCTTTGCAATATACGGTGCACACGTCAATAAACCTATACCCTCTCTCTCTTTGTCATTTTATCTTCCAGCGGATATAAAATCTTTCTTCTTTTGAATTTTTGGGTCTTTGTCCTCCCGCTCTGTCTGTCTGTCTGTCTTTTTCTTCTTTTTTTTAGGTCATTCCAGGTAACTCCCCCTGACTCCTTCTCTCTCCCACACCACCATCTCTCTTTCTGTCTCCGCCTGCCCACAGAGGCAGCAGATTAAGAGCTGGCCTCTGTGGATGGAGAGGGAACACACTGCAGAGAATATCTCTTCACTCGCCCGTCCGCTCTCTTTTCCCTCAATCAAACCTCTCTCATTCTTCTTTCCTCCCTCTGGTCTCTCTCTCTCTCTCTCACACTACTTCTCTCGCTTGCTTTCTGTCTGTCTGTCTGCCTCTCTCAAGTGTTCCCATGCACTCTCTCCAACAAAAATCAACACGCACTCAGCCGGCCAACGAGGAGCTGTTGTTTTTGACTATTCACAAACTCCGACAGCTAAAACTAAAAGCTCCTGTGAGACAAAGAAGAGGGAAATGTGTGAAGGACAAACTGCTCCCCGTTGGAGGTATACAAAAAAAAACTAAAAAAAACTAAAAAACTAAAAAAAAAAAAAAGCAGCTAATTCATTTTGGATTGCGAACAAAAAAAAACTGCATCATTTAAAAATCATAATAAATTGCTTCAAATGGCTCAGAGACAATAAGCAAAAATAAGCAAATTAATGACTCTGACTTGATCATGAGTATAATTTGATTCCTCTATGAACACATGAGTTGTTCCCATTCAGGCTTGGCATGGGTAAAAGCTGGCCTCCCACACACTCAGACACCACGTACAGGCCAATCAGCCATGTCAGTCGCTCCAATCTGTCAATATAACCTCACTCATTTCTTATATCAATCATCGGTTGTCCCGGGAAGTGTGAGTTAAAGGTCACATGTTGCCCACTAAGTCCAGATTAAGAGTGGGCTACCAAAAAGTTTTGTTTTGTTTAATGACTATATTTTTTTTCAACAACATGTATTTCAGATCTACTTCATATTTAATGCACTCTCATCTGTGTTATAAAAGCTCCATAAATGTTAGCCTACTATTGAGATAAAACCAAAAATTCAACCCAGGGTTATTTATTTCCATATTTCTGTCCACTCTATTTATTTAATTTGAACATGAAGCAATTTTGTTAGAGGCATTTTGAATCTATGAAAAATATGGTATGAATTATATGAAAAAAAAAAAGGGCCTAAATTCTCTCCACTCACCACACTGAGATCAAAACACATTCAGGTGGTGTATATAATAAAAATGTTCAAACTGAAAGTGTTTTACTGTGACGATTGGGTCTACTTCACAGATTGAAGCATTTTGTGTCTGATGAATCTGATAAAATGCCTGAGACACATCCACCCGAGGCTTCGGGTGGGGGTGAAGACTGCAAGTTTTGAAATGGACTGGGCCCAAACTGAACTGTTGGTGGCTGTGAGCTGCTTTGTGGGAGATGTACGGTAGGCGTTAAAAGATTTCAGAGGGAAGAAGAATGCCTGCAATTTTAAAAAGGGACGATACCATTGATTCTGCAGCTTTGAACTTTTGTTTATATACATTTCTTTAACCAAGAACTAAAAAGTGCATGTTTCAAAAAGTTATTTTTCTTATCCCAAAGCTCATGACTCATGAAAACTTAGACCCATAATAAGAACAGGATGAGGGTGCAGGGAAAATCACAGAATAAGTGGAGTTATAGGGTCCACCAAATGTGTTACTGGTGCTTACAGCGTCTATACTTTCTATGCAGATCCTATGGAAGTTTGCCATTCACAGTAGAATAAATGCTCTTGGTGGTGCATGTTTTTTGGTTGCTTGTGCTCAGAGCACTTTAAACGTTTGAAAACTGTTCAACTTTTTAAAACTAGCACCACACTCGTCAATGTCACTTTTTCCAACTTTGATCAATCTAAATCCAAGAAGGGGCAGGACATTCGTTACCAACAACAACAACACAAACACAGACAGGTATACATCATGCACCCACACTTGTGTTAAAGGCAGGCCTACCCCCAATGTTATTGTGTATTTCTTACGCTGGTTGTTAGGGCTGGGTATCGCTATGGATTTACTGAATCGATTAGATTCTGAGTCACAAGGTCCCGATTCAATTCAATATCAATCTCATTTAGAGCAATTTCAGTTTTAGTACCAATTTTGGATGGTTATTAAAGAGATTCACAGAACTAATGCTGCAAAATTGTACAAGGATGGAACCTCTCTTACCTGGTGCATTATTGAAAATATTAATGTTTAGGCTAATTAAAAGTTGACCCAAAAAGCAGTTACATTATGCACATTTATTCAACATGAACCACTCCATAAGTTTAACAGTGCAACTCTTCAGTAGAGTTTCATATTGAATTTCTAATATTAATTTTCGTACTAAATAATCTAACTAACTAACAGGGAAATGGCAAACATAAAAAGATCGATCTAAGGATTTTATGAATCGATAGTCATTATCAGCGCAAAAAAAGCTCGTTTAGTGGACATGGCCCCTCACTGTACTGAAATCAGCCATTAAATACAGTGTGTCGTTTTTTTTACTCAGCATTTTTCTGTTTGTAGCAAATGGACAGGGATTGGGAAAAGCCACAAATAGATGGCTGTAAAATTCATTTGGCAGATGCTGTCGTCCTGAAATGGAGCAGTTTTTTTGTTTTGTTTTTTCCAAATAAACTCATGCAGCAGCAGCAGCAGCTTTACCAAAGACCAGTGACAGAGATGTCAAAGGTCACAGCTGCAGCGTTCACACTGTGTCCCAATGAACACAGAGAGGTCATGTCAGAAAGCAGTGCAGGGCAAAACCACAGAGACCAGAGCACTGAGGCAGAAAGCTTGACAGTAAGAGGAGCACTTCGTTCTACAACTACAGACCTATTGTGTTTTTATACAGTATATATATATATATATGTATATCATTATATTTTATAGGTTTTAAATTGAAAAACAACAATGCACATTTTAACAAACTTTTAAAACTTTAAAGCCCGTCAGATTCTCTGTACAGAATGGGAATTTCCTAGGGGAATTTACCCCAATTGCCCTCAGCATTTCTTGATTCCTGGCTGTGCCCCATGGATTTGTTGACTGGTAAACAAGAGTTGTTGTATTTCTATAGTACATTTCATCCCCTGGGGCGAGATTTCAGTTTGTGTGTATGTTTTTTTTTTTCTTCTTCTTCTTTTACCGAGGATATCAGCGACTTAAGGCCATTCTACCATTTGGGAAAAGCAAGAGTCGAGATCTGTCGAGTGGCGACCACGTCTTCACAAGTCAAGGAGAGCTAAACCCCGCCACAGCTGTCAGAATGCAGATCAGCAGCCACCAGCTGGGGGGTGTGGAGCTGGATCCTGACCTGGAGGTATGAGGTCACCGCTCCCTCGGCTCCACTTCTCTCCGACACTTGGATTAATAAATTCATGCCAAGCAGCAGCAGCGGCGGCGGCAGCAGCAGCAGCAGCAGGAGAACAGACTGGCAGGAGAGTGGGAGGGAGGTGATGAAAGAGAATTTGGAGAAGCTGAAGTGCTGCAATTTGTGACTCCTTGTGATTACTTGGATTGAAATGCTTACTTATCTAAAGAATCCTCTGAAGCCCCACTCGCACGGGACGAGTATTTGCAGAGGGACCTTGGCTTGGTTCACAGTTTGCGTTCCGCAGGATTAATGGCACAATCTTCGTATAGCTTAAATATTTTGACCAAATATCTATGAAAAGTAACACATCATCAAAGTGTGCCCAAGAAGTTTGTTCTGAGCCCGATACATAAAACATAAAATGTTCCCCATCAAATCCTACCATGCATTTCTGCCTTCAGATTCCCACTCAGTGTTTTTTCTCTCGCTGCTTTACCCATTCCACACTCTATAAAGCTTTCCATTCTCATCTCTGTCTTTCTCGTTCTCCCTCCACAGGGGTGACTGATAAAGAGCCAGCCTTCATGCATGAGGAGGGAATAAGGGATCCCTCTTTTCTGTATCAGCGAGGACAAAGAAGTAAACAGAGGGAGCACATGAGTGAGAAACAATCAGTGCAACTACAGGCGAACTGAAGCACAGGCAAGATTACAGACAAGAAGTACAACTGTGAGAAAAGTGATACTCATACACACCAGTGAAGATGCCAAAGACGAGTCCTCATTAGAAACCAAACAACCAAACACAAGCAGCTTCACAAATACTCAACTAGATGAATGTGAGGGATAAAAGTTGCCTTAGCACATGAACATGAAGTTTCAAAGGTTCCATACAATATAAAGGAAGATTTCCACATCCCTTTTTCATTATAAAGCAAGTCTAGATACTATAATAATACTTTGAGAGTTTCAAAGCTTCTATCCACAGAGATATGCACCCAGCATGCATTCAGAAACTCAGCCCTAGAAGGAGCCATCAGGACTTCTGTTACATTGTGATATCACAACAAAGCGGACTACCAGAGAGACGCCTGAGAGAAGAGATGTAAAACTACACTGAGATGATTAAAACCCAAATAGATCCTTATAGATATCTGTGCCGTCAAAGTGTAAAATAAACTTAAATCAGCCCCACTGTAAAGAAATCACCTTGGCTCAGCTCTAATCAGACGCTCTCTTGACCCAACACAGTAATGACTTGATTGACAAATCACTACTTGCATGAATTATTTTGGCCTCTTGCCAGAGCTACAGCATTTCCAAACCATCCATACATCATCACAAACAGCAGTGACATTAACGTTGCATGCATCTGCAAATCTTTCACAATAAAAGCCCTGTTGAGAAATAAAAAGGATTTCTGTCCACTGCGACCTTAAAGCGATACTTCACCCAAAGTCGATCATTCACCAATTGTCTATACGCACCGTCATGCCAAGGCACTTTCAGAGTCATCAAAATGCTTTAGGAGTTCCAGGGGGGGTCCGGCTGGCAACGGATTTTCATATAATGGCGGCGGATAGAGCTCACTTTTGAATCGTCCAAAACACACACTATGAAACATCCACATACCTCCATACTGCTCATCCTGGGAGCTACTGCTACAACAAGGCTAAAAACATTTTTATGTAACGGCTTCAGGACACTTGGGTCAGTACAGACGAGCAGTATGGAGGTATTTGGATGTTTCATAGTGTGTATTTTGGACGATTCAAAATTGAACTCTATCCGCCGCCATTATATGAAAATCCGTTGCCAGCCTAAAGGGTTTTGATGACTCCAAACCCTTCCTTGGCATGATGGTGAGTAGATGATTAGTGAATTATCAATTTTGGGTGAAGTATACCTTTAAGAGGGCTTTTGCTGTATCTTTAACAGTGGGAAAATGAGAGCGGCTTCCTAATAAGATATAACTAATTGTTGATTCATTCACTAATTGAAATTACTTCACAGATAAAAGAGACCCACCATTCTGTTTAATCTTATGATGAAGAGCAACAATGAGAAGGTTTGAATTGCCCAGCCCTTAATAGGAAACTACAGTCTTACCTTTAATGGTGTCTACTGTATATATGGGGTGTGTGTGGCACCCTGCAACATATCTTGTGGTGCAATAATGCGTAGGCTCAGCTGTTATATGCCATAAGTTTGCCATGCACTTTAAGTATGCAGCATGTTCTCAGCTCAGTCTGTTCTCAGATCAGACCTAATTAGGGAGGAAAGAAGATTATATATATATAATATATTTACATTTTTCCACCCATATGGCAGTGTATTATTTATAATGGCAATACATGCTCATTATGCTATTTTTTCCCCCTCTCAAGTGTACACTAAGACTTCACCTTGCTCAAGAGTGTCATAACCAGCGGCAGGAGGTGTAATACGATCCAACAAAAGAGATCTGCCTTCCTCTGGCCAGGGATTGCTGCTGCTCCGGGGAGAAGACAGCTCATTGCCAGGGAGAGAATTCATTGCCACATGCAGTTTGGATCAGAGAGATAGACAAGAACAGGGAGGAAAGAGTGGGGCTGATAAAGATGGGGTCGCAGAGAATGGAGTACAAGATGGACTATAAACGGGGAACTGAAGGGAAAGATAAAAGAGAGGAATGGGGGGAGAGGAAATGAAAAAGAAACGTTAAAGAGAAGTGTGAAGAGAGTGAAATTAGAGACAGGGCTTCAAGAATATAGGGAGAGGTATGAGAGCTTAGCAGAATACCTCACCATCTGCATTTCAATTTCCTCCAGCTCACCACTGCTCTGTTGTCAGACTTTCCTTCTTCTCTCTTCTCTGTTCCATTACCTTTTTTTTTTCATCCCCATTTGCCCCTCTATTTTATTCCTTTTCTCCCCGTCACTCTTCATTATTGTAATTCACTCTTCATCCCATGACAATTTGTTTGCTTTTGAGATACAGCGTAGCTCTTAGCCAGAGCAGAGACAAAAGGGATGTTTCTTAACAGCGTCATATTCATTCAAACACAGATGCAGTCACGCAGACAGCTACTGTCACTTGGACCGTTACACTGATATAGAAAGCATATTTCTCCACTTAGCAACACCACGGTGTAGAACTGCATTTCATTACAGGTTCTGTATTTGCGATAACAGGGGTGTCAGGGAGTTCTGCACAATTGCTGCCACCTAAGATGAGTATCCCTTTATTTACACCCCATTTAACCAGCATGTCCTCCAAATTAAACAAAGACATTTATAATGCCCCAAATGACAGGACCAAGGACTTCCTTCGTCAAAGATCAGTCTGTCTTCAAATAACTAGTTAATAAACCTTTAAGTGTAGTCACAAGTTAATTACTGTTTCGCTAAGTGTCTGTTGTTCTGATGTTTTGTCAACATCAGGTGGATGTCATGTCAAATCCTACCACATTGATGAACTTGTGCAGCGCAGGAGGAATGGATGAGTTCCCTCTCAGATGAATGAAGCAATCAGATCGTCCAGTGACTCGCCATTTCTGTTGTCAGGGAGAAAATCCAATTCTGGTTCCCAGAATCCAAAGACGTTTCAAGTGGAATCAAAACCTATAAAAACAAAACAATAGTTTTTAGCTCTTTGTGCAGCCATTAAATAATGATTAATAGCTCTTTTAACCATCGACTATGATCATCAGCAAATCATAACCATGAATCATTATTATTGTTATTACTAAAACCTTTATTTAACCAGGTTTGTCCCATTGAAATCAAAGATCTCTTTACAAGAGAGACCTGTCCAAGAATGGCAACACATAGTTAGAAAACAAACCGTTTCAGCACATTGTCACAATAAACATAGACATAAAAGATACAAATAACAAACAATTGAATTTACAAAATCAGGTAGAGATCATTTGCACTCATGAAGCCTGGATACAGTGGGATTTATCATGAACAAACACATTCAGAGATACCACATGTTGGAGTTTGAGCCCTGAGTGCAAATTGTTCCATGTAGTTGGAGCAGGAAAGCTAAAAGCTTTCTTCCCCATTTCTGTTCTGACCTTAGGAACAGTAAAATTATAAATTAAAAAGTATAAGTAAGTATAAATGATATGGTTGTCAACAGAGCTACAGTTCACATTCAAATTCTTCATATTTAAGTACACACCCTTTGATGTAAAAGAAAGCTTTTAACAGTAGTAGCTGTCAAATTAGCCACTTACCACAATATGTAGCATGACGCAGTGACGCAGGCTAGCGTCATTAGCTATGTTAGCTTAGCTACAATTAACTCACCAAGACGGTCCGGGTCCCCTCGGTCACTTCCAATATCGTTTCTGAACACTTTTAAACAGTTAGAAACAACTTTTGTGAAACAACCGGCGAAATATTTACTTTTCATTCCTCACTCGTTGACGTGCTCTCCTCTCACTGCTAACTAGCATGCTAATTCAAGGGGGCGGGACTTCCCTCCTTCCTCCAATAGCATTACGCCGCTGGCCGATTTGGCCAATTACATTTGAAAAAACTTGACAAGCACATAAACCAACCAAGTAACTTCAAATAAACATATTTTGGTGGACCAAAAAAACAAAGAAAGTGACAATAACATTAGGGATATGTTTTGAATTTAATTAAATTATTTTTTGATAAAACAAGGAAACTGGGGTTCTACTGGTTTGTGTTTTTTTCTTCCATAAAATGATCTGAGAGTCATTCATTGTTAGAGCTGTCAGTGGAGTGGTAGAAACTCAGACTATTAAATGTTTAGTGGGAAATTCCTGTGGAAGATTTGTTTGTATATTTATTTATTTTATTTAGGCTATTTACCTTTATTTAACCAGGAAATCCCATTGAGATTGGAAATCTCTTTTACAAGGGACACCTGGCCAAGGTAAAGTCAGCCTACAAGATATAAACAATAAAACAAAAACTCACACAGAGTTCACACCAGAAAAATAATGACACTCCTCCCTCACTGCATTCTTTATGATACATTTAAAAGCATTCATAGATATAAATATATATATATAAATATATACCACTCCCACCACCCCTGCAGTAGCCTAACCCCGGTGTTCACCACCATTCTCCACCAGCTGACCTTGGCTGCCCATTTACACACCATGTTCCTGAGCGTTTTCCCATTGGCCTCTGTCCCATACACACACACACTGGCCTTTTTTCCCCCAGTCATTTGATCATCAAAGGTACAACCGGTGCAGTCAGGCTAAAATGTGGCTGATGAAATTCATGCTCTTGGTGTGGCCAAAATCAAGGGAAGAGGTACAGGAAGTAGTGTGCAGCGGCTAGCCAACAGCATTTTACCACCATCAAACTCAGTCATAGTGAAATCTCTCACTGCAGCTGAACAGCATCAGCTGCATGGATTATTTCAGTATTTAATTAGGGTAGCCTATATAACAAAAAAACAAAAAAATATTTCCTTAATGAGAGGTCAGCCCCACCGCTCCACTCTCTCCAACCAACTGTCTTCCCTGCATATTCCTCATCATATTCCCTGGTACTCTAGTTCCTATACACTATAATCTGTTTACTGACTAATTACCTGTTGCTGAATGTTTCTGTGAACTTTGACAAAAGTAAAGTGCTGTTTGCTTTCATCTGTTCTGCCTTTACATCTGCAGTTTTGTACTCATAATTGTTCCTTTGTTTTGCTATTATAAGCTCATAGTTGCTGCTGGTTACACCCTCGCAGATCTCTCTGATTAGTTATATTACTGGCTTTTATTTAGCTGCCATATTTCATGAGTCAGGAGGTACAGACGTAGCTAGAAGCTGTTGTGCATCAGTAGCCTATAAAATGGCTGGCACATTTAAATTCCAAAGAGTATTTGAGTTATTAGAGAAGCTAAGAAATGTTATAATGTCACACCCACAGAGAGGAGCCATGGAGACATGCAGATAACCCAGAGACGTGTAGATACACTGTGTAATCATGGTCTGAGGAACTCTTTCATCTCTCTCTGAAGCAGCGACCCCCAGTGGCCAGAGCCAGCAGTGCACCGCCAGGACTCCCTCCTGCTGAGAGACATCTTTATTTACTCAGCTTGTGGAATCATTTAGATAGAGCTGAGATAATCAGGACAGGCTGCAGGACAGGGACGGGCTCTAAGTGACTGTGGCAATCTCTCTCTCTCTCTTTTTATTCTCTCTTTCCCTCCTTTACTCCTCTCTTTCTGAAGATTGAGTGCAGATATGGTTTTACACTCACTCATTTGTAGTCAAAATTTAAAAAGAATGCTGCATTTTGATTGATTTACAGCAAAACTCATCATATGTATTTTGTTCCGCCGCTGCTACACATTGAACTCTTGTTGTACATACAATATGACCCCAGAGACACAAAATGGCCCCAAAGACATGTCGAAACACCACAAAGAGATACAATCAACTACAAATCGGTGTGAACAACTACAACAACCCCCAAGACATAGAACATGACCACAAAGAGATGACAAATGACAACAACAAAACACAAAACAATCAAAGAGACATATGACTGATGTTATCTGGCTTGCTTTGGGTTTAAAACCTGAGTCTCCTGCACTGCGGGTAACGATGCTAACAGTTTTGCCAAGAGGTCAATGACCACTTGGCAAGTGGGTTAGCATGTCTTTTATGGGCGAGTGAGTTTAACTTCAGTACCGCTAACCACCACACATCGTCTCTTCTCCTCACTGGTACCTCGTGTACCTCCGTTACACATAAACAATTACAAGGAGGTGCAAAGAGATGCACAATCAAATGCAAAATAACCATAATGAAGACATATAAAATGACAATAAAGCAACACAAATAATGACAGAAAGATGACAACAACCACAAACCAAACTCTTCGCGGTCATTTTGTATATCTTTGCTGTCCAGTCATTCTATGTAATATTGTACTATGCTCTACATAGAATATCATGATCATAGACACACACACACACACGAGCTGAGAATAACCACAAGCGTCCCTGTGACCGATGGATGGATGCGGATGATCCTCGCAGTAAGATGGGTTTCAGCGAGCTAATTCCAGATGTGTGTTAGTGTGAAGTGTCAGTGTGTAACTGTTGTCATAGTGCCATGTGGCTACAGCGGGAGCTACGATGAGTGGCGGAGTACCAGTAATTGGTTCCATTTATCCTCTTCAGACCTTTTGGGCATCGGCACGAAAGAAAGTGTTATTGTAGAGAAGTTCCCGTGAATTCACACAACACACACACACAATAGAGACACACATACACACCAGGCATCTTGTCTGGCCTACTAGTGTGAGCCAGGGGAGAGCCTCTCCTGGATTTTGCGGTGTTTATGGGATTGCAGGGTGGCAGATGACTTGGGTTGAGAGCTGAGAGCTCCTGAGTGTTTTTTCTTTTTCTTTTTTTTTCTTTTTTGTGTGTGCCAGGCTCACATTTCTGTGTCGTCCTCTACAGTCAAACAATTATTGAATCGATGTCTGGCAACGTCCTGTCCTTTCTTCTTTTCTTTTTTAGCGCAGAGAGTTGTGGGTATTTAGAGGAACAATAAACTTGTTTTTGTTCTCTTATTTAAAGCTGTTTGCTGACATTAACCTAACGCTATCTGGCACATGCTATTAACCAGCGTGACTCACGGCGCGGGAGGAAGCAATAGATCTGGAGATGGCGCTGGCCCAGCGGAAATGGAATTGAGTGGTGTGGCAGCTGAAGGTGTTAGCGCCGTACGCTACATCCAATGAGCAGAACATCTGATAATGAGATGCCGCTGGTCATGATAATGGATTATATTCTTCCTTTTCCCAAGTGCTCAGAGCTGCTGTTATACATCACTTTGACATGAAGGAGTTGAGGAGGATAATCTAAAAAGAAAAACAGTTTGATGCCTTACAGCTCTTAGACTCGTCCTCTTTTAATATACTTAACTGAGCTGAACTTATGCATCTATCACTTGGGAAGGCCATAAAAATTGATTACTTGAGACTTGTACTTTAATTTTCATTTCAAATGCAGTCAAGAGGAATCTTGTCGGCTGAAAATATCTGCTAACGTTGAGAGCTTCCAAAGGAGGAGCTGCTAACGTGCTGTTCATATTTAATCTGAGTTAAATGTATGAAAACATAAAGTCCCTGTGAGACGGCGGTTCAGGCTTCAGGTGAGGGATGTCCTGGTTTTTGTGGCACCTGCAGAAGATCTTGGTTTTAGTTTTAGCCTGCAGGTTGACAGGTCAGACCGGACACACGTCTTAACACACTCCTGTTTGCTTTGCATGATTTGGAAATTGGGCATCTTTACCTGTTTCTCACCTGTCGCCCAGAACAATATTGACATTGATTGTTGCAACCACGGTGACATAAAATCAGCCACAATATAGAAACCTGACACCTTTCTGAATCTGAATTGGACCCAGGAATATAAATATATTAATATAGTTTTTTTTCTATAACCATTTTTGCTGCTGCATGTGGAAACGGTGGCATTTTAGTGACATTTTCTGTCAAAACATGGCAAACATGACACATGTGTAACATGGACTGTGTGTTCCTGGTGTCAGTCTGTGAGATTTCCAATGTTTTTCTAGCATCATGTCACACAATAAAATAACAGGCGTAATGTTTGGAGATGTCTACTCTACTCAAAGCTGTTTAAGTGGAGTCCCAGAATATAAATATAGGTCTATCACAATGCAGGTGCTTCATTTTATCTAAGTATTTCAGTCATATTGTTATCAAGTCTTGTAAATGAGAGTCTTGAGAATATAGTAGACATATAAGCCCCTACAGCATCTATTGATTTTTTTCAAACATCCATCCAAGTCAGCTCATACAGCTCATTTCTCATTGGTCTAGGAGGACTTGAGGCGTTCCCTGAGTGTGAGATCTCCAATAACTTAAGGACTCTCCTGCGAACATTTAAAACTCTGAATGCCTAGTTCCTCTTTTTTTCCAGTCTTGCAGTTTTTAAATGAGGCACGTTATAATCACCTCTGTGTATTTTACAGCACGTGTGCCTGATTTTACCCAGATTATTTATCCAGCAAACCAAAATAAACGATGAAGACCGCATCTAATTATACAATCTAAGCGTCATCACTTTTCTGGCCTCTTTTCCCCCGACATGTGATGTGATTTAATCTGTTTTCCCATCCCTCATTCAGCATTTTGAGCCCTTTAACCTCACGGTCTCCCTCATGCATTTACATCAAGCTCGCAGGTGTTGTCAATTAATGTATGTGAGGGTTCAGTGCGTAGGACAAAGAGTGGACACTGTGATTGAGCTTGGGTCACTGGACTGGAGCAGAGGCTGGATCCCATCCCAGAATACATTAGGCAAAATGCAGAGACACACAACACTGTGTTGTTTTAAGTTTGGTTTTAATCATTTTTCACTCGTAGTTCATGTGAATGTCACTTGTCTTTATGAGACGTTGTGTTAGAACAACATGGCAGGACTCAAACCATCAGATAATCTATCAATCTGGTCTCTGTACCTGAACAGCATGTTGAAGAAGAAGTACTCAGACTAATTACTTACTCAGCTCAATGAACACTGAGTGTGACTTAAAATACTCACACTGCATTAGAACATTTGTGTTGTTGCTGTGTGATTTATAATTATAAGGCAGACTCCACTGCCATTAGACTGTGATCAGAGGAGATGTGATGGATTTATTTTTCCACCTCACATTTTTGCTCCAGAGTATATTTTTTTTTAGCAGCAACTGAAAGAATTCGAGAGTGAAGACAAAAAGCAAGAAGGATTAGGTTTCTGTGCAGAGCGACTTGTCTCGCTCCACATGAGTCACAAACCTATGAGTACTACCATGATCCAGGAGGATCCTGGAGCTAAGTGGCTGTCCCCTCTCTTGGCCGGTCTGGGAGATCTTTTTAAAGTTACCTGAAGAGCGGTGGATGAAAGACGGTCAGGGAAAAGGCTACACCCTTTGGTTACACAGGCCATGTGGAGAAGCAGGAGACAAATGAGTGAAAACAGGGTCTGTCTGTACATTTCCTCTGGTGGTTTCTTGACAAAAGTGAGTGGAGGTACAGTAATTGTTGTTTGACAGGAGTTTCGGTCTTTGTCGCATTGACAAATCAAAAGGTTGTGATCCCAATGAGCAGTGCTTCTGCTTCAGGACGGACTGGAAGCTACAGTGGGTTACAAAATCCTTCATCTGATCTGTATGTAGTTTATAAATACAGTTAGTGCTTATCAATTTATAAACTACATGAATATGTTATGTGTTATAAATTATAATGTGTTACCATAAACAACTACAACAAAGCAACTTAAAATTCCAGTGAAATTAGACCCTTCATTGTGGTCACACAGCGAGCCACAGTTCAGCCAGGGGCCAATCACAAAGCCGTGCCAAATTACTACCTTTTTCCTCTTTTCTTTTGTACATCTTAAGGCATTCATAATTACCCATGATGAGTTAATAGGCATCCTCTCAGTCAGCTGCCCACCCTCCTCCTCCTCCTCCTTTAACAGGTAAGACATAAGACATAATCATTCATTTAACATGAGGTTGGAGATTGACAGAAATCCTCATGACTCAGAATGATACTCAAAGGTTTTGAGTTGTTTTTTCTCCTTCTTCACCAAAATAAAAATAAAGCAACAACTTATTAACTCAGCTTCACTTAACCAAGTTAACAGCAGCTCAGCCGGAGTCCGTTTAGCTCAAAGCAGGAGTGTTTTAGTTCTTATCAGAAGCAACAGGTCTGTGAGAAACAAGCCACTGATCTGGGTGTGTGTCTGTGTGTGTGTGTTGTGTGTGAAGCTCTCTACACGGTAAATCATTACCATTCCTTATTTATTCAAAAAGGTTATTCTAGACAGACAAACTGTTGCACTGCTGACATCATTAGTAGGTTTATTAAGGCATTAGGATGTTGGAAAGCTAACATTAATGTCAAACAGCAGAATGTAAACACGCGCGCCTCTTTTGCTGCATACATATGCACGCATGGATAAATCCTAATTCATGTGTATTTTTTATCTTTATTATTTTGCACCATGCACCTGCACACACACACACATACATACACAAACAACCACACACACACACAATACACTGCCATAATGCAGTGTGAGCGAGCCTGAGCTCTCTCTGCTTGGATCCCTGTTCACCTCCGTGTTCCTCCTCCGTCTGTAATGATCATTAAGCAGCTCCCTACACACCACACAGGCAGGAGCTAACAAGGGAAGCATGTACATGCTGGCTATTAGAGGCAATTAAAAACGCGTCTGTGTGTGCGTGTCATTTTGCGTGTGCATGTGTGTGCGTGGGAGCTTGTGTGAGTGAGTGGGAACAGAGAGACAGGACCTCATGCATGTACAAATATGTGTGTGTGTGTGTGTGTGTGTGTGTGTGTGTGTGTGTGTGTGTGTGTGTGTGTGTGTGTGTGTTTTGAGAGAGATGGTGTGTGTATTAGTCCTTTATTTCTCACGCGTTCTCTCTCTCTCTCACATACACACACAGACGGTGAACATGTTTGGTTCGGTGTCGCCATGGAAATGCAGAGTGTCAGTCCCACTGGTGGAGAACGTGTCGAACAGCTGACAGAGGGAAGACTTGCCTCCAAGTGTGTGTGTGTGTGTGTGTGTTTGTGTTTGAGAGTGACAAATAAGGATAATGAGCTGAAGCACTCAGTGAGAAGATGACTTGAAGATGTAGTCAAAGTATCTGACTGCTTGCTTTCCTCTGTTGCACAATCCGTCTTGAGAGGATCATTAATACAGTAAACTTTATAAACTGTCTCTCAAGAGATGGGATGGCAACAAGTCAAACATCACAGCAAGTTATGTGAGTGTATGAAAACAAAGAGAGGGAGAGAACGGCTGATCTTATTCCCTCTCCTGTTGTCAATATCCTTCGTCTTGTGTTAGCTTTCTGCTACCATCTATGGTGTTCTGGTCAGTTTTGACCCATGTTTTAAATCAGCTGTAAATCACACTAAAAACATTTATTTTCATCCAATTTGTTTTTCTTCTCTTGGTTACATTGTTCAGCTTCCTATCCATGAAAATATGGGTTTAAATATTTTTTGGTGTGGGTCTCTGGACCTTTTTTTTGTCAGTATACCCCTTGGGTTCAATTTAACCTTCTTCCACAATAAAACAATTATTTATCATCCCATTTGTTTCTCATCTCTTGGTTACGTTGTTAGACTTCCTTATCCATGAAATGGTTGGTTTTGCACTTGTGATTTCAGTTTTAACTCTAATTATTGTTCTTAATAATCAGGTCAAAATTGACCCTAACACCACAAATGTCATAATTTTAACCAGGGAATTTTAGAATTTAGTGAAAAAAAAATATTTTGGTTTTATTTTGTTTAGATAGTGGTTCCTGACAAAGTCAAAAAGCCTTGATGATAGATGCTATAAACAAATCCACTTAAAACCTGAGAACAGGTCACCAGTGAACACAAGAGAAGGGATATATGAATAAGGATTTTAGATTTTTAGGTTTTTATTTTAAATTATTTGGAGATTATAGTAAAATAAAGATGGTAATAAAACGATTGAAATGCATATACCCTCTTTATTTATGCTCTTAAGACACCTCTTTCTTTTCAATTTCCTGTTTTTGCACCTTACAGAGCTGCTGAGATGCCGCCTGAAGTCTAATTTTATGTGTTGTTAGCGAGCACACACACACACACACACACCTATACACCCTGACACAGGTATGTGTGTGTCTGCATAAGACTCACAAAGCCTCGGAGGCAAACAGTAAACAAACACCATAACACCGACCCGACACGTCCTCCCCAGATTAAGATGTCACCTCAACCACATGTAGGAGACCTGTGTGTGTGTGTGTGTGTGTGTGTGTGTGTGTGTGTGTGTGTGTGTGTCCACAGAGACTCTGAAACAAAGCAGCAAAGGTCTGGTTTAGTGTTGGGATAAAGTCTTTAGAGATACGACACTTTATTTTTGTATTATTGAATGTGGTTTGTTTTAATAAGCACAAGTTGAAAATAACAAGTGGTTTCAGACAGGCTGTTAAATCTGTTCTCTCTCAGACCCGTAGAGAGTCAATTTATTCTCACTTTGTGCTCGTTATAACACACTGGTTGTTTTTTGGTAAATTGACAAGAGGCTTCTTCATTTTGGGTCTCAAAGTCAGAACCATTCGCAGCCTGCATGGAGATCTTAACAAAGACCTTATAATCTTTATTTTGGTCAATTTAAACTGAATGAAATACACACACACACACACACACACGCCCCCACACGCTCCCCCTACAGTCTATGTGACTAGACATGACATTCAAGAATTTCAACCTAATTTACACCTTGTTTGAATATGATTAGCATTTTACCTCATTAAAAGAATACATATTAATGCCAGATATATTTAGAGACAGCACTGTCATCACAATGTGGATGTGCTGCAAACAGTGAGGACACGTACCAGATGCACCAGATGTTAACACACAGCCATGAGTGGATTAGTCATCATCATCATCTAAACTGGATGCAAATTGCATTTTAACACGAGTGTAAATGAGATGTTGTGGTCTTTTAATGATGATGTTCATAACTTTATAGAAAATAGTGAAATAGATTAGAACATAAAAGTTAAACCTACAGTCATTTATAGGTGGTTTGCAGGTGACGTAACATGGATGGCCCCGGGAAATATATGTTAAAGGGCCTTCAATAAGTGATATTTCCATTATGTCCCCTTTAAATGTATCAATATATCCACTGATTTGAACAATTTGTGGCAGCTCTGACTCCACTTGACTAAAATTAGGTTCCTGGGCATCATATTCATCTGAGGATTAAGATGCCTCTTGCTGATATCATGGCGTGAACACGCAGAAACCATGCAAATCTTAAAAATCAGTCTGTGTTTAATGGGAACCTGATGCAGAGGCTGTTAGTTAACAGGAAATATATATAAGAGTAACATGTTTCAGCGAACACTGTCGCAGGTGCAATTTTCAGCTCGGTGAGCAAGCTGTGTAATTTGTAATTACAGCACTTCAGTGGTTGAGTTGATTGATAGGATATATATTTATATATATAAAAGTGTTTTCATTACACAAGTAGTGAAATTTCTTGATATTCCACAGCTAAAAGACATAAGTGTGTGAGGAATTGAGGAGTTGATTGATCAGGACACTGCATATGTTGAACATTTAAAGCTGTTGCTGCTACTGCATGGTTCCTCTTGAGTTATGTCTCTGCAACATGAATGTGTATTCTAATATGTTTGGTCCAAAAACTGGTCATAAACATCCTTCAACATCAGTCACAGGAAGAGGATACAGATGTCAACTTCAAGGAACCTGCCCACCCCACCCCAGAAGTGCTCTTATCCAATCACTATGTTTATGCAGGGAGAACAAAATGAAACATGTGTAATTCATGACCTGTTTATGCACACACATATTGGGGATGGTGTTTAATTTATGACGGAGGTATGCGACTTACATCCACTACAGTTTATTTTATGAATAATGCATCAAAAACTGAGCGGGGTAAAAGATGGGGAAAAAAAAGATCTCATGATCATGCTGAGGTTGAAACCCAAGGAGGATTAGCCAAGTATGGATGACTCGTATGGACCTTTACAGGCTGACATAATAATCTTTGATAATTATCTTTTTCATCTTGAGATGTCCTGAAACTGTCCCTCCTCTTATTTTTACCATCCATTTCACTCTATTCTCTTCTACTTCATTTTGATTTATGGAATAATAACAAGGCATTTTGTCTTCTTTAGTTTTCTTTTTGGGCAACTTTCCCCCTTGGTTGGAAACATCTGCTGCAAGTTTTTTTTTTTATTCAGATTTTTAGAGTTTCTCATACGGTTGCATATACATCGTTTTTCAGGTAATTGCTGGGTTTTCAGCAGAAAAGATGCAAGCTGGAAAATGAGAAAAAAAAATCCCTCAGATGTAAATACTGACAGAGAAAAGGCAATATGGTTTGGTTTGGTTTGGTTTGGTTCAATTCGGTTTCATGACCCTTCAAATGTGCTAAAATGTTAAGGTGATGGCAAATGTTATGTTCTGCTACACCAGTGCACAGTATGTACAATAGGTAGGTAATTTAATATGTCAAAAGTTACATATCACAACTTGTTTAAATTAATTTAAAACATTCATATAGTTCAGGGTTTTTTTGTTAGAAGTTTGGTTGGAGACCTAACTGTGTTGTTTTGGTGTTCAAATGGGAAACATCCACCTTCTGTATCTCACTCCTCTCCCACCTCTGCTGTAGCCCTTTTACTCTGAGCACCTTTGACGGTTTAATGGCAAAGAACACCCACTATTTGGTGCTGAGATTAACACTGACAGCCACACTGCAGGCATTTCTCTCTTCAGGGAGATTTTTGCTGACACCGGGCCTTATCGGCGGTTCCTGCATTTGCAAAGCATCCCTATAGTCTGCAGCTGTCCACATGTTGCACCACTGATGTTTGCCTCATTCGTGGTATTCTACAGACTCTATACTGATGTTTGGCATGTTCAAGCTGGCATTTGTCGTATGCATCCCATCCCATCCTCTGTGATGTGTTAAATTATTCCTGCTCTTCAAGACCACATAAGACTTGACATTCATCTGCAGCAGCTGAAGTAGAGTAGGTCTTTAGCTACTGGTAATTTGTTGGGCGCCGCTAACAGTCCTGGTCATAAACTGATCTGTATCTCAGATCAAGGGAGAGTCTCAGGATTTCAGTTCCACCTGCATATTATGGGCTTTAGGTTGTTAAGAGCTCTACGGGGGTCGGATCTCAGCCGCTCCCTCCCTAATCCCCAAGGCAAAGCTCAACACTCTTCAATTAAGTGGGGGAATTTATGCTCACAAAACATGATATTGTGACTGTAAATTGAAGTTATATACCCCAGGGTCAACTCCAGTAATAATGTGGGACATTATCATAGGAAAAATATGGTAATTTTCCCCTGTTTATCACTGGATGATGTGACAGTAGAATACTCGGCTAGTCCTGCCCAGCCTCTAACGGTCTCCAGCACCCAGGGGATGATGCATAAACCTCTACAGATCCAAGACTTACAGTGTGTCTATGCAGGAGGCATTTCATCGGTGTTTGAAATGATATGTGTGTGTGTGTGTGAGAACAGGGCACAACAGACACCTCACCCCCCCTTATTTTTAATCAATCTTGCTGTCTACAAAAGCTTCAGGCACTTCAATTTTGGACCCAAAATGCAGAACACAGACATGGGGGCAGTTCAAAGGCAATTTTATTGTTGACTGTAGAGATGTTAGTTGAATGGGCCGATGCCGGGCTGTCGATGGGTGCGGGCCCTGGCTGAGGTGGTTGGCGGGGGGAGCTGGAGACAGGTTGATGCAGACGGTCCAAACACAGGAGGACCGAGCTGGATGCGCAGGAAACAGCAGAGACTGCAGTGATGATGAACCTGGGGCTCAGCAGCAAACCCCAGTATTAGCAGGATTCAGATGAGCATAAGGACAAGGCAGGAAACAACTCAGAAACTGGCCACCGCGTTTGTATTTCTATGGTAAAACTGAACGATCTGGCAAAAGACTGAAGGCTTAAATACTGCTGCTGCCTTGCAGAGTTTATTGGATAATAAACTGCAGGTGCTCAAGTGAGTTTGGCGGGAGATGAACTGGAAGCCATGTCCAGCCAGACACACAAACAAACACACGCATGCATACAGACAGGAAAAAAGGACAAACAAAGCAGGGAGAGCGACAGGAAAACACAGGGTGTGTGTGTCCGCCTGTGGAGATGCAGTCTTCATACTGTTGTGCATTTGATTGTTCTCATTGGCTATGGGTGACATTCACAAATGTTTTCTCATTTACCATTATTACAAAATTAATAATGATAATATTGGAGGTGTAATGCAAGAAGATACATAACAACTGCAACAATTTTCAGGGCCCAGAAAAGGACAGAGCCTCAGGTACATCACTTAGAGTTCTTTTAATGACTGTATGCTCCATCACCATATGTCTATTGTTGTCACCATGACGACGAAGGCCCAGTGTACCTTCCACTAGTACGTTCCTATATGGTTTGTATTAGAGGTGAGGGACAAACAACCACCTCCCGCCCCCGCTGTACTGATCCTGTTGAGACTGAAAATACAAACCCTCAAAATGAATTGTTGCAGCAATTCCCTGTTCAGCTTTACTGCCGAACCCTAAACAGCTCTGTGTATGGACAAAAAGTCAATGTCAAATTTTATTTATATTACACAATAACACAAAGAATCCTAAACTCACCTTTGCAGTTGCATTCTGTTCAGTGAATGGCAGCCATTATGAAAGTGACACATACATTTAAACATCTAGCTCCAGGCCACAGGATTCATTTTCCAAGAAAAATAAAAGCAGCAGCAGCAGCAGCAGCAGTGGCAACTGAATGAGTTCAGAAAGTTTTTTGGGCTTTATAGCTGTTAACAATAAGCCTTTTCTTTAAACTGCTTCACTGTGTCACAAGTGGTAAAACTGCACCAATCAAAAGCGTAAACAGTGAAGGCGCAGATGATATGTTTTTGACCTTATAAGCTAAGGTCAGAGCACTAAATCCTTGGCACTATTTCTCACTCTGTAGCACACGACAGCCCTGCATACATCTTAATCATGTTCATAAAACCATGAAACTGGATGTTGAATGCATGAATCACCCACTTTTTTTTCTTTTTCTTTCTTTTTTTTTTTTTTTTACAACAATTTATACAGGAATTGGCAGAACAGCAGAATGTAGCTTTGAACGCAGCCTCTTCTTTGTCTGCAGACACAGACTTTGCTTCTGTTGGCTTCGGTTGCCAATCACTGTGTGGGATTTTTTTGTGTGTGAGAGATGCTCATCTGTCCTTTTGTGTTTCTCTCCTTTTTCACTGCCTATAAATGAATTAGCAATTATTTTAAAGAGCTGCTCACTCACACAGTCGTTCTCTAACATCACCAACAATCTAAATAACATTTGATCAAACACATTTGGTGAGACACTCTACTGACACAAAAGAGACAACAATTATTTTTTCCCCCACCCCTCACTCTTCCATCTCTTTATTCTGTTTCGCTTCTCGCTTGGCACAGTGGTTTATCCAGACTAACAAATATTGACGTTTGGACATTTTACTCTGCCAGCTCGTGCGGAAACGGATTTACAACTCAACTGAATTACTGAACACAGAATATACAGAGTTGATAAAGAAATCCCCAATGTTCACAGCGCCCTTGCAGTTGAAGTAGTCAATCCTGGTATTCAGTGTGGTGCTGTGATGTTTGACACTGCCATCACAGTTCTTCTAAGATTAAGATTAATCTGTACTTTATTGATCCCAGGCTGGGAAATTACTGTGTCACATCAGCAAGCATTAACAGTGCAAGTAGAAAAATAAGAGGTTTAGCTGTGTTGCTCATTTCACAAACACACAATTCTTAAAAGTTCTGCCTTGTTGTTATAAGGTGACTAATCAGGCTTTCCAATGATATAGAATACAACACCAATTGGTATTATTAAAGGGGAGTTTATTTACAAATGAGAAGAAATTAATAACAAGTAGTGTGTACAAAATGCTACATTTTCTAAAGGTTATTTAACCCTTAACCTATGTTTGTTAAAGTTCAGCCAAAGACACTTCCCTTATTATATACATATACTGTATACATTTGATACCTCATAACCAGAAAAAACAGAGTCTTATGGTAGCTATAGGGCTTTAAAGCCTCCTCCCTTTCCAATGGTGTTCCCCAGGACTCTGTTCTCGGCCTACTTTTATAATATTGATTATTCACATTCAAACATGTCCTCATGTTCCACTGCTATGCTGATGATACACAACTCCAATCCCACACTCTACCACCATAACCAAGAGATCTATGCCACACATGGGCCTACAGTTCTGGGAGCACATCACCTGAATCTATGGCTCTACCCCCTACCAATCTACCTACCTGATCTTCTCCAACGGGGTCATGGATGTTCATGATCTGCGCCAATCTGCACCTGACACACCTGGAAAATCGCCTGTTTGTCACTCTTTCCTGTGCACACTATGAACTTATTCTTATGCATTGTGTGTGCCTGTGGCCTTGTGTATTGAATATATAATTAGATTTGTAAAGTGGACTTAGTTGCTTTAAAAGGTGCATATACATAAAATGTTTTTCTATTATCATTATACATTGCACAATATACAGTACAAAAACATCAGTAAAGACAAAAGAAACTCCTCTATAGATTATTTTTTCCTCTTGGTAAAATCATTGTTCCTTTTAATTAGCAGTTCATCAGACTTGCATGAAGATTTCATAATGTGTCCTTGAGGAACTCCAGGAGGGTTATCGCTGGAAAAGTTGGCGTTCTTGGGTCTGATGTAACTTCAGTGAAGTCTTACAAGTCTGAGCTGATGCAGCGGCAGTTGTGTGACAGTTGAGACTTTCTATAAATATGTGAGGAGAAATGAGAGCGAGACATGAATAGCCAATAATTACAGATACCGCTGCGACTGAATGAGAAGCAATTACACCGAAAGTGGTTGATAGTGGACCGGCTGAAGAATGAAACAGGTGGATCTAACCTAAAGA
This sequence comes from Trachurus japonicus, assembly GCF_045865225.1. Lineage (NCBI taxonomy): Eukaryota > Metazoa > Chordata > Actinopteri > Carangiformes > Carangidae > Trachurus > Trachurus japonicus. The sequence continues at coordinate 7,055,264 of NC_140921.1, read as the reverse complement.
AAAATAGCTAGAGTTGGGAAATCTGTACTAAAAATGAGCTGTCAGAGGTGCTCGCCAAGCTCCCTGAAGGCACCTACAGACTAAGCAACAATTATAGTCACCCAGGTGCTGCTGCTTCTTGCATAGTAGATCTTGGCGTAACCATGGATACAGGTCTCATACTGACCATGCAGTTCACACCATTTCAGTGATAATTTACACTTCAGACTTCTGTCCTCTGCGAATAGACTTTTCCAAAGACAAACTTTTAAGTAAGTTCTCTTTGCTGACATGTGACAGGTAGTTACAACTTATTTAAAAATCCACCATAGGAGACTCAGTGGCAGGTTATCAGCCGTGTTGTGGTAATAATTTGTCTTTGCCCACATGCTATTCTTATGCATAGTACATTTCTATGAACCACAGGGATCTAACCCAGATGGGACATTTACATGCAGTAGCTAGCAGTGCGTGGTGTATAGACTGGTGTGTGGGCGACATCTGGGATGAATAGGCGCCATCTTGGACTCTGAGAAGAAAAAGTTCTCACAATAAATCAATGGCAGCTCCTCCTCACACAAGACTTTCACCCTGAGATTGTGGCAGCAGCGTGATTCACTGGGCTCCTCTCATTCATCTGACACCTCTGGAGTAGTCGTGCCTTTAATTTCAAAGGCACAGTGGTGCTCAAATCCTGGGGTCACCTGAGTGAAAGAGGATTTAGAGATGAGTGTGATCTAGTGAACAAGGCAGAGCAGAGCACAACAGGTTCTTGGGTTAAGACATGTCAAGGGTTGGAAAATCTGCAAGATTCATGAGTAAAGGAGTCAACGAGGGATGAAGAGGTTAAAGTTTTCAAAATTCAATAATGAGGTCCATTGATTTCCTGCATTGGACTTTATTATCTTCCCATAGTTGACTTTGTTCAGTAATACTAAGCAGCGCTGGCCCAAGCCTCCATAAGGCCCTAAGTAAAATTTGATTTTGGAATACTTTTGGAATAATCACTACTGTAATTTGCGTTATATGATCGCAGCTGAAACCATATTCAGCATTCATAATTGCTCTTGGGGGCCCCGTTAAGGTCAAGGGGTTAGTTTGCTTATGCCCTGGTATTATGATATTATGATATTATGATATTATGGTCTCTACATCTCCTCGACATCGCCTCTTGAGGTCCTGTGTGGTAAAGGGAGTGCATGAAAGTTATAGGTAAGAAGTGTTCCTGTCTATTTAAAAGTATACAAGGGAAAATATACGGTGACACCCATTTATCAATCCTGACAGTTTTCCTATCATCCTGTCAGTCTGTGAGCCTGAATGAAATCTGCACGCTGTCTCCTTGACCAGTGGGCAGAGCAGTACACAAACAACACACACACACACACACACACACAGCCGGGGCATATGAGGATAGCGACCCCAAGAGATCATTCAAGTGTTTTGAAAGATATACTTGGATTCATCCTTTACTCACTGTCACCATGACAAGAACTTTCACTTTAAAACCCTGCAGACTTTGTTGTTGTTCCCTTACTTCACTTAACACTTGCAGAAAATAGAAGAGAGGGGACGGACTAAACCTGCTAAAACTTGTACAGAAATCCAGGAGGGGAAGCACCTATGCTTGATTTAGTGCACGATGTGACCTTCAGGAACCTGTCTCACACAAACTCTCATGTCTTTTTCTTGACTTTGGTTTCTCTAATTCATTGTTATATTGTCGTTTCTTTCACTTTTATGCAAAATGAATTTCTAATTTACATAATCTGATGCAAATTGTTCAATTTATGAACTTATTTACTCAAAAAAACAACAGAATTTAATCAGTTTAATCCAACTTTCACCTCCATGTAACATTTGCGCACATGAAAGAGATATTCTGCTTCCTGCTGTGAAACTGAAATTAACTTATTTATCAAGCAGAGGCACAACCACATGCTTTCTTTTTCTTTTCCTTCATGCTCAAGAACTGAGACTCATTACAAGGGCATACAAAACTTGTAGTATGTTTTCCCAGCAGACTTATTGTTATGGGTCATAGTTGTAGTAGTAGTAGTAGTAGTAGTCTCTCTGTTGTTTCTAATTTGAATAATATTACATTGAATAAGTAGAGATTCTATTCATGCAATTAATTTATCAAAGTTAGTCCTCAATAATACAGATAAACAATGTGTGGAAAGATGACAAGCTTGTTATGTGACTGAGAGTAAAAAGAGAGTTTTACCTGATTCACAAAAACAGTCTGAGTAACAGAGATCAATACAAACTCTGGTGTAAACTTCAAGCTCACTGCAAACTTCTGAACAATGGCGTTTTATTGCGACCATGGTGAAGAAAATCAATCTGATTGTTTCCTGATAAATATTTCCTGTCTCTAGAAATGTGTGACGCACTTCTACCACCAAAGAGTGAAAGAAACAAACATGCTGTTCTCCTCCAATTCTGCCAGATGTGACAGTTGTTTTCATTGTTGTTGTTTTTGTTTAACACTTTCTCTCTACTGTGCATAATTGTGACTTATCACCTTGCAAAGTATTTATGGGAGTGGAAGTGAGGATTGAGGCAGTGTGAAGGAACAGGAAGCTGCAGATTTCTGGATGTTAAATAAAGAGAAACAGTGAGGAGAGATAGAAAAAAAATAAAGTGGCATGTGTAGAGATATTTAAGACCAGAGCCAACAGGAACTTCACTGCGTTTAACTACAAAGAGAACAATGCAACTTCAAGAAGGCAGTGCAGTAGTGACAGCTTATTAAAGACACACACCTGCAAAATACCACACATCTGGCAGGTGATCAGATGAGTTGCCCACATGGGAACTGGATTTATAAAAAAAAACAAAAAACAGCGTTTGACTGGTTTTAAAATCTAAATCATCACCTGTCAGAAGTTCACATACTAATTACTGAGAGTTAAACTAATGTGTTGTGACTTCTGGCAAAATGAACTCTTCTTAAAACTAAATAGGCCTTTTACACAGCTGACACTTTGACTTGTAGCAGTAAAAACTCAGGTGTGACTAATAACAACACTGTTGGCTCAGATTCATATAAGTTAAGCAGAGAGGTAGAGAGTTATGCAGAATACCACGACCTTTGAATAACCACACATACATGAAACGCTGTTAATTGCGACTCCTCTCCACACGGTCGATGGAGTTACACCTCAGAGCTGCTCAATTCTTCTTAACTTTTAACAATTCATTCGGTGATGAGCGAAACAGTAGCAGGTCTCCCAGCCGGCCTTAACCTTCTCCACTCTCTCCCCACAGAATTAGCAATGCATAAATACACATTTTTTCACAGCTGACATTTTGACTCGTCTCAGGAAGAAGCACAAAGTGTAACTAATGACATCAGCTTTGGCTCTGCTCCATTTGAGTCAATTTATTTACACAGCACCAAAATCACGGATTCGTCTCAGTGGGCTCAAAGTGAGTGGGCCACGTCAGTGAGGCAGCATTATCTTTTAATATTAGCAACACTCATATTTGATGAGTCATGTGTCTCTCCATTTAGTTTTTTTCATCTAATGTCACTCAGCAGGTGTCGTTAATTGTTTCCTCGTGAAAAGAAAAGTATTGTCGTTCTTTCATTTGATTTGGAAAATACAGAAATCTTTGAAAACAAAAGACTTTTTTTCTTACTTTGTCTGTCTATGCCACCACCACCACCACCACCACCCACACCCCATATTCACTCTTTCTTTCAGCAGTGACAGCACTGTGTAGTGCACGTGAGGGGGCTCAGTGCAGCTGGCTGTTGTTTTCTCCAACATGGAGTCAGTGTAATGTTTCTGAGGTGCAGCACAGGGAGGTGACTGTGCCAAGTTTGGGGGCACGGCCGCTCACATTACTCTCTGCCACTCTGTGTGTGTATGTGTGTGTGTGTGTGTGTGTTTGGGTGCTCCCTTCGAGTTTAGTTTGACTTTAGTTTTGTCCTTGGAACATTATGAAGGAAAGAAAAACTCTGCAAGTCTTTTTGACTGATATATTTCTGGCCCATGGTCAGGTCTGCTGTGACGGTTTGAATTCTGGTGTTTTATATGACTTGACTATTGGACTTTATACATATACTTTATACGTATTTGATTGTGATTCTGTGGTGCAAATTTCTTTTCTTTTTTTGGTGCACAAGAAACGACAATAAAGAAAACTTGATCTTGATCCCATAAACTTCCTCATTAAACAAGCAAGATCTCATTCTTGTTAAGAGAATGTGACAGAAACCAATCATGGGGAAATGTTTAGGAGGTGACAAAAACGAGGGGAGGCAATAAAGGAAACAGAAGAAAGACGAAGAAGAGGAAGAGAGGAAAGTCATGTAGTCATGGAGGATAGACGGCCAGCTGGTGACACAGCAGTGACTCTCGCCTTGTCTTAATTAATATCCTCCTCCTGTTCTCTCTTCCTCCCTCTCCCTGTTTACATTTCTTTAGACAGCTTATAGAAAAGGTTAAACATGATACTAGTCACTGTGGAGTTGCAGCACTCTGTATCTCTGTGTCTAAACTCTGTGTTGATGTTCAAAAATGATATGAAAACATCAAGCCATAAATTATCTTTGACATTCAAGCATCAGAAACTAACATGCACACCATGAGCAAACCCAGATTCCAGAGCTGAAGCTATGAAGTAAGTCTGAACTCAACTGAAACTGAAACTGAAACCTTAACCTGCTGTTTTAAAGACACACAGATGCAGCGGAGGTGAATGAAGCTGAGGCTGTGATGTGATGCGATGCACAGCTGACTCTGACAGCTCGTATAGGCCGTGTATCACCTCTATGGGCTGAGTTCACCATATGTCCACATGAATCACAGAATAGGAGCTCTATCCAATCAAGCTTAATGAAATGACAGAGTAGGAGCCAAAGCCTGACTGGCCCCTGGAGGTTCACCTGGGGCCCATTAAACATTTAGGAACAAGATTAAAAACTCTCACCTGTGTCCAAGATAATTGTCTGGATGACAAACGCACAGTGTCAGTGAGTCCTTCACAGACGCTCTGCTAAGGACCAACTGATTGATGTCTGACACGGAGCACACACCTAAAGGTCTGTTCATGTATCCAAAGCCCGATGCTATAGATATAATGATTCACACTGCAACCAACAATAGTGTTTATTAATGACGGGGAAAAAAACAAACACATTTTCAAAGCCCAATATAATATTTGAAAAGTCCATATTTTTGTCTGATCATCATTTCAAACATGTTTAATTCATCATCACACAGAAATCTGTTGATTAACTAATCGCTTAATTAAATATCTATTTCATCATCAGTTGATGAAACCAAAAGCCAAAAGACTGAGAAAACTGAGCCACTTTACTATCAACTTCTGTGATGAACATGAATCATGGAACCTAAATCACAGAGATTAACATGAGAATGTGAATATTTCAAATCTCACAAAGATGTAAAATCACTAATGGTTTAGTCCCATTTAGCTGCTTCAATTTCCAGGGTATGGTGGTGTTTACTTTGTGAAGTTGTTTCTGTTCATTCTGTTTAGATAACAAAATATACAAACAAAGCCAGATTTAACTAGATACAACAATGGCAGGGAGCTGAATATTGACAACACATATGGCTGTGTTTACATGGACAAATATAAATATATAGGCTAGGAAATATATGCTCATAGCCTACATAGCTATATAAGTAGGCTAAATAAATAAACAATAGGGCTAGACAAAGGATGAAAAATAAAATACAGAGGGGAAAAAAACACATTCTATATGCGTAAATTATACAACAATTTACAGAAAATTGGTATGTTGTAGTTTCAAGGGAGTACATTTTCATAATGCTTTGCAGATCTAGCCTTTCTTATTTGTGCTGAAGTTCACTTATGCTCCACATCCATATGTCACGTTACTGTAACTCCGGCCAATGGATGGCCAAATTACTCCTGTACTGACTTACGCACTTCATTCACTTTATGTATCATATTTATTTATTTATTTTCTTGGTTTGAGATGCCAGACTTCGTTTTGTACCTACTATCCAAGGTCAATGTTCTGACTGTGATGGGAACTTTTCAATAAAGTTTTGAAAAAAAAGACAAAAGGGAAAAAAAAGATGGCCGAGTAGCCTACTGTAAAAGGTGGCCTACACCTGCGTTTGAATGGCGTCAGTCAGACGCGAACCGGGGAGCGGAGAGTTCATCGGCCGAGACCTCGCGGCCCAACACGGGCAAAGACACGGGTTTAAAGTCCACGTTGGTACCAGCATCACCGTGTTTGATTAGCACCTTGTTGGATTAACAGACTACTCTACTTTACTCTTGGATCCTCGTTACTTCCGGAGGAAAGTTCCCTCTCTCAGCTGGAGGGGACTGAGACCGCTGCCAGGCAACGCTTCCGGGTTGACTGTGGGATGTAGTAAGTAAACATGTTGTGTTGTTGTTGTTGTTGTTGTTGTTGTTGTTGTTGTTGTTGTTGTTGTTTTGCTGCTGCTGCTGTTGTTTTTGTTTTGCGGTTGATTTTGTTGTAGCTTGTTGTTGTTGTGGTTGTTTTGCTGCTGCTGCTGTTGTTGCTGTTGTTGTTGTAGCTAGTTGTTGATTTTGTTGTAGCTTGTTGTTGTTGTAGTAAGTTGTTGTGGTTGTTTTGCTGCTGTTGTTTTTTGTTTTGCGGCTGCTGTTGTTGTTATTGTTGTAGCTAGTTGTTGATTTTGTTGTAGCTTGTTGTTGTTGTAGTTAGGCTACTTGTTGTTGTAGCTAGTCCTTTTTGTTATAACTTGTTGTACTTAGATACTTGTTGTGGTTGTTGTAGCTAGTAGTTCTTGTTGTAGCTAGTTGTTGCTGCTGCTGCTTTCTTTGTTGTTGTTGTTGTTGTTGTTGTTGTTGTTGTTGTTGTTGTAGCTAGATGTTGTTGTTATTGTTTCTAATGCACAATGATGGTTGATTTTGTTTATTAAACCGTAACTGATGGAAAAATAGCCTGATATGTGAATGAACGTTGTTTTACTTCTCATTGGACATTTAACAGAAGGGTTGAACATTTCACTTGTTGGTTTGAGTTGGTTGGGGTCTGTTTGTAAACAATAGGTGAAGAGGGAAGAAATCCTATGGGTAATGGGTAAAAAAAACAAAACAAAACATTACAACCTGTGTGAGTCAAAATGTTTGCTATGGAAAAAAAAGAAGGTCTAGGTTCACAGAAATCACCTGTGGACAGTGGCATAACTTAAAGCTCTCCAGCACTGTTTGGATTGACATCTGCTTATTATTTAGTTAATGCTTCTGACCATTACACACAATTAGATCTTACTGATGTGTCATAGTCACTTTGTATGGTCACCTATGTCAACTTTTGGTCCTACTCAGTGTTCATTGGTCCAGGAAACAGGAGATATATTATAATAAACTCCATGAGGGGGATGGTTTAACAGTGATTCAGCAAGAATTCATATACATTTCAGCAAATTCTACCAAGCACACAGCTGCTTCATCAAACAGCTGATTGGTGCACTGTGGAGTTGACAGACGGCTCGGCTTCGGTTTTCAAAACGCCGTCAAAAGAAGGCTGCGATTGTGAGCTGTATTTGAAGGAGCTTTTGAAACGGGACGGGCCCAGTCAGCTTTAAATACTGTGGAGTATTCAGCCAGAAAAAAAAAGTGCATACATAGGAGGATCCAGCAAACACAGCGTCTGTCTCATCTGTCCTGCCTGTCTCTGGATCTGATATTCCCCCAGTCCTCTTTCATCTTTTAGTTCCTCTTTTCTTTGTTCTTTATTTTTATCTCCTCTGTTTTCCAATTTTATTTTTTGCCCTCGGTCCCCTTTGTCGTCTCACCATCTAGTCTCCTATGTTTTTTCCCCCACTTCTCCGTGCGCTCTTTCTCACTCCCCTCTCTCCACCCCGCCTGTCACTGTACACATCCGCATTAGCTCCCTAGACTTCTCAGCCTACAACCTGACAGTAAATAGAAAATGACTCACATTGATATCAATCCTCCTCTATGAGCACAGAGCCCGAGCTGCTCTCGTCTATACAATTATACTGTTGAAAGCCTTCACGCTGACAAATTGCTTAAGGAGCAAAGAGGAAAAGAAGAAGGAAATCCAATTAAGTGAAATGTGGGAGAGGGAGGAGGAAAAAAAGGTGATGCACAAATTTGCTCCGCAGACGGCGGTGTATTTGCTTAAACATCCCAGTGTTTCAGATGCTAACTGTCAGGGCTTGTTTGGTGAACAGTCTCCGGACAAGTGTGAATGAGAGGAGGCTAATATTAGGCTTCTATAAATACACCTCTGGCATTACTGCTCGCTTGCTGTGGCGCTACTAGTCTGCTGATTGCTGCTGCACATGATGTGCTGCAGCATTAGGAGGTGAAGCCCAACAAGAAGACACCTATGGCCACAGCACACTGCTTATTAGAGTCATAGGTGACACAAACCCCCAGAGGTGAAGAGGAATTCATTATGGGGCCAGACCAGAGCACAGATACTGGGCACACTCCCGATTACAATTAGTCCTGTGCTTATTTTTAAAAATCTATGCAATTTCCCTTTAGGAAAGACTGTGGCGATGACACGTGATTGATTAAGTTATAGTTAGAGTCAGGCTAAAACACTGGATGATATGATAATGGTTGGTAAAAGGCATAAAGTCATGCATGATGCATATCAACCTCCATGCCCCTTGAGTATTGCTCATCCTAGCACGAATATGCAATTTGTATCATATGCCTCATTTTACCACTTTTTATTTGGTGCCATTTATTCATTTTTCAATGCACCATGTTTCTTTTGCACTTTGTATGATATGGATGCGCATCTATTGTATGTGATGGTGTGTAATTGTATGTTCTGTGTTACTTGTGGCTGCAGGATGGGCGAATGGCCCGGAACAAATTTCTCACATTGTGGGACAATGAGCTTAATCTTAATCTTAATCTTAATTTGTTGGACTAAAATTATCTCTCATGCAGATAGTGCACATTCAGATATTCTGTTAATTGTTGTAATTGAGGATGCAGCCATATTTGTCCCCCAGGGGACTAAGTGTCCTTTAATTGAATTATGTTGCTAGATAACAAGGATGGCCTGCTGAGGACTTCACATTTTGCTTGTTGGTATATTTCTGTCTAAGCAGAGTGAAGATTGTCTGTGTGCATCTTGATGAAATTGTTTCTACATTTCATCATTTCTTTAACTTGAATGAAAAGTACACATTCCTCTTTGGTGGATTATTTTTGCTTTACTCAAAATCACCTTGAAGTTTCCGTCATTTATCGCGTCAGTCTTGTGTTCCTTTGAAAAGTTTGTGGGGTTCAGTGTCTGTCCTATTTTACAGACACGGTCCAAATCAAACACAACAGTGTATGCAGTCATATGTGTTGTGGATAAGGAACACGACGGGTTCCCACAGAGCTGCTGCACAGTGGTGCCAACAAAACCAAACCTACACCTACATCAGTGTGTGTGTGTGACTCTTTACCAGTCTGTCTTTTACACCCCCCAAGACTTAAAAGACAACCCACAGCTCCACAATCAGCCGCTCGCAGAAGTCGACCACCAGCAGCTTCACAGTGTGACATCTCCATCTTTCTTTCACCCCTCTGCCTCAATCTCTTTTTTTTCTGTCTCTTAATGGCCCACCTCCACGGTCCACCCAGAAGGTTTCGCAGACATTGGCTCAGATCCCCGGTATATGTCCACGAGGCCTCGGGGGCTGTCTCACTGAATCTACATGCATGAGGACAAACAGGCTTTGAGCCCCTTTGACACTTTTCTCTTGGGAGGATTTCAGTTCTGCACACAAACCAGTTGACAGCAGCGTGGATCAAACAACATCACTCATACAAAGACAAACACTGTTCCAGCACATACTGGTCTCTGTGCTGTTACTGATACTAGGCCTCTCCAGCAGATTCTGCTGCATAATGTAACCCAAACAGTGTGGAAGTAAAGTCCTTTAACCTCAGCTGGGATGAGACACCAACAGCCAGACATAGCTATTTTCTCCTGTTTACATTACACATAGACGGTCACATGGTTTTCTGTTAATTTACATTCTTTATTACAACTCACCATAGTATAATAATAATAATAGCCTACCGGTATATCAGTCAACTGGGGTTGATGGTCCTCTACTCTGTCATCTCGTTTACTGTTGCTGCAGAAAACTGCGCTTCACAAACATAATATGTTTGTAATAGAAGCAGGTTTTCAGTGCTTTTGTGGCGATCTCAGGATATTCTGCTTTAACCCAGAACGTAGGGAGATTTGAAGTTTTATGTGATGAAGCGGCGGAGAGCCGGTCCCCACATTTATTACGCATAATGGAGCTTGGAACATGTGCGTCACCTGTTGCAATGAACCCGTCATTTAAATAGGACTTGTTTTTTCTTCTAGAACAGCTCTTCTTGTTGGCAGTCGTCGGGTCTTCTCTCAATATTGAGTTTGAGTCGGCAAAATTTCCAAAATAAAACGACCGGAAGTGTAAATTAGACAAAACAAACGGTTATATATTTTTTCATTCTTTTTCTGTGGACCGGGGTTGGGAACCCAGGATGTAGTAAACAACTGAGAGTTCTCAACGGGCCGGACTGACCAGACAGTGCTGGGGCCAGGCCTTGGGTTTTCTTTTCTTTTCTTCATTTTTGTAAAAAAAAAAAAACAACCACATCTTGCTGGTTGTACTGTGTGTTGTTGTGAAATGCATTGAGTCGGCGTTGGCCCATCAGGCCAGGCGCTTTTTTGGGCCGGCTTCTATGCTACACTTTGTGCCGTCTCTATTGTTGTGAATCATGCATGCATTGTTCAGTTTCAGTCAAATTGCGGCGTATACATGCAGAAGAAAATCGGTTTCCAAACGCATTATCTGAGTGTTTTAGTCGAATCTGGAGAAGTCCAGCCTTAGTGGGACCAGCGCGTTTGCACTTTAGTTGTCCAGTTACAGTCCATATTTCGTCTTTTTCAAGTATCATACGTACTGACTTTATTTCTAGCGAGCAAGAGATTCTTGGGGGGTGCCCAAGAGGAAAAGGGCCCCCCCCGACAGCCCCTCTATATTTTGCAGTGACAACCATAAAACCCTCTTAAAGCACTGCTATTCCCCTGAAAACCCCCTCCCTCCATAGGGTCCCTGATGTAGCTACAGAGTCTACCCACTGCTAACAAGTTTGTCCTTAAGCTGGAGCAACATCACACACACAAACAAAAAAAATAACCAAAACTGAGGATGAGACATTTTCAGTGTAGTCTGGTGCCCAAGAACCAATTTCACACAGCCTGCCTGGGGATCGTTGCTTGTGTCTGTTGGTTTTTTATGATGATTTTTTTTTCTTTTCTTGTTTCCCACTCATGAAATTATTCACACTCCCACCACGTTAAAAGTGGGCTGAGCTGCAATAATACCACACTGCTCTCTCTCTCTCTCTCTCTCTTGCAAGAAGCCAAAAGTTATGTTTTCTGTTTCCAAACTTTCATCTGTGTCACACTAGGCATGGGCATTTTTCTAACCGAGTAACCTAACCTGGTCTTACTCCAGTAACCGATTACTTTAATAAAAATAGAATGACGTCATGTCTGTCAGACAGAGCGCATTACTGACACACGTGTTGTGAGGCAAATATCAGGTGGATAATAAGAGAAGAGATTGGAGTTAAGATGCACATACTATGGGGCATACGTATGTGCATCTTTATGCCCCGGCTGCCTCGGAGGGGATTTTTTATTTTTTTCAGTCATTAGTGGTGCTTATTTAATAGTCCACACTACATTTTGGCGACTACGCTCCTCTCTGCCTCACATTGTCTCAAGGAATAACTGGGAAGGTTTCAGTATGTTTGTAGGCTGAAAGCCTATTTTCTAACAGACATGATGATACTTATCGTCTCTCTCCCTACGCCTTACGCCAATCGAACCACCACAGATTCTTGTAAAAGGTTTGAAAGTCGAGGCTCGATCCAAAATTGCTTTTACACAGCAAAAAAAACATCTGAAACTTTTTAACACTACGAAAACCCGAATCATGGCATGATTATGTAGTTTGATCCAACGCTAGACTCTGTGCTCTAACATGCCATTTTTTTAATCCTAGGTTAACCGGGTAATAATTCATAACCGATAAACAGATTACCTACCTGTATACTCGAGTACTCTGGTAACAGTGCACATGCCCATGTCACACATTTACTCCTTCAGCATGAACAACCATACAGGTTGTTTATCCCTGCAGTGCTGAGCATATCAGATCTTGGTTGTCATGATAACAGTAATAAACAACAGCAACACTAAGGAGTCAATTCAGAAAACTTCTTCTCAGCAGCTGTTAACAGTTAATAGTTAATAGAAGAGCTGCACCAGCAGTTGTGCTGCCTGGCTCATACATTATGGTCATTTTTGCAAATTGGCAGTGAAATAGCACCGATTTTCAGCCCAACATGTTACTATCTGCCCTTTTTAAAGAAAAACTTGGACTGTGAAAATAGTTAATACTTTATGTATAACACATTGCCTGCACTGCCCTGCTTGGAGTGATATATTTCACCAGACTGCCAGTGCCATCGCCAAGTGCTGTTAATCCATCTGTGATTATTCATAGACATAAGATAAATGTCCACATAAAATGACTCACGAAATGGAGCGGTGACTGCAGCCGCCGCCGCCATCGCCACCGCCGCCACTGAGCTTAAATTTAGATTTTAGGATGTAACAGTTTATCCCAAGGTAACAGCTATTGTTATAATCTTCTTGGCAAGAGCAGCCTTGAGACGTCTGTTTTTCTGTCTATGATGGAGCAACGAGTTGTCTGAGATAAACAATGTGTGTATCGTCAGGGGGCCTTAAATGTCACAGCACACAAACAAATGGTGTTAGACAGACCAGCTCGGGCTGGTTGGTGGGTGGCATATGTTGTCTACTGGATACTCTATGTGTGTGTGTGCATGTGAAGGATGCTCCATGCACACACACACACACAGTATTCATCCTCATACATCCTGACCTAGAACCTCAGACTCGCACAAAGGGCCACCACTTAATTCCTGAATCAGTTTGCAGTCGGAGGCGTAATGTCGTCTTTTTAAATACTGACTATACTAATCTTTTAAGACGGATCACCTTGTGTATGATAGTGACCTCTTATGAAGCCGAACGGCTCTCTGATAAGTGAAGCTTGGGGGCTGCAGCTCAGACTGAGACACATGAACACACACACAAACACACAAGGATGTTTCTTCCCCCTCATTCACACACTGGCTACCAACTATTGTTGCAAAAACACAAACACTTAATATTCACCTCATGAGGAAATGAAAAGATGCTGATGAGAACTCAAATCTACCTGCAGTTGATAATGTATCTGACCTAGCAAACTCCAGACCACACCTCAGTCTCAGATTGAGTATAGGTCTTGGGAAGGTGTGTTCTCCTCCAAAAGAATCAGAATCTGAAATGTTTTTATTGCCAACAGCAGTAAAGGTTAATTTACAGCACAAGGAACTTGTCGTGGTGTCAGGTACAAGCATAAAGGTACCAAAAATAGTTAAAGGAACCAATTGGCATAATTGAATCAGACCAACAACCCAGATGACGTATGCAGAGAGATATAAAACATGATGCTTTATTTGCTTTTTAGTGAAAAACATTATCACGATAGCTGCTCTACGGTGGCGCCATGTTGTGTGACCGATGTTGTTCTGTGAGCTGCCCTGAGTGGGTTTTGAACCCAGCTCTCCTGCACCACAGGCAACGATGCTAACCGTTTCGCCAAGAGGTCAATGACCACTTGGCAAGTGGATTATCACGTCTTTTATGGGTGAGTGACTTTAACTTCAGTACCGCTAACCACCACACGCTGTCACTTCTCCTTATTGGTACCTCGTACCCGCGAACCTCCGTTACAGTTGCATGTAGACAAAAGTTGCCAGACGTCTCTTCTCTGTCGTCATCTCATGAAGCCCACTATGTAAAAAACATTTTGTGATTGGGCTTGGAAGCAGATCGTTACGTTTCCTTCTCCAGACCGATCAAAGCAAAGTGAAATGACATCGCCGGCAAGTTCATCTGGGCTCATTCAGGCTATAATCTGTCCACAGTTTAGACCATTGTCAAGAAAGCTAACCAACAATTGTTGTTAATCAGGACGCTGAGGAGCTTCGCCGTCAGCCGACACGTACTTGAAATGGCACACAGGAGCCTGTTGGAAAGCATTAATCAACAAAACAGCTTGATTTAGGAACTCGAGGGTTTTACAGCAGAAACCATGCTCTTCAAAACTGTAAGCATCACGGGGAAGGTGATTGGCAAGTCACAGAGAGCACTTAGCAAGATATCTGACAGTGCCGCACACACACACACACACACAGATAGACAGGAGGGCTAAACACAAAGCTTGCTGATACCTCCCCCACCCATACACTCAGGCTGAACTGTTTCCCTCTGGATGTTGATTCAGGGCTTTGAGGACCAACCACAACATGTAGCCTATAGAAGTCTGTTTCACCACAATGCCATACGGGCACTGAGTACAAGATGAGTGCAGCAGAGAGCACTTGTTGTTGTATATAGAGTATTATACCTGCAGCTGCCTGCTCTTTTGCATTATTGTGCTTTGTACATACATGTTTTTAGTGTATTTTTTTTATTATACCTTTTGCTCACATGAACAGCCTCATATTATCTGCTGCAGCTGCTGCATCCTGAAGGTTTCCCTCTTTATTAGGGCTAATGAGAGACTCTTCATTCAGTGGCACAACAGATCAGGGTTTGTTTTTGTCACCAAGACATTTCTTTGGGGTTTTCTTGGCAGCGTCTGGCAGAGAGAGAGAGAGAGAGAGAGAGAGAGAGAGAGAGAGAGAAAAAAAGATTAGATTTTCTGTTGTTTGTGAGCCATCTGGTCAAGTGGCTTGTTCTCTGGGTTTTCCTGTTTCCATATAAAAGCTCCTATATCAGGAAGCGTCTGGTTCAATTCAGGGCAAGCTCCAGCATTTCTTTGCACCATCCTCTGCAGCAGATTTCCTCCTGACTCTGATCTGCAGGTCAAACTTTCCCCACAGTCATTAAGAAGTCCTGGATATTGCTGATATTTAAGGACGGCATCTGTGATGATCTGTCCCTGACTTCAACAAACCAGTTTTATTTACCAAACCTGTAATGTGATGTGCAGATATTGCAGGAACATGCAGCCAGATACGTACTATGTGCAAAAATAAATTTGAATAGATTAAAGGTCCAGTATTATATTAAAGGCAGGTGTTTTAATACTGTGTAAGTGTCAGAGTTTGTATGGATAATAAAATTTAAAATAAGCCGCCAGAAAAAAAGGGCATGTTGTGTTTTCTGCAAAACTTTATTCTGCTTTTCAAATACTTACAAACAACTAGTGCACAGGAGGACGTTGGTGATACACACACACACACACACACACACACACACACACACAAACACACACACACCAAAGACACGTGAGCTGTACACAGAGAGACTTTCAAAAATGAGTTGTGCTCTCTTTCACTTTGACACACATGCACACACAGACACTTATAAATGTCTCCTCTCTTCTGGAGCTGCAGATAAGACAGCAAGGTGTGATCAGTGAAACGCTTGCTGTTGGACACCATTAAGCCAAGGTCTTATCACATCGCCAGAATTCTTGTTGGTGATGTCCTGTTGCTTTTTTTCTCCTCGCTCCCTCTTTCTCTTTCTCTTCCATCTCTCCCTCTCTCTTGTTGCCTTCTCTCTCTTTGTCTTGAATCTGATGTTTTAATGCGTCCGTCTCCAGGCTGCAGTGTGATACGACTGAGGCTATAGGCAAAGTCACGTCGCATCTGGCCGGGGGTTATGGTGACATGCAGATTGGAGCATTTGCACAATTTTGTCATGAACTGCTTGCACTTACTTGAAGGCCTTCTATTTTTATTAAATAAAAATTATAACCCGAGAGTATACTGCACTGCCTCGGTGGGAGAATGTGGCTCTGAGTGCTTGCTGTCTTCCATTTTCAATAAAATAAGTTGCCATCAAATAGGATTTCACAAGTCGTGATCCTGCAGATTGGTTTTGACAGCTCTCTAGATTCCATTTTGCACCCAAAATCTTCCAGGGAACAGTTCAGCGGAGCAGAGTTGTATATTTCGTCAATTTTACTTGCAAGTGCGGAAAGTGAATGCAAATCGAGAAATGAAGTAAAACTGAAAAGCCTGTGAAGCACGAGAAGAGCTAAAGTGAACAAGCTTCTCGTGGAAGATCGGGGACCATCGTGGTGCAGTGTGTCAGACAAAGCAGAAGTTATTATTTTCTACATCACGACAAAACTCTTGGGGCAAAAAGACAAAAAAGTACTGTTGCTATGGTTACCTGCAGTTTAACATACCTTTTTTTTGTCATAACATGGCCTACATACATTTAAAAGGACGATCAGTTTTCTTTGGCGCCACACGTGGTCGTTGCTGGTTTGTTCCACCATGATTCATGACTCACTTGAGATTTCACTTGCAAATCAAATCAGACTCTCATTGGGTCATGGAATCAGTCACCATTGTGTGTTATCTCATTTGGTGATAGATGGTGAATTAAAGTGAGAAATCTGTGAGATTGCCACTTCAAATAAGAGCAGCGGAGTGGGAAAGGGGCTTCATTCACAACTAAAATACCACAAACTGGTTTCAACACGGGTGCAAAGCCAGTAAAAGCTGCAAGTTTCATCTAGATCAATAAACTAGTTAATATATATTTGCTTTCTGTTTCTGATAATGTAAAATTCTGATGATAAAAATTCTTCATCCAGTTAAAATATAAAGTTGAAAACGACTACAAGAATTTCGCTTAAAACTAGATAAAAGTCCAGTTTGAGCTGCTGTCACCAAACTTCAACACTCACAGGAGACCAGATTGATTAACACCATGAATAAAATCACATATTTCTCTAGATTTGGAAATTTACAGGAATATTTTTGTATATAACAGCAGTGGATCATGTCAACGTTGCATATAAAATGCTTCAAATGCTATATTAGATTATATTCAAGTCTTTTCCCAATTGTTTTGCTGTGAATGCAACATTAAAACTCTGATTAAACTATTGTCTACAACCTGTTAGCCAATCAGTAATCATCAGGGGGAGCTGGATAAACATACATCATCTCTACATTATCCTGAGGCTGTTACTTTGTAAACAAACTCCAGTGGGAAGGTAAACACCAGCGAGCATCAAGTCTAATATTAAAACCACCATAAAATCTATACTGTTTTTAGAAGCAGCATAAACCCATTTATAGTAACCTTATTAAGTCTTAATGAGATATGTTGCCCCCATTAGGAGATTGTAAAACATCAACAACATAAATAAGAAGAAGTAAACATAAATGGCAGCCCTCACAAGTGCGCGCACACACACACACACACACACACACACACACAAACACACTCTTTGTTTCACTCCCATGAACACAGCATATTATTGTGGCTGGCCGCTAATTAGACACTGTTAATACGCTCATTCATCACTATCAGAGCTGCTCACCACAGGGCCTATTACACTGAGCTGTGTGTGTGTGTGTGTGTGTTCATATATACGGGCAAAAAGCAAGATGAGGTTAATGACCCCTGTTAGTACACAGCGCATTTGTATCAGTATGGTTTACGCTCCTTTTTCCTACTGTAACTCCACACACACACACACACACACACACACACACACACACACACACAAACTATTATTCTACCAGTTAGAAATTATTATTCAAACTCTGGATACGACTTAACATCAGGTAGCTTCAGTAACGTCTTCAGCTTTTGATTACACTTGAAGGTTGTGCTGAAATACAACAATACCGAGAGGAGAGCACGGGTGAGCTACTGATGGGAGAACAGTTGAGAGAGCCGAGGTGGAGGGAGACGAGCCGTGTATCTGATGTTGCACCCAAACACCGGGCAGAGAGATTGGATGTGACCGAAGACTCAGAAAGTGTCAACCGCTCTGGGGCCGAGGAGATTGGAGGAGTGTGCGAGGAGTGTCTCCTCTCCTGATATTTCATCCTGAAGTCCAATTAGCGTTTCCACTCTGCCGGAGTGGACCAGGTAACAAAGCAGCGGTGAAAGGGAGAAAAGTTTTTTTTTTTTAAAGATGTCAAAATTGATGATGTAACCAATCGGGTGAGACTGCTTTCATTTTCATTTAAGGGTCCAATGGGCTTGTAGCTGAAAAAGGTCACCGCTCATAACCAAAACCGGCTACTGGGAAACTGAGGGCGGAAGTGAATGAGCAATGATGTCGCCTCCCTTTAGGAACTGAGAGAAGTGTTAACATTAACTGCTGCAGTGGAGCAGCTCGGTTACAAGATGTGCAGAGCAGCTGACTGACTGCTGATACCCAGTAAAGCTGCAGTGGTTACTGGTCAAGGGACGGATACCCTGAAAACACCTTTTTATAGGTGATGTGGGTTGTGTTCCTGATGAAAAAAACCTCCTATAATTAAGAAATGCAACCGGCTCTGTCTATTAACAGAGCCAAAAGCAGTATAAACTTAATAAACTGTATATTTACCGGAGTAAATGTGATCAACCCCACTGTTTGCTCTGTTTTTATTTGAAGTGTTGATCCAAGAGAGGATAATCATGAACCTTTATTAGAAGGGAAGGATGAACGTCTTGAGTTGTACCAACTCGTCCTTAACATGAAAAAACAGTTACAACATACAAACACAAGAAGAAGGTCTTCACACCAAACCACTCACCCCACCCTCCATCGCAGGGATACCAGACTTAAAGGGATAATTCACCCAAAATCAATAATTCACCAATTTTCTACTCACCGTCATGCCAAGGAATGGTTCAGAGAACTTTCGGAGTCATCAAAACACTTTTGGAGTTCAAAGGGGGGTCCGGATGGCAATGGATTTTCATATAATGGTGGCGGATAGAGTTCACTTTTGAAAATCCGGACCCCCCCTGGAACTCCAAAAGCATTTTGATGAAAGTTCTCCGAACCCTTCCTTGGCATGACACTGAGTAGATTATTGGTGAATTATCAATTTTGGGTGAAGTATCCCTTTAATATAGACACATAAGCAATGACATTCATTAGATTGAGTGTATAGGCAGTCAGATCTGTACATGCAAGAAGAAATGACCAAGGTTAATGTGAACAAAAACAAAATAATCCATACAAGTGATTAATTAATTACAGACAGAAACCAAACCGATGAGGAGCAGGTTGTTTGCAGGTGAGCAAAAATGGATGCTTTAAAGACATGGAGAGAGGTGATAGTTGTGATTGAGGTGGGGATGATATTCCAATCGGATGGAGCTTTAAATGTAAAGGCACGTCTGTTTCATTTGAAATTCTGGGGACTTTTGAAATAGTGTTGCTCGGTGTGCCTTAGATTATGTGATGAGGTATGGGGGATTTGTTTTAGATAGACATCATTAAAATGAATGTATTTGAAGATAAACTGCAGCCAGTGAGAGTGTCTTTGTGTTCAATATTTAAGAAGATATAGATACATATAGATAAGAACCACCTCAGTGCTCAGTTTTGTATCTACTCTCTTTGCAGCTCTGGTAACAACAGGTTAGCCAAACACGACAGAAGCTCTGGGTCTCTTGTCTCTCTTCTGATTGGCTGACCGTTCCAAATAAGAAAGTACTAGCAGATTCCAAGAAAACACTCAGAGAAGGAACGTACCATTTGCAGGAGCTTCACGCTGTCATGTGGACTCGAGGTGAAGCGGCAGACGGAGACTTTTGACAGTCCACTGGCCCGCCGATGTGATGGACGGCCCACTGGGATTTCTCCCTGTGATGGTCAGTCTGTCTGTGATTCACAATCATCACAACAGGTGGAGGCGTGTATAAACAGCTGTTAAAGCCTTCCATCTGTCTCTCTCTCTCTCTTCCTACTGTCTATGCATTGATGCAATGAGGTGAAAAGGGAATCGGGGAACCCCAAGTGAAGGTCCTTATGTTTAACCACTATAATCTGCTGTAACATATTCTATAGATATTGCAGTAATTACTTGCTAACATATAAACTATGTACCTTGTGTTCCGAGCACATAGGGGAAATAAAACATGAATATTTTTAGTTTAGACTGAGGCAGTGTTGCACATCAGCCTCTTGTGGCCAAAGTGAATATTACAAGAAAAAATGAAAAGAATTAAAATTAGATTTTGAGGCCATGAAACCTAAAATTAGGCAACACATTTTATTCTGAATGTGGAGCTGAACTTTGCAGTAAAAACTGAATAATTAACCAAATGAGGGCAGTTAAAGCTCAATGTCATCCTTCAACCAGCACAAAGCTGCAGAATTAACCAAATGAATTCCTATTCCCCAGCACTCACCCCCCGGATTAGCTGCCAGGTTTTCACTCTTCTCACATCTTTAGTCACATTTATTACCATCAGAGCTCAGCGGTACAACAGTCTATTTCATCTCCTCTGTCTCGGCGTCTGCGTGGATGTGTGTGTGTTCACACAGGAGAGGGAAAGATGGGGGTAATGGTCCTTGCTAATGCACTGCTTGTTTGTAACAGTGTGTGTTATTCACCACCCATGCTTGACTGCTGCCACTACCGGGCCAGCAGCAAATACACACACACATACAGGGCAAACATTCACACACACATACAAACACATCAAAAAAATATAATTATTGATGAGGTCAGTTAAACGTGACTAAAGGACAGAGATGCAGAGCAGCAACAGAAGGGACCACAGAGCAACTAAAAGTCTTTCTTACCTGCATGGGTCCAGTATTATCTGGAGAGCTCTGCTCATATGATGTCTAACAATGACAGAGATTATCCGCAATAATACCTCATCCTACGTAAACCTGCCGGTGTCGATGAAAAGTCGAGGCAATCACTGAAGTTATTAGGATCCATTCTCTGGGCACCACTGATCTCTATCAGCTTTAATTTCAATCCATTCAATAGCGGCCGCGACATCACACTAAAAGAAAAACAGGGATGTCAGCCGTGTGGGGGTGCTACAGGGGATCAGCGGCGTCAGGAGGGGCCACTAACGTCTACACAAAAGTTCATGGCAATCCATCCAGTCATTGTTGAGATCTTTCCGTGCAAGTGAGGGACTGCTGCTACATTTATAGTCTATCATCTACCTTAAGGGATTCACCTATCCGGCTTTTTCAGTCCCAATGCCGATGCCTGGCCGATACCTGGCCTTAGCAAATTGGCCAATACTGATCCAATACCACTGTTGAGTTAAAGGGGAACTATGCAAGTCTGGTCACTTTTTCTCTGTTTTGCTGACCCTCCTCCCGGCCATGTGCATTTATTTTTAACAAAGCCGGCGAGAAAACAATCCATGGATAACGTTATGTATAGTTAAGGTAAAACTCCTGCAAAGCTCCTCTTTAATAAAATGTAGGCTATACCTTGCACAATATGGAAGAGAATGAAAGCATCAGAGCTTGACTTTAACATAATTTTCCTAACTTTGTAAATCAGATCGGTGCATCCCTATTTACAACTTGTAATTTCTGATGACTCATTGTTCATTCAGGGCCATTTACATGACTTAAACCAATTAAATATGATTTGGTCTGACAAGCAAATCCAAAAAGCCTCATGCATGTTGTAAATACTAATGTCTACATGGATCAACTCAATGCAAAAGCCAGAACACAAATGCAACACACAGTTGCATTGTATTATTATTGGTGATTCAGTCAAATTTAAAAAGCCCTCTTGAAATGATGCCCTGGCCACATGTTCCATCACGGCTGCAGCTGGCTCAAACGTCTAACTTAACATCATGCTTCAGGTACATCAGAGGATAAACCTTAACAAGTTGGCCCTATAAATTTGAACAGATTTGATTTAACAGAGTTACTTGTAGCAAATTAGCCACACAGGCTCAAGCACAGATGGAAAACCCCTTCTGACCTATTAATACCTCATCAGATGTGAAGAGAACTGAAGTCTCAGCTCTGTATATGACCAAATCTTTGCTCCCAAAACTCTCCTCCCCTGATGGTGTCTTCAACATCACTGACAGGAAGTCAAAAAAAGAATCTTTATTGACAAAGCAGCAACAAGATGCATGTCCCATTTCAGCTTCAACACTTCAGACACGCATGTAGATAAGTTGTCTCCTGTGGGATTTCCACATGACATGATGAATATGAATCAGGACGAATCCACCTGGATTGTCTCTGTAGCTTAAGGACGTTTTACATACATTTCCCCCCCTGAGTCACCTATAAGCTCTACAATGGATGTCCCACTGTTACAGGATGAGAAGTTGGAAGACTTTAGAACATACCAAACGTGTCCGACTGGAGGCAATTTTATGCTTTTGCACACGTTAGCCGTTAAGTTAGGTCCCTGCCGTTTGTGTATTTAAAGATTTTTTTTTTTAAAGACTCAACAAAGGGGGACAGTGATGGCAGGGTGAACCGAAAGTGACAAGAAATAATTTAAATGTATTCAAGGGACCTTGAACATGGAGCTGTGGGCTGAATGGTGATTTGTGGAGCTTGATTGCCTGCTGACATCCCTCCCATATTACTCCAGGTAACGTGTGACCTTCCAGTCCTGACGGCATTTGTTACACCGTACCCAGACAGAGTCTCTGGGGATGTTGTGGTAATGTTTCGGCCCTCTGGCTTCTTTCTCTGTCAGGTGAGGTTTTTAATGGGAACTGCTGGGCAGATATGATGATACAAAACACACACACATAGTCAAGGACAGGCTCTGTTTTAAAATTGAACTCCTTTTTCACTCTGCGTTGCACTGTTGATATATGCACAGGTCTGGAGGGTAAATGAAACAGAAGAACAGAAGTTTGCTGAATTGATGTCCACGGATCACGGACGTTAATGTCAAACCAACACTACTGACACCAGTGACATGCATTGTTATCTCTACATAACAAGACCGCTTTCAAAATCTACATATATTTTTATGTATTCCTGGTATTTATTAATATCTTACACAAACTTATGCAAAGCAGCATATCTAAGTGTACTGTAAAATGTAAGCATGAATAAATAAATAGGAAGGGAGCTTGTCATGTAGGTGTGTTTGTAATGCAGTTATACAAAGTGACTAAAATCTACATTTTAGCAGCATCACTGCTCCTGGTTGTATTTAAACTGTCTGTGCCTCCACTGATGCTCCTCAAATGACTAATGCATTTTAATTTAGACTCCTTTTTTATGAGCTGTTACCTGTAGTCTGCCCTGAACTGACAAGAGCAGGAGCAGGAGCAAAACTCAAAGACTTTACTTAATTAAAAAATACTAATTATGCAAAATGTTTGCTGTCAGAGGTTTAGTTTATTATGCATTATGCTACGGGATTGCATCAACACCATGCATCAGTGATCATGTTAAAGTTGCAGAAATTTGAGCTGAAACTGCTTTGATATTATATGATATATGATATTATCAAAAGAACAATGGCTGATGATCTAAAATAAGATAGAGTTATAGATGCAGTTAGTCACAATGTGGTCCCTGAAGTATGATCAATACTTTATTCACACCCTGGGGGAAGAACAATTGTCCAGTTTTCTATATTAATAGAACTAAATTAAGTACAAATTCTTCACTACTTTACTGTGAAAATACACAATTATATTTAACATTTACACAAATACATTTTATTATCACCCTTTATTTTAAAATGTGACCTTTACATTTACGTTTTCCCCAGAGACTCCT
Organism: Trachurus japonicus; assembly: GCF_045865225.1. NCBI lineage: Eukaryota > Metazoa > Chordata > Actinopteri > Carangiformes > Carangidae > Trachurus > Trachurus japonicus. The sequence continues at coordinate 7,031,637 of NC_140921.1, read as the reverse complement.
CAACATTTAGAGTCCAAATAAAGAAACATCATTGTTGCGATACTGCATTACCAAAATGAGGTTGTACACTACCTTTCACAATGCATTGTGGGATACTATACAGGTGAGCCCGTCGTATAGGCTGTAATCCATCATGTAATTCATTCTCACTATACGTTCAAACAGCACGGTGAACTCACTGTGTAGTGGACTAGGGGGGCAGTGAGTGATTTCGGATACTGCTACTGTGTCAGCCCCTGAAGAGGTAACCATGGAGACAGTGGAGAGGAAGAGGATGGGGGATTGGTGGGGGGAGTATAGGGAGCCGGGTGACTCTGAGCAGAACTTGGTAATTGGCAGATTATCAGAGGATACTTACAGTTACGGTTTCTGTTCTCAGCTCCTCCATCACACAAACACACACACAAATCACTGAGCCTTCTGTCTGGAGGAAAAAAAACAACACAAGGGAGAGAGATCTACAAATTAATAAATAGTATTGAAAACCATGAGGAGAAAATAGCTGATTGTTCCAGTCCCCCCCCCTCCACCTCATAACAGTTTAAACTGGAGGGTGGCTGGCTGCAGACTGTCTCAGGGGGGACGGGTCCTGACAGCCAGCAGGGACAGTGACACTGTGAGGAAGACAGAGCCCTCAGAAAGCTGTGCTCTCCTCTGACAGACTGAGAGACGGCACGATTGCTTTCCAAAGCTGCTGTAGCTACGCGAGGAGGATGAGTGTCACTGCAGGTCAGAGATAAAAAAATAAATAAAAAAAAGACGCAGCATAGATAGACGTCTATCTATGCTGCTTTTTTAGTCGATAACTTACTTTCTTTGTCTCGCCCTGTGGAAAAAGACCGTAGACTTACCCCAATGTCAAAAAGTTGATTTTTTTTTTTTCTCCGCCTGTGGACACCATGTTAGAGGTTTTGTTTGACTAATTATGTTATTGATCCCAATAGGAAACATCTCCTATGGTGGCCTGCTCGCAGTTTAATTCAGGATCAGTCACAGAACAGCGCAGCAGGAGCAAAAATCATGAGTCACTGCAGTTCACAAATTAATTTTAGGATGGTGGATTCTGTTTTATCCAAAGAAAAAAAGGAAAAAGTCAATAGTTCAAAAGTTTTCTCTCTTCATATTTTCAACTAAAAGTTTGTTTTCAGACTGAATGCAAAGGACCATGACCCCCACAGAGCTCATCCTCATAATGGCACCGGGTTAGTAAAGCACTTGGTCGTTCCACAGTGGGCTTATAAAAATATATTAGAGAGGGACAGTGTTGTTGCTGCTTTGAGGAATGTAAAATCTCACACCGAGTCATAAAAAAAAGACTCATGGTGGCACCTGAACACATCAGTGACCTCTCATCCACAGGTCCACACTGAGCAAACCTCCATGTAATGAAACTAGCCGGGGCAGTGCTGCACAATGGCAACACTAGCTGGATGCTGTGAAATCTAAACAGCACTTCTGACACAGATAAAACACTGACGATGATATGCGATTTATTTTCTAATGATAACTTTTTTGATTTGAAAAAAATGTTAGTTTGTTTTTGTGGACATATTGATAAAAAATAATTAAAGATAAGATCTCCTCTGGAGTTCAGTGACGGTGACTGCTTTGTTGTGACATCACAAAGTTGCAAAAGTGCTGACGACTCAATGTAAGACTCAGTTTCTATGTTAATGTCTTTGTAAACTTTGACACTTTCACAGTATTAATACATATATAGTAATTTAAATACCATTTCACAAATTCAGTTTCACTCCACTACCTCCAACTGGTTGTATTCATACATTTTGCCTGCATTTATTAATTTCTATTACCATTCTGTATTTTACCAATTGTGCATTTACTTCTGTACAAACTCCTGTCTCTATTTTATATATATACATATATATATTATGTTATACCTGCTGTAACAAGTGCATTTCCTTCCCATAAGTGGGATCAATAAGAAGTCTTATCTCTTATCTCAATAGAATCTGGACTCTTTAATAATAATCAAAGAACACATAGAAATCTACATACGGTACATCATGGGACCTTAAAACCAGAACGCCTGAAGAAGTGAACTCCCTTTTCTCAAACTGAACCTCATATACATCACATATTGTGAGCTACCGTGGTAACCGTTTCCAGAGCGCTGCAGCTACATTTGCTAACAACTTAACATTAAGTGCTACATGTGTAATGGCTGCCCTCTCCACCCTGTAATTTTGATAAACACACCAACATCCCTCCAAATATATATTCTGCTCTTTTTGTTGTTGTTGTTTCTTATCTGCATGCACTCACTATCATTTCTCTGCAAACCATTAAGCACAGAGACATGGACACAGGTGTGCACACCAACACACGCTACACGCTGCTTAACCTCTAAGTGTAAACAATCAACATAAACATAAAAAGGAGATTGTGTTGTGTCATGAGAATGTGGGAGTCAGAGTCAGACTCATGCAGATGGCATCGTTTTCTGTCCATTGCAGCAGTTGCTTTGAAAACGTCTAACGGAGGGGCGTTAGGCTGATACACATCCCCGTTCAAAGGGAGTCGGCGGCGGCGGCGTCACTGTCGTTGTCGGGCTGTGAGCCCCGGGGCCAGACGCACATTTCATGACAAGATAATGAGAGTTTAACATCAAGGCTGTTATTAATTTACTATTAACATCAGAAGAGTGTGGATGCTACTGTTGCTTAGAGAGAGAGAGGTGGTGGGGTTGGAGGGGGGGAGTAGTTGCAGGTCTGTGGAGAGTAATGATGGTGTGTTTGGTTTTCAAGGTCTTTAGAGGCATTAGATAACGCTCAATTCATTCAAGTGCGCAAATGAAAACAGGGACGAGCGCATTCATACAAGTGCAGGCACAACACAGGGATACACAAATCTGAAAATGCTTAACATTTTCAGTCAGGACTTCCATTTGGTGTCTCTCCCTCTCCGCTGCGGTCGAGGCAGCGCAGCAGAGCACAGGGGGGGTCAGCCTTTATGGATCCTAGATAATTGAAAACGATAAATATGGCCTTTCAAAGCAAAGAAAATAACCTCGGCCCTTCACTAGATTTAATGTTCAGCCGAGCGGTAACATTGGCACAGAGTCAGTGCAGGGGGATTGCCAGAAACACACCTGTGTTAACGGGAGTGTGTGTGTGTGTGTGTGTGTGTGTGTGTGTGTGCGTGTGTGTGTGTGTGTGTCTGGCTCCCAGAAATGGATAACAGCCCCTCTAAGGGTCATGTCTGTCTTTAGGAAGACATTCACCACATCCTTGTTAAACAAGACAGTTGTGAAGATTACACACGACTCCACATGACTCCACACCCCGAGGAGAGGATAAACAGCCCCACGCTTTATATAATGTATAATATATAAAGCATAGAGCTGTTACATCCAAACCGTACATCACTGGATTAACTGATTTCTTTAGATTTTTTTTTACAGAATAAATAAAATAAAATGCAAAACCCCAGAAAAAACATTAGTTTAAAAGTCCTCCAGCCTCCAGGACACACAGGTCGTCGATCGACGGCCCCTTCAATGGCAGGTGTACCTACAGTACCTTCATCGCCATGGTTACTATGAGAAAGGTCATGGCTCCAGGAATCAAACACTGTGATACTCATCCATTCACCACAACCTCCTCCAGATGTAGACATGGTGGCTCTTTATAGTATGTCACTGCACTTTGCTCTTCTCATTGCTCTTGTGGTAATTATCACAATCACTGCTGTGCAGCTCGCCTAGCAACAACACGTCACTACAGGTCACAAAAAACTGCTGCATATGGACCAATGTTTTGAAAAAAAAAATGACACAATGAAATTCAAAAAATTTAAAATCCTGACAGAAAAATAATCATAAACTTCAGTGTACAGTATTTTCCTGTGACAACATAAAAGGCAAGTCAAGGCAATTTTATTAGTATAGCCCGTTTTTACAAACAGTTTGTCTCAAAGGGCTTTACATGGCATCGTAACAACATCCTCTGTCCTTAGACCCTCACATCGACTGAGGAAAAACTCCATGGAAAGCCCTTTTAACAGGGAAAAATCGGAGAAACCTCAGGGTGAGCAACAGAGGAGGGATCCCTCACCCAGGACGGACAGACGTGCAATTGATGTTGTTACATGCAGGCGGCGGCTGGTGCAGAGAGATGGAGAAGACAAACACAAAGAAATTTACCATTAAAAAAATGATTAAAATAAAAAATGACAACCCTACTCTTTGTTTTAATAAAATTGTATACATCTGCAAAACCCAATTTAAAAAAAAAGATTAAAATGAACCAATGATCTGAAGCTATGTCCATGAATAGAAACAACCTGCTGTGATTTTGGAAGAAAACTCTTTACAGAGTCAGAATGAGGGCCAAGTGATTAGACTTTGTGCTTTATATGTCAAAATAGCACATGATATTCAACTAATTATGAATTAACATAATGTGTATGTGTGCATGTATCTGTGTGTGCAGCATTGTGAATCAGGCAGCAGTCAGCCAGTGCTCGGCTCGGCCTGCTTCAGGGGATGGGGAGGGATCAGTGAGCATCATTTGGGGAGGTGGGAACAGCCCGGAGCCGTCCAGTCCAGCTGCTGAACAAGATGCTGCAGCCTGAAACTACATTTTATTACAGTTTGTCGGCTGTTGGTCGTCGTCCCAGGAAGGAGGAGCGTTGACTCCAGAGGTCCAGGCTCAGTGTCAGTGGCTCTTAAGTAACATTAATGCTTTTTAAATACACCTGTGACAGCTTAAAACATTTTGTTAATGTGCTGTGCTCTTGGAAATACACACACATACACACACTGTCATATTGAGTAATCCTGAGCTGATGGAAAGCTTTTGGCAAGTTCCTGGGTGGCTCCGGTCAGACTAAAAGCTCAAACTGAACTGACAGACACTCTGTGAAGAAGTGAACATGGTTTTAGGCAAAATGCAATTAAGCCAGACAATGTAATCAAGCAATCCATCTCAGTTACACCAGTAAATAAGAGGAGAGAAGATGGAAACACACACACAACGGCTGAAAGCATTTTAACTGCTTACAGTTTGATCTAATGAAATAAAGTGCATCTATCAAAAAGCATCAACATATTTTTCCACATTACATTGATGAGGTGCCATACTGACAATACAGCACACAACAGAGTGCAGCTGTCAGTTCATGTTAGGCCTCCTTTATAGTTGCAGGTGGAAGATATGACATCAAAAAGTAAGGGAAAAAATAACTTTTACTACTAGTCTACCACCAACATTCATACAAACACAATCTGTTTATCTGCACCCTAAAGGGTTAATGTTAATGGCTGCCAATAAAGACGCCACCAGAGAGCGTTCCTTTGGGATGCCAGGCATAAACAAATGAGAGAGAACCTCAGGCGGGCCCAGAAGTTTGGGTGAACTTGGAGGAGGAGGAGGTGTGGGGATGGGACTACATCTCCCAGCTGGCCTGTGGGAACACCTTCCACAGTCCTGCATCTGGAGGAAACATCTGGGAGGGTTCTGCTTACCCAGCTGCGACTGTGAACCTAAACCTGCACACAGTGAAGGGACGACAGATGGGCGGATGGAAAACAGAGCAGTAAAAGTCCTTATTGAAATAACTTTCTGTCTAGAAGAAGAGTGTAAACAGTGGTGTTGGCTTTGGAGTTAAATACGAAATCTAATAGTTGGTTACCGGGGTTACATCCAGGTGTTTAGACTTTCCTTTAAATATGTAAGTCCGGTCGCCATGTACATTTGTTTTCCACAAAGCCGGCGAGAAAGCAACATGACATTATATATGATACGATGTTACAATGTGTATATTTGTGTAGTTTAATCCATCATATAAACAAGAGATTACGGTTACGGGGCGCGTTTGTGTCGCGGTGCCACAGAGACGATCTTGCAAAGTTGTTTTTCAGCCAAGAAACGCAATAAGTGACACGCACCTGGAAGGTAGAGAGCCTCCATTCTCCCTCGTAACAACTTAAGCCATTTATTAAACCATCACAATTACTCCAGAGATGTTTAATTAAGGTAAAAATGTAACATAGTTAAACTACAAATCCTGCATAGTTCCTTTTAAACCTGTGAGAGCCATAATGTTGTAGTTTTTGAATTGCATAGTTAGAAATGCATACAGTTTGTTTACTGGGAATGCTCCTTTAGTCTGCATAGCTAAGTGATGTCACATGCAGCTATAGTAGTGTATAGGTGAGAGCTGTGACAGGAGCTGGAGCATATAGTTTTTCTACTGGGTAAACAGAGTAATATGACCGTGTGATGGATGTAATGTAATTTTTGTTCAAGTAAAAAAGTTTTTAAACAGAATTACATCTCATTTCTCATTCAGGTGAGATTACCTGCTGTTCCGCCAGCTCATTGACGCCCAGAAGGAAAGCCACAACACCTGGCATTAACTGCTTTAAGGCAAATCTTGCATAACATTTTTTGGGAAGAGCTGATGTGGCCATTTAATCCTGTGGCTTAAAGTTACTGTGGCTGTTTTCCCCTGAAATTAAGAAGGACCCAAGCAAAATATGTATAGACTCTATTATGCTGTAGATGTTAGCAGAGGTAAGCTTCAATAAAGTTAAGGAAACATAAAACCAACCAGAAACAATAATGAGGGGAATGTGACTTAATGTAATTGGCAGGTGGCAGATATGCTCTAACTGAACTGTTTGTTTCACTCACTCTCTGTTTGTCACCACCAACAATTTAAAAAATATAAACTATAAATGCAATCTCTCTGCGACAGGGTTGAGGGGCCGCCGCATGATGAACTCTGTTGCTCAGAATAATTAATTCACAATATCACCAACATAAACAAGCATAGTTTATACTGCACATATCTCCCAGCTTCATTATTTTCTTTGGGTTTTACTCTTGTATACGTCCATAAACAATCTGTAATATCCTTAGTCTGAATATTTCTCTGAACTCTGACTGGATCTTTTTGACTTATTCAGAAAACGTGTTACAGCATTACACACGCCGGTGTGTTCAAGAGTTTGGTGTTTAAGCAGCAGCTGCCTCATTTTCTTCTCAAAGAAGTTGTGATCTGCAGCTTTTTCATGAAATATGACACATTCAAATGTGGGTTTTGCAAGATCAGACCACACTGACTTTTATTCCATTAGCAGAATAAAAGTAATTTAATGGTAACACCTTTTTTTTTTTGAACTCGCGAAATGTGCTTTGTGCACGGCTGACATCTTTGTTTCTCATAGACAAGTTAAATCACATCTCAGTGTTTTAACAGACTGGTAATCATGTAGGAATGAGAGAAGAACCTGGACTGATGAAATTAATGAAACAAACAGAGGAGATGGAGAGAAAAAGAAGAAAAAAAAACGTCAGTGACATGAACCATTTATCATCACTAAGTGTTAAAGTGTAGCATTAACCTTGACTCATCAGCCCAAGGGTTAGATTGGATATATAAGCTGTCAACCCCTGTCACGTCTGACAGTTGACATTTGTCATCATCCACACACTGAAGGCACCCTATATAACATGTGAACACACACCTCTTCGCCTCCTCTGTCATTTCTCTCACAGCTGGTGTTAAAATAAAGGTCAACGTGCTCTAATTCTTTGTTGTGACAGGTCAGGGTACAGTGTGATTCCTGCACAACCTGACCTCACGTCACCTTTATTAAAACGTTACGTCTGTTAATCACAGATGTAACTTAATGTGCAGAGCTGAAGTAAAGAAGTGATAAAGCTTTTTGTTTTCAGTTTCATTTCAGTTTTTTAATAAGTTTCTAACATCGATTTCCTCATTTAGTTGAATTTTTATTTTTTGAAAATGCTTAGTTTATTTTATTTTTTAATAGTTTCAGTGTCTGTTTAAGTTTCATGGAGGATTTGTTGAGGGCAAGATTCAAAAAGGTATTGTGTAATAAAAAACTCAACAAAACATCACAACATTTCTAAAATGTATTCTCTGAGGACAGATGAACAACAATCAATAAAAGCCGACAGTAAGAGACGTGTGGTAGGAAGTGTATAGTAGTTGGCATCGGGAACAAATGTGTAAATAATCGACACGAGGTGCTGCCAGCCTCAGATTCAAAAAGTATGTAATTGTGTTTACTGAGGTGAGATGCCGGTTGAGCTAACCTGAGAAAAAACTCCAGATGCAAACAAACACTCCAGCTTTGATTTATTTACATGAATCAACTCAGAACTGACTCATCGTCACGTCAACAGCTAATAACTACAGAAGTCTCCTGAAATACAGCGCCTACAGCAGCACTCTACCACTATGATAAGTCAACATTCAAGCATCAAAACTACATGGTTATAGGTTTAGAAAGCATGTTGGTTGCTGCAGGAGATTGATAGGGAGGGGTCTGGTTGGAAAAAGTGCCCACTATCATTCATTTTTATTTCCATAACTTTTTTCTATTTACTGTACCCACATTCTGCATTTTTCTTTTCTCTTATTTTCTGTCATGTCTGAGCAGTTCTGTGTGTTTTGTGTTTTGAGAAAATGCAATGAAAATATTTTTCAAAAAAAAAAAGAAAGCATGTTAGTTTGGATTACTTTACTACCTAAATATCTGATAATCTCTGTTGTCATGGCTACAATAATAATAATGGCATGGATAACATTGTTGACAGCTCCTGGACAAAACATCATCATTATGACCACTAGATGTCGCCTAGCAACAAAACATAACTATATGGGTCAAAGGCATCTCCTAAAATGTTTGGCAGCTGTACGACGCTGTTCTACCTGGATGGAAGATTCAGTTTCTCATCATTTAGTTTATTTCAGTTTACAGACTACTTTTTTTTTGTAAAAGCAGCATTTTTGTTTCAGTGCATTTGTCTATATAACCTCGGTTACGACTCAGCTCGCTAGGGAAAGGGAAAATAAATGTTTGTTTGGTGAAACAAAGTTAGTAAGAGAAGTTTAGATAATTAACACAAGCAAGTATCCATGCAGCGAAGCTACTGGCTTAGCTGGACGCCCACTTCTAAAGAGAGTGTATAGACTATAGCCACAGAGCTAAACCCATCTCCATTTATAGACAGCCTGTCTGCCTGTGGACCGCTGAACATCTTAAACTCTCTGACTCCGTTACTCTCTGCAGCTTTATGCAAATCAACAATTCTTCATCCGGAGTCTTCTGAGATTTCTGAGCGAGTCACGGTTCACAGCAGCAGATGTTGCTTGTGAACAGCAAACTTAAAAAAAGTCTGATTGTTTTTTTTTCTGTAAGTCAAAGTGTCTCGGTGTCCCTGACTGGACTCCAGGTTTGATAACTTCTGACTCCAATTAACTTTTGTTAATGTCATTACCTGCGAGATTCCCATATTATTTCCAGTCAGTGTTTGAATGATGATTTAAATATGAATAAGAAGTATAAAATTAAAATATAGTGAGATAAATGCATAACCCTGAGGTGAGGCTTAATATATGTTAGGTGCCAAAAATGTGCACAAAAAAAAATCTTGCTTTCTACTCAGAAAATGTTGGACTAGACGAAAAACGTGAATCTTAGCTTGATGCATGAATTCAGCTCGTCCCATGACGAAAGGCTGCTAAGAGAGTTTTTTACTTTGGATGTAAGAAAAGTTACTTAGAAATTAGTGTTGTGTTTGCCGCTCTCCTTGTCTGTTTCTCCTCCTCCAGCCGTTTGTTTGCGCTCCGGTCTCCATCCCTCCACCGGCCTGTCAGGGGAATTCCTCCCAGGAGCACCGGAAAGTCGTCTGCACCAGGCCCACAGGCACAGCCCAGGTTGGCTGCCTCATAAATTTACCACACACTCTCTTTGTTATGCATTGCTCTACCCAAGGGATGAGAGCAGTGTATGTGGTGTAGAGTGAGGTGAGCCTGATTTTCTCCTCTCAAATGAAGAAATACAGCTCTTTTAGATGAAAAGAAAGAAAGAAAGAAAGTTTCTAGTTGAGCAGTTTAAAAATCTAAGTCTAATCATGAGCATCAGACCTTGAGGTGTGATTAGCTGTGCAATAATTCTCCAGAGTGCATCTGGTAGACTAAGTTCAAAACAAGTAATTTGACACAGAGGTCTCAACATCTTCCTTGTATGTTTAAAAAAGTCATTTAAATGCAAGTGTGCATGCACTCGCCTCTGTGCAAAGCTACACGATGCAATGAAAAATTCCTGATCTTTACAAAAAAAAAAAAATCCATCATAGTTAGATGTTTGAATGTTTTCTCGTACACCAACACAAAATATATATATATTTTATTCTAATGGAGAGTTTTAGCATTTAGTTGAACCACCCTGAGGCTATGTTTTTATCCATCTTATCAGTAAGTAAATGTGTGAATGTTTAAATTCTGGGTGTTGCAGGGAGATGGATGTCTGCAGGCTGAGTCGAAGAATGCAGAGAGAGAGAGAGAGAAAGAAAGAAAGAAAGAAAGAAAGAAAGAAAGAAAGAAAGAAAGAAAGAAAGAAAGAAAGAAAGAAAGAAAGAAGTTCTTATACTCTTACAAGGATGGATGTAGCCTGAATGACACCACCTATATGTCCCTGAAGAGCAGTGGGCTGCTCTGCTGTCACCACCTTGGCGGCACTTGACTCATTCCCAAACCCCACGAAACCCAAGAATGGACAAAGTGGATAAAGTGTATGTGGAGCCAAGACTTTGGTGCAAACCAGTTTAATAGCTGTGGCAAGCATTCACTCCCATTAGCATCATTAGCACAGCTAGGTGTCTGGGTTTCTTGCTTAAAGGTTAAGATCTAGCTAATTAGCTACATAACAAGCTCTGCTGACAACCCAGGTATGGTGAGCACATGCAGGCAACGATACCTGCTGCTGATTAGCGCTGACATATCAATAAAATACATGAGCACAGACTTCAAACTAGCTGAGGTGATGCTGAGCATGCACCCACCTGTCACTCAAAGTGGCCACGCCCACACAATTATGCACACGAACTCTCGCTCCTTCCTTTGTTACAGCACAGCTAACATCCATATGCATCTGTATAAAATCTTCTTCGAGTTACAGTGGATGAAACCTGACTCCATTACACGGTGACATGACTGTGCAATCACAGCAGGCAGACAAACAAAAAGACTTTTTACACCGGCACAGGAAAAAGCAGTCGCGCTACACGACGGCACTTTGTAGTGAAAATGTTTTCGCCTGAAGCCACAGCTGTGTTTGGGAAAGCATGAAACCAGTTCATCATCTATGATTGGTGAGACACTTTACTTGTGCACAGGGAGCATTTGATTTGATGCACTGGAGCAGTCATGCCAAATGCAAAATGTCAGTATCTCACTTGATGAGGCTTAATTAATTGTGAAAAGCAAAATTACGATCACAATTATCGCAGGATTGATTGTTCAGGCCTGAAATTGCATATTACTGATTTGGCAATAGGCAGGTACTGAGAAGTATGTAATGCAGCAGCTAAGGCAGCACAGACGCGCAGAGAAAACACAAAGTATGGATGTAATTACTGCAAACCTGATTGTCATGCATACTACAAAAGTACTTATGTGTGCTCAAGTAGCCAGTTTGAGGTCAGATCAGAGCACAGGCATAGTGTCTCAAACAAGAATTAGTTGCTTAACAATATAGTTTTGGTAACAAAGTTGAGCCAAATAAAGAGGACGCCATAAATCCAACAAAAAATATTTTATTTACAAAAATTCAGTCTGGGCCAAACTGAGCATAGACCAATGACCTGGAGCCATAATAGTTTTATTCAATATCAGCAGCCTTTCAGATACTTATATTGTTATAATACTGCACTTATACTTTGCTTCTAACTACATTATATTTTGAAAATATTGAAAAATATAGCTAATTGAAAAGCACCGAAATCCAAAATCCAACCAATACACTTCAGTACACAGTGGTCATGTTGGGTTGTCACGACTTCACTTATGAGAGAAAATGAATTTGTATCATTTTTATGAGTTGAAGGACAGGAAACAGACCTTGAGACTTTACCAAATATGAGTAATTGGTTCGTGTCAAGACCACAGTGGAAGGATAAAAAAACGAGCAGCTGTTTATCTTCACCAGCTATATCCAACTTTGAAATAAAAAATGAAATGGGTAGGAATATGAATTCATTATACATTATTACATTATTCATCTTTGTCCCATTTGCCTGAAATTGGCTCTTCAGTGATGTTTGTGATGTTTTTGCTGTAGGCGAGTGTTGTATGCGTGAGCTGGGTTTAAGAGAAGAAATACAGTGACACTAAATATGCAGCAGAGATAAGCATCACTTTTGGTTTATCGCACACGGTCCCGTCTTCGCCATCTGCTTCTCTTCTCGACGCCGCGCCGCTTACCTCAGCCTGAGGCGAGACGCTGCAGCGGCGAAGGAGGGTGCTCATCAAGATGACTGACATAATAGAGAGGAGAGGCTCGCCAAAACCAACCGGAGGAGGGAGGACAAGAAAACAAATTGCCCCAAAGCAAAATAAGAAAGAAAATAAGTTGTAGTGTTAATAATTAGATTTTACTAATCTCAGCAGGGAGTGTCTGTATAAACATGACTCCTCTTCAGGTAGAGGGTCTTTTATTTTATTTAAAACTTTATTTGTCAAAATTACAACCTGAGGACAAAACGTGTTTTTGTCTGGGGAAGACTCCCGACATTTGATCTGACCTGATTTATTCAAACTGGGGACTTCATTAGATTGAGTTGTTTTACATTTGAGCAGAACTAAGTTTTCTATCATCTTGTTCTTGTATAGTATATATTAGTATATTTTTCTAATTAACCCAAACTCACACATTCTAGATAATGAGGAATTGGGCCCATATGTTAATGTCAAAAGTCACTATACTGCTTTTCATTCGACCTATAATGAGCAGTTTAATTTCTATCAGTGGTTTGTGTACGTGGTGACTTATTATTTCAATACAAAATGTTCAAAGTGTTGTTGCCTCTCTCTCTGCTTCACTATACAGTCGTCCAGCTAGCTTCTGGAGGGAATACCCTGCTGCTGCCACAAGTGGGCAGTAATAACAGGACACTGTTCTGAGATCAGTTGTAATTGATGTATTTTTCTAGCTTTGCACCACCACCGCTACTGCCACTGCTAGCTATAACTATGAGCGCAGCAATTAGAGGAACAGAAAAGTCAAACAAAATGGGTGTCGAAAGAAAATCCAATGTGTTACTAAATTGATGTAATTGTTCCCATGTTGCAGTTTTGAAGGTGCAGTGTGATAACGCAAAGCCTGAACAAACCTGTTTTTTTTTTCCTTTTTTTTTAAGCGAACAAACAATAAACATACAAGAAATAAAGAAAGAAAGATGCAGCCAGAGATAAAGAATTCATGCTTTCAAGCTCAACTCTAATTTACAGTAGCAGCTCCAGGAGAGCTCTCATCAGCTAACTCTCCTCTTTGCAGTGTCAGGACCACCACCCGCCTGGTGAAGATCCTGCAGCTGTTTCACCTGAATGATCAATGAGCTCTTTGAGTCGGAGGAGACGGTAGCCCGCTGCACTGAAAGACCCAAAGCAAAAGAATAAGGTTTGACCTGTGAGCTGTGGATATGAAGGAAAAAAGAAAAAAAAACTCTGCAGCTTACAAAAAAAATCCTTGTAAATAATCGTTAAACTGACAGGTTAGCTGTTGCAAAAACTTTTTCAATGGTGATGTCGTGATTTCAGCCAGAAAAAAAGAGAGTTTGACTGGCATCAACATTGTCAGGAATCAAAAACCACGGTCAAATAGATGTTCTTCATCAAAAGAGCCATAAATAACCAATAGATTATTATACAAAAGCAGCCGCAGGCCATGATGGGTTCGGGCAAAGCACATCCCAAAGTTCATGGACTTGTTGCCAAGCTACAGCCGCTCTTCTACATATACATAGCTCCAATGTAGACACATTTATCTGAAAGAGTCGACACTCACATCCATTTTCTAAGAGGCATTTGGATTGAATCTAAAAGGGGGAAAAAAAGGAAATTACATCACAAAATGAAGACTGACGCAAACAGAATATGAGAAGTTGAGTATCCATTAGAGGAGCAGAGGATGTTTTATCCTTTGGTTTTAGGTTTTCTATTATAGTGGTAAGAGGTTCCTGGCGTTGTGGTTGAGATTATTTGTGTTTAATGGACTGGAAATGTCTTTTCCTGTTTGGGGTGTTTCTGTAAAATAAAAGCCCTGAGGTCGTCTTTGCAGCAGCTTATTGTGGCTCTTAGCTACATTTTGTTCTGGTGGCCTGTAGTGATGATGGTGACATGAACAATGAACAATGAACAATGAAAAAGAGCTGTGGCATTGTGTTCGGCTTATGTTCCACTGTGTTTCAACTTCTGCTTGTCTACCAAGTCATAGCTACAGGAACCTTGTTAGATGAACCAGATCCATGGTGGGACCTGTTTAGTTTTACATTATGTGGTATCTGCAAAAGTTTTTATTTTCATTGTTTAGGCGTTTTGTCCACATGGAATCCTTCAACTATATTTTTTTTAATCGGTATACCTATTTTCATACAGTATAGACATCCAAAACTCATTTTTTGTGAAAGGAAGATGTCGTAGCCCCCCCTCTCTAACCTGTAACCTGAGCCACACTGCTAGACGTAACCTACTGTACCATACTGTAACAACAACAATGGCGGACTTTTGTCAAGTCCCTCGGATACTGTGTCTGAAACGCTTCCATTAAAGGAGAAGTGTTGTTTTTTTTACAACCTGGACCTTATTTCTGGCATCTCCCATATAACTTTGGTAGCACTAGCGAATCATGACAAATTATTGGTGGAATGAGCGACTTTCGTGGCAGATAATGTGTTGTTTAGAGGCTGCATTTCGGTGCCCTGATCACTCCCACTAGTGTATGGAAATACGCGGCTCTCAACTGGATCTATTGTCAGAAGGACTCCTAATGACACCAAAGTTATATGGATGAGTAAACAATAGTATTTTATGCCACAGTAAGGTCCAGGTTGTAAAAAACGGCACTTCTCCTTTAAGTCATCATATTCAGACTTCTCTTTTTTTGTGTATTTCTGTTAAAAACAGCGCCACTTACAGGCCTGGCATATTCCTTGAAGTTATGCTGCTGTTTACGGAATAGTTTTCAACAACGATAAAGGAAAAAATTGTTTAGGAAAGCCCCACTAACCAGTTTATTACTGATAATAACCAGGAAACACGGGTCCTATCAGAGGGCTGAAAAAACAACCTCCATTGTAACTCAGGTGGGGGGAGTTGTCTTTTTGCCGTCTGGACATCCATTGCAAAGCTGCTATTTCTTTCCTGTCTGTTGCACCAGGTTGTGTTATATTTTAACAGGTATTCATGCTGTTGTGTGTCTGCAGCCCCAGCACATACAGTACAATCTCCTGCTTCCTGTTTGCTTGTCATCGTTATATCCTCCGTAAAAATTTCCACTTTTATGTGGAGGTGTTTTTTTTTCCTCCGACTCTGGTCCTGGAGTTCTACATAAGAGATCGGTTTAGAAACATCGTCCTGTCTGTCTGCTGCCAGGTGACACGGCAGCGGTGCCCAACGCCATGGGCCTTTAAAAAAAAAAAAACGAGACAGAGAACTGCAAAGGAATGGAGCTGAACCAACCCCACTGGGTAGGATGATTGTAAAGTGTGAGGATGACAGTAGCCGGGGTATTTCCTGCCAAAAATCCACAGCATGTGCTCAGGACTCACTGTCTGCACACATTTGGTGTAAACATGTGTACTTTAGGTTTAATGTGTATGTGTGTCTGTCAGCGTCTGACGTCGACAGCGCAGATCATTCATACTCTTTCTGGGAATATGAACTCGCCAGATAAGATATTCAGAGCATTAGGGAGCTCTCACAACTCTGCACAACAGGATAGATTATTCATCACCATGTGTTCCAGACAAAGAGTTGACTCCTGTTTATCTATCTGTCTATCCATCGCTGGGTGTCCAAGGCCTCGCTGGTGTTTCTCGTCGAAACAAGAATCGCTATTAAAGGGATAGTTCACCCAAAATTGAAATTTCATGTCGACTAAGGTTCTGGGAGAAGTTTCAGAGTTATCTGTGGCTTCTCTGAGTTACAGGGGGTCTCGGCGTAGCAGTGCATGTCCATATAACGGTTGCAAATGGATACCAACTGTCTTCGTAACAAAAAGACACACCAAAAAACATCCAAATACCTCCATGCTGCTCGTATGTAATGTCCGTCTTGTATTGAAGCCCCGAAATGCGAAATTGTCACGAAAAAAATTAAATAAGTCTATATTTCAAGCTTGTTTGTAGCGGAAGCTCATCTTCCCAGTTCGTCCAAATTTGACGAACCGGGAAGAGGAGCTTCGAGAAGCTTCCGCTGCAAAACAAGCTTGAAATATAGACTTATTTAATTTTTTTTGGGACAATTTCGCATTTCGGGGCTTCAATACAAGACGGACATTACATACGAGCAGCATGGAGGTATTTGGATGTTTTTTGGTGTGTCTTTTTGTTACGAAGACAGTTGGTATCCATTTGTAACCGTTATATGGAAATGCACTGCTACGCCGAGACCCCCTGTAACTCAGAGAAGCCACGGAGGACTCTGAAACTTCTTCCAGCCTTTAGTCGACGTGAGAGTGAGTAGATAATGAGTGAAATTTGAATTTTGGGTGAACTATCCCTTTAATTTAATTTAAATACAATTTCCATCTGCGATCTTTGTTGAAAATCTGCTCAGAGCCGACCTCAAACTGTGCCGTATCAGGGTTGGTTTACCCCGACAACAGACTGGGGGCATGACGGAGAATCAGGATCCCGGCTAGACACCCCCCCCCCCACAGACACACACACACACACACACACACACACACACCATCCTCCCCCTGTCCTCCCTCAGCAGGCGTCTTCTCATTGATGTTTGCGCAGCATGAAATGGTTAATGACCTGCGATTCTGGCACTGATGATCACCCCAATGGTCAAATTACTGCTGATTGAAATGCCAGTGAAGTCTGAATGTTTTATCTTCACTGGAGACACCACTTTAATGACACAACGCAGGCGTCTCAATTATCAGCCTGTCCAACATCATAACATGACAAATAGAAACCAGCCTCCTTGGTAATTTTCAAAACGCATTTTCAGCGACAGTGACAACAACGATGTGTTCGAGTAACTGCCTCTGTCTGAAAATTAAACCTCGCATCTCGTATTAATAACCGGTTTTATTGGAAATCCTCTAATGGAGTTTTTGATTTCAGGCAAAATGGAAAAGGGGATATGAGAGTGTGAATCAATTTCTATTTAGGGATGATATTTAAAGGAATATTTTACTAAAAAGCTGAGTCAATGACTGTCATCACTTCTGAAACATCTTCTCACAGCTTCTGCATAATTCATCTCCCACACTGCTCGAGCTCCAAATGTGGCTAAAAAGCTTCTGTTTGTTGTTAGCACAGTTGGCTCTTTGCTTTTCAGAGCAGGGAAATGTTATTATCCATCACAGGGCAACAAGATGTCGTCCTTATCATGGCTCCAATGATTTAACTTATGCATTCTGTATTTTCTGTGATGGCAAAGAGTCTGGGCGCCTCCCTGTGGAGGTTTTCAAGGCTCATCCATCTGGTCAGAGACCCCGAGGCAGGCCCAGGACAGGATGGAGAGATTATCTATCTCATCTTAGATATTTGTTAAGGCCAGAGGGACTTTAACAGCAATGACCTGATGGGCAGGGTTCATGGATACTGTCAGTTAACATAGGGCACAAAACGATGTGAGCGTATAGATGGACAGTGTTTAAAAAATATGTCAGATATTGCTGTGAATATCTTCCAGGAGAACCTAGAGACAGGAAACTGAAGGAAAACCACCTTATTAAGACACAATATCTTAGTCTTTACTTTTATGTGTCATCCATCGATGAATTATAGTTGGTTTAAGATATGTTCATAAAAGAAAAGCATCACCCAGCATTATTTCCTCCTCTCCTCCACTTAATCTATACGTCAGATCTTTATTATCAGTAATCGATTTGTGTGTGTCTGTGTCTTTTTCTTCATTAGATTGGATATTTACCAGGGGGAGAGTCATCAGGACCTCCATATCTCAAGCTACGGATTCAAGTCTGTGTGTGTGTGTGTGTGTGTGTGTGTGTGTGCGTGTGCATGTCTGTATGTCAGGGGACCTGTGTAAATGTTCTGTGCCATTAATGTGCTAACGGCGACATTGATGGAACGCTCACATGGCATTGATATTGATCCCCTAAGCTCTGTAACCTGCTTATGATGAATGAGTCGGTGGCAGGCGGATGGCCCATCTTTATGCCGTTTGCCACGGGAGGACCTATCTGCATGCAATTAGCATGTTGATGGCATCGCACTGCGCTTTAATGCTGTTGCTGCGCGTGCACAGACGGAATGACAGAGTGAGGGGGAGAAGGAGCCGACTCGGCTCTGCATTATTCAACAGGATGATTGTGGATGCTGGCAGGGGAGCCGGAGTTATCCTGGCACTGTCTGGCTGATGGGATGCTGCTGCAGCAACGCTCGACACATCATTTCAGCTCTAGTGTGGCATGAGAAAGTATAAGCATGTAGCGTGAGCGAGTGAAGCAGCAGCGCACCTTTTTTCCTACGTGTGTGTGCCCATGGCAGCTTTCACAAGTCGATCCTCGTACACAGTGATGATGCATTAACAGGAGATAAGATCTGTCAACCTGATTCATAGCTGTAGATCCTGCAGATAACACAGATAATGAGAATATAAGTAAGCAAACATCATTCAGGTGGTTGATTGCTCCTAAAACTATCAGCTCAGACTGATTTACTATGAGCACTCTGAGGCAAACAACCGCTGGAAGGTTAAAGCTCCATTAAACAGTATACATCATATTAATATGGAGTCAGAGTGCTCACTTAAAGGGTCAGATCAACAAAATCTTAAGTTATTTTTTCACTCACTCTTTCTGGTATTCAACAATATGGATTGGATTATATTTGATTGATTTCACATTATACAAAAACAATGAGAATAACTAATATTGTGCAGGAGAGGTTCATAAAGATACCTCCCCTGTTAGTGTCAGGATAATACAGTGATAATAGAGATATTGAGATGGATGGATAGATCAGAAGAGATGGCCCTCTGTATTTTAAGGTGTATTGATTGAGGGAAGTCAGACAATATGGAAGATGAAAATCCATTGAGTGTTTTGTATGATACATACAAGTGAATGTCTAAGGAAAACTTTTTTTTAAATCTGGAAAGATGATAATGTTGTTTTTTATGTGCCGACATATTAAGAAAAAACATATCTGAGTTTACTTTTATTACAAACTTAGATTGATTTAAACCTGCATGGTCCCACATCCCGCTGAGAGTCAACACTTCAAATGAGCGAACACCACCGAGTCTTTACAACATGTTTCAACTAAAATTAGTAATTCGAAATAAGAAAAAACTTCAGTTTTATTTGTTTTTGTTGGTTATAAAACAACTCACCACACATTGTGCTTGGATGGAAATGTTTGATAGAGTCGAGCCTGCACTCCAACAACACAGTGTCTGAGATGTGTGTGCGTCAGGTGGTTCTCATGGGTGCCATATACCTTTTGAATTATTCAGCATAGACTGTGAAACGAACTGTATGGGATGCATCAGTTCACTTAGCAGTCGCCAAGTTGGCAACAAGAAGAGAGAGATAGAAGCAGGGAGGGAGGGAGGAGGGGTTTCTGCTTAGAGAGAATAGAAACAAAGCAGCAAAGTGCAGAGTCAAGGCTATTATTGAATTTGATTATCTCCCAGTTGGGCCCCAGTTGCAGAGATTCTTTGTCCCTGACTTTCTATTGACCATCCCAACTGTGCATGATGGAGCAAGTGTAAAAAGTTAAGAAAGATTTCCCATTGAGAGACGAATCACCCACAGCCGCCGCCACCACCACCTCCTGTTTATTTATTTTTTATTTCATTTTTCTACAAGCACTGTCAAGTGTCAATATGACGATGAATCAAGACTTTCTCCATGCAGCGTCTTTAATCAAAGGGGAAGAAAAGAGGGGCAGTTTCACTACATGACTGTAATCAATGGACGCCCAGCCCTTAATGAGCTGCAGGCACACAGAGGCACTCACAAAACACACACACACACACACATACAATTTCAAGCTGCAACAAGCCTCATTTGTATGTAAATCAGAGCTTTTTGGAGCTTAGGTGAGATGCAGCACAGGAATAAGCTCCTCTCTCACACGATCACCTTGGTGTGAACAGTTGTGCATAATTCCCTTTCATGTGTCATAGTTTGTGGGAAAAAAATTATGTTAAACTGCAAACACACACAAAGGAAAGTGCGACAGAAACAGAGGAAGCGCAACACAATTATGTTGGACCGCTAATCTCGTGTGTAGATGCGTGCAGCTGTGGCCAATCTACCGTTCTGTGTGTACATTGTTCAAAAACAGAGCGAGATGAAGAGGCACAAATTGTGTTGGCATTTACAAGTTCATGCATATTAACGTCATTATGTGGTAACTTTTTTATCAAATTATGGGTTATATAAAAGCTTTTGTGTCTCATCGCATCCCAATTTATGACTCTCGCCAAATCCCAGTGTTGTTTACATGCACTGGTTTATTATAACAGGACATTTATACTCTAATACTGTTTCACTGAGCATTTTGTGTCTCTGCTGAAAAGAGGAGATGAATGGCAGGACTAAAATATCACCAAACACAGGCCGCACACATGCAGAAACTAAATATTTGTGTCAGCACACCGACAGAGTCACTAACTCTCGTGTACTTGACAGATAACATCATCAAACCTGTGTGTATAAACAGTGGTGAGGTTTCGTTGAACATCTCCTGGCACCGCAATCGATGTTTAATAAATGAAGTCGATCTTGATCAGGTGTTTCTCCTTAAGCGGACGGAGCAGAATAAATCTGCTGTTTACCAGAACACAGACTTTATTTTAAGCTTTTTGACTCAAGTGTTTTCGATCTTGTGCCACCTGTTATTCAGAGAGGATGGAGACTTTTCACCAGGGCCGTTGCATAGGGGAGGAAGGTGGGGCCCACAACCCCCCCCCCAGCAGCATAATCTTTAAATTATTCTGCAGATAACCCTGACTAAGACTCACACTGATGCTGCATCAGCATCAAAACAAAGACACAAAACATGCAATATTCATGAAATACATTTTATTTTCCAAATAATAACCCTCCTGGCTTCTTTTTAAAAAATGGTTTATTCCATGTTTTCAGCAACAGTAGCCCCCCCGCAAACTAACAATGATAATTGGGTGTATCGCTTCAGGCACTGTCTAGGACACTGAATAAAAGATAGATTAAAAAAAAATCATAATACATAGTCTAAGAAAATAGTTGCAGGGGCCCACATCAGGGTTCCCAGAAGTCCTAGCCACGGCCCTGCTTTTCACTTTTTCCATTTCCATCCCTTCCTTTTTTTGCAATTCATTCAATGTCAGTTCGCAGTGACAGCCGCGTCAGGCAGAGTCATCCAGACATCCCTCTCTTCTGCAGCATTTTTAATCTCTGCCTTCTGGGTCCTGAGGAGTTCCCAAGCCAGATAGATGAGATCTATGTGATCTCTCCTGCGTGGCCTCCTACCAGTTGGATGTGCCTGGGAGATCTCCAGTGGACGGTGCCCAGGAGGCTCCAGACCAGCTGCCCAAACCCCTTAACTGGCTCCTCCCAATGCAGTGGAGCAGCAGCAGCAGCTCTGCCTCCAGATGTTGGAGCTCCACGGCTGAGATTCTTTTTTAATCAGTATTTATCGGGTATTGTAGCATCTTGATTATCACAGCAGCATTTTAAATTTAATTTCTGTCATTGTCTTGACTGTTTTAACTGGTCTTAATTGTTTTAAATGTCTTATTTTACTGTATGATGTTGTCTGTCTGAGGTTGTCTACTATACACTTTCACTGCAGAACAACTTTACCTACAGGTACAGCAAAGTAACCTGAACCTGAACCCAGTGAAGGCAACTGCTTTCAACTGCTTTGTGTCCTGAACCTGAGGTTTGGAGTGCAGTTCATACTGTGGTTAGGAGGATTAGATCATGGGTTTCAGTTGAAATATTAAATACTCTGTTGAAGTCAGGGAAACGAACTCTGTGGAGATCATAAAAAAGAGAAAGACTCTCTTTGTGGGATTTATTCAAAATATAACACAGCACTTACACTGCAAAAACTCAAAATCTTACCAAGAATATTTGTCTTATTTCTAGTCAAAATGTAATTTCTAGTCAAAACAAATCTCATTATACTTAAAATAAGACTCATCACATAAGAAGTAGCTTGTTTTTAGACACTTTTTACTTCTTTCAAGCCTATTTTCACTTGAAATAAGTAGAAAAATCTGATAGTGGAGCAAGTTTTTCTTTCTTATTACAAGCACAAAAAACTTGCTTTCACTGGCAGATTTTTCTACTTATTTCAAGTGAAAATGGGTTTGAAACAAGTGAAAATGATCTAAAAACAAGTACATTTTTAGGCGATGAGTCTTATTTTAAGTGGAAAGCGATTCATTTTGACCAAAAATTTGACATTTTGACAAGAAATAAGACAAATATTCTTGGAAAGATTTAGAGTTTTTGCAGTGTAATGGTTATAAAGTGGAAGCCTCAAAATGAAAACAATACAGTCCCCTAAAGTATCGGGCTATAAGTTGAAGAAGGAAAACCTGATGTAGGCTACAGGGAAGGAATGAAGACAGAGGAACATTCATGCTCACATGATGTTATAAAGTCTTCCTGTAACAATTGAAACAGTGCAGCTGAGGTTAAAATTACTTCTTTGTTAAAGTTTGGTAACCTAAACCTTCATTGTCATGAAAAACGACATGATCATGGTTGGTGAACTGAACAGTGGTTCAGTTTGCATCACATCTCTACGTAACGTCACCTGGTCGTTACCTGAACTGAACTGTCGCTTCAAAAAGTTAAAGTTTTTTTTTTGAGGGGAGGGAGGGGATTCCTTGAAGTGACTGATACTGTCATTTTTCTTTCCCTGGAACAACAGTCTCCAATGAACGTGTTTTCATAAACGTGGTAAATAAACTGTCAGACACGACGCTGCCGCCCTCAGATCCGCTCCTCATTATGCAGCTTCTCTCCTGCTGGTGCAGTGACAAGGACAGGAACCTGCTCATCACCCTTCAAATACAGTCAGTTGTGTTCATTTGAAAACATGTAGAGATATTATTAAAGTGCTGAAGAGTGAACTTCTGACCCTTTGTACCACAATCAGACTCTTTTTTCTCTCCAAATTAAGCCTGGGACACACTTTTTATTCTCTGTTATGTTTTATAGTGGGTTTAAGTTGCAGTGAATTGAGCTCTCAGGGCCACCGTACTCGACCATCGCTTCACTATAGGATATCGACCTTAGTTAAGGTTTGATGAGGAGCGCTGCTGCTGCTGCTGCTGCTGCTGTTGAGGTGTTTTCAATTCGCTAACACAACGCTGTGTTTTGTTATATGCTGTCATCGATTGTGAAGGTTCTCCATCTATACAGGAGATTACATCCCAAGCTGGTGCCTTTATTGATTGACTGCTGTTATTTCTTCATTAACGAGCCAGTGTGGGATTTTCCGGGCTCATTGACAACAACAAGTCCAATGATTCATCCGACTGAAATTACACATGGAGGCAGCGAATGGCACTCTTGTTAATCAGTGTCATGATACTGAACGTTTTCTCACCTTTTTTTTTTTCTCATGTTTTCTCAGCTGTGGTGATAAATGAGATTTTAACTTTAAACTTTTTACTGATGCACGAAGACGTTCAAATCCAGGCAGAGCAGCAAAACCCCACGGACTTTGATTCAGTTCATATGGAAGAGGAAGAGACAGACTCATACGTGTGTGTTGCAGGTCTCAGTGGCTTTTAATGCTGCTCTTCTCTTTGTGGCAGCGCTGCAAAGACAGTTTTTGCCGACTTATCAACGCCGGAGGGAAATCGAAACCGTTCCAAAATGCAAATAGTCTCAATGTGACATATGAAAAGATGCTCAGCTTAGCAATTAGACTGATCTTCAGCTGATGGCTTTCCAGTATGAAGAGGGTTTATGGGAGGAAAAAAAAAACACCAAATCATGAGAAGCCAGACAATTAAACAGAGCATTGAGCACTTGTGGCAGATAATTATGTAGAATTTTTCAATTATAACCACAATGAGCCAACGTCGTGCAAACTTATTTATGTAGTTTATCGTAACCTGTGGGACAAATTGCTTCATAGAAAGTAACAAATGGGAGAATATACAACACAGAGAGGAAAGATCAAAGAGCGTCCTTGAAGGAATTAATGAAATAAAGATAAGTTAGAGCATTAATTATGTGTTGAGGGGGGGGTTCAGGGCATCATACCTTTTGCACACATGTTGCATGAAACAGCTTTTAAAGGGATAGTTCAACATTTTGGCAAATTGGCCCATTGCCATAATCCCTATAGTCATAGCAGTACAGTAGGTTTGTTACCTTTAATTGTCGGTGCAAGCTATTTTTTATGGTTTCCCTCATCAAACTCATCAAATACACAATCCAACAACTCCACAACGCTCTGGTGGACAAGTTGTGACCTGCACATTCACCACGCTATGAGATAATAAGGTAAATACAGAGACTGCTTGATGAAAAACTGTCACTGAAGGCAACGCGCATCAGCGGTTTTGCATGAATTTCCCTCTAAAACAACTCTGTCTGGTAACGTTCTGTTGTGCAGGTCACAACTTGTCCACCAGAGCGTTTTGGAGTTGTTGGATTGTGTATTTGATGAGTTTGATGAGGGAAACCAAATAAAATCCCATTAGCCTCCGTAGCGTAGCTCTGAGCAGCTCGCCGCTCTGCTCCGCCGTTCTTAAAATAGCTTGCACCGACTATTAAAGGTAACAAACCTGCTGCTATGACTATAGGGATTATGGCAATGGGCCAATTTGCCAAAATGTTGAACTATCCCTTTAAATGTTCGTTGAAGGATATTTATGACATATTTTGGCAAGGAAATGAAGAACTAAGAGCTGTGCCGCTCTGGTATGCAGCCTGGAGAGATTATCAGAGTTACATGCCCATCAATAACATGGCTATATACTGTAATCATACCACTGCACTTTTTTCTGCTTAGTCTGTGCAGAATCATGTGAACATAATCAGAGTGTGTCCAGCTTATTTGCATAACATTATTATAGGAATATCTGCTGAGCAAGCATGTGCACATATATCTAGTGAAACTGCATCAAATGCTAAAAAAGAATATATATAAAAAAGAGCAGCTTAGATAAACCTTCCCTCAGGAACATGGGGCCGTATGTTCCTCAACAATCCTGTCAACAGAAAAGAAGATGGATGAGCAGTATTTTAGTGCCCACCTCCATTATACGCATTGAGCCTTAAAAGCAAAAGGGACGGATGGAAAGTGGAGACGAAAAGGGTGAGAAATAGAGTTCAGCCAGAAGCCTGATCACCTGAGGGAAGGAGGTCGGACAACGAGAGAGAGAGAGAGAGAGAGAGAGAGAGAGAGAGAGAGAGCGCGATGGAAGGGATCAAATGTAGCAAGAGGGGCTCAAGCGTGGAATAGATTGTCAGGTAAACCCTCTTATTTACACAGATAGGGCCTCAGAGCCAATCCTGTGAAGCATTGTAGGTCCAGACTTCAGGTATCAATCCTCAGCTGTGAATGTGTCTGGACTCAAGACCGGACTGTAGCAACAACAACAACAACACAAATGTTTCTGAGAGACGTTAATGTGGCTCCAGAGGATATTAGAGTACAATATATAGTCGTATAGGTAGAAGAAACAAAAACATGACACACAGAGCAGGAAGATAACAACTCATGTTTGATAATCTACCTACTTAGCTTTTGTGAAGACTGTCTTATTATTATATGACCATTCAAACTGTATACAGTACTAACTCCAAGCTATAAGAACCACTTGCACTGTGTATCATGTATACTTCATTTATATACAAACAAGTTTATTTTTGTTGCTATTGGGCATATCTCTATTCTAAGGGGTAGGCTATTGTATTATCTTTATTTTATTTTATCTACCCATGCCCTTGTTTGTTCTAACTCTCGTATATAACATTTCATTTTTTCTAGTGGGGAGGGTAACACAATAAGTCGCCTCCGGGGATCAATAAAGTTATTCAGATTCTATATTCTCATTGAAAAACATGAACACCCTTCATTACAAGCTTACGTTTATTGTCTTGTATCAAATCTACCACTCCTAAAAGCCAATGACAGAAACATCTGCTTTGTCGCTGGGCCACAATGAGCAGTTGTTTGTTATCTCACTGTGGTGCTAAAAGATTCAGACACATGCATGTACAGTAGGGCTGTCACAGTCATGACATTTAGTTGACTATTATGTGGCAAACAAATAATTGTGATTAATGATTTAATTGTGTTTTTCTGATAATTTTATGCCACTATTATAGTATGAGCCCAAATAGACTTTACCGAACAAGACAAAAAGAAAGCCATTTATTGGCTTTAAACATTGAAACATATAAATAAAAACGGCACTTTTGTTTGCCTTTATGTCTTTGCAACTAAATCCATGATGCTAATGTTGATAGGTAAACAGTTTGTTGCACTAATTGTCCACCTGTGCAATTGGGGGCATATTGTCATGATGTCACTAAAAGAGGACCAGTTTAAAATCAATCGGTGGGAAATGATGAGGAGATTGTGGTTGTCAACTTCCAACAACAAGTCCTGAATGTTTCATCGTTCCAGTTGAAATAAAAAGTTTTCTTCAAGTGAGGCATTAGTTAAAAGCTTGAGAGTCGCTGCCTTGGAGAGTATTATACTCTGTTATTTACACTTAAAGTCATGGACATTTAGTTAAAAAACCAAAGAAATTACCATAAAACGGTGGTAAAATCTGGAAATTATTTCTTCAGACTTGTTAAATGTCTGCGCGACAGGAACAACAGCTTGCTCTTGTATTTGCCTCTTCCTCCGTCCCTGTCATCATTAAGCATGCAGCTTAATAGAACATAACACAATGGTGGAGTTCTGTTTGTCGTTTATTCTACATTTAAAAGCCCTTCAACCAATTTCCTCACACAGATGGCACAGCAAATGCGATCAGGGATATCAACACAATTGTCTCTATCACTCTGCAGCCATTTGTAACCCATATCAGCAATTTCCTTGGCAAACGGGAAAAACACTCAACCAAACCAGAGGCTTATTGCGTCCTTTTAAAATGCAATAGCTTGTATGAAATTGAATATTCTTGGGAGTCGGATGAACACTTCAGTGTGGAGATGATGAGCACATCCACTCACTTTTTTTTCATTTTTTATGCCCCGTGACGTGAATTACCACTCGTTTGAGTAAGAAAATCTATCATTAGCGCATTAGCGTGAGTGGAAATCAAATATTTATGTCACTTGGAAACAGTGCTACAGGAACGTGGTGCACATTTGGATAGCAGCAATTAAAAATGAACGGGTAATTATTCATCTCATATCCTTTTGTTT
Source organism: Trachurus japonicus (assembly GCF_045865225.1). Classification (NCBI taxonomy): domain Eukaryota; kingdom Metazoa; phylum Chordata; class Actinopteri; order Carangiformes; family Carangidae; genus Trachurus; species Trachurus japonicus. Next base: position 7,004,243 of record NC_140921.1, on the reverse strand, counting down.
GGTGCCACCTGCGTGCTCTCACGGGCCATTGTCAGCGAGCCGCAGCTTTTAAAATATTTTTTTTTACATGACTTATCTCCCAATAATCACACCACAAAGGCCGCACACAGGACAGACACACAAAAGTATATAGATCAGGCCACACATTTGAATATGAATGAGGTGTCAAAATGTCAAATCAGTGAGTCAACAAAACAAAAGTGTTCGCTGAGGTAGAGATGTGAGCGCTGTTAGTGTTGTGAGTGTTGCTTAGGAGGTGGATTCAAACACACAAACGGATACACACACACACACACACACAGATGTGTTCTTTCATTTCCTTCTCCTTCCTCTCATGCCTCCTTATCGTTTCGCTTCGTCTGCTCTTCTTCTCCTCTCACCTCGCTGCAGAGGAGGAGGAAAATGTGACGGAGAAAGCGGCGAAAGGTTGTTTTCTATTGTTTTCAATATGAGTCGCACAATGATCCACTGTGGGCGAAGGACAGTGGTTGTCAAGTGTGAAATGTAATCACAGTTTTTTTTTTTTTTTACACATAACAACAGAAAGAATAATGAAATTACATTGCTATAATTATAGTGTTTATGGTGTGAATCTTACACTAAATAACTACATTGACGATCAAACATCAAATTGTCAGTCACACGAAACAGCAAATCTATCACAGTGATGATCAATTACACATCAAAATCACAGTCTTTCTGTCCTATAATGACTTAATTAACCAACAAATTCATGCAGCCCCATAAATGTAGAGGGAAAAGTCCATAAAGGCCGTATAGTTCAAGCAGCTTTAACTCTAAAAATCCACCCAAAGAATTCAAGATGTATTGATTTTGATGATTGCTTTGATGATGAGTGTATGTGTGCAACAAGCTGATGACGTCTTTATAAACTTGCAGATACTGTCAACAACAGAAGCCTGTATATAGCCCTGTGTGCCACAAAGGGTGGAAACATGTTGACCTTGAACGGGAGAAGTTTGTAAAAGGTTTGTGTTGTGTATTAGCTGCGGTTCTGCTGCTTGTTAAAGAAGCTGTTTGCCACGGAGAAAAGAAAAAAGTCTCCCTTTTGTTTGTGTCTTTTGTTCACCAGAGCTCCACCCTTCACAGTCCTTGTTATGCTTGTTTTGCCTATACAGTAATTCTACATCATTTTTATGACAGCACTCAGTGAACTGAAGAGCTAAGAGGCGAGCTTTGTGACTCATATCTGGATCGAATGGCCGTCATTGTGTATCTGTAATGATGAAATGCTCCTTCGAACCTTGATCCACAATGTGCACCTGGCTATTGCAAAGGAAGGCATGTTATGTTATGTTTCCCCTTACACCAGGGACATACAGTAGTACGAGCCTGTATGAGCTTGAAAAGGAACAAAAGCCACATTCATAAATCTGAACCACTTTGAATGTTTAAACCACCTGAATTCAATGTGTGTGAGCTGTGTGGAGGGGAAAAAAACAACCTGGAGGTGGAACTTCCTGATGTGCGATGACAGATTTAAAACCACAGAGTGGGTCACTGCACAAAATCCCACAGTAAATAAACCAAAAAGGGGGCTGTGTTAACAAAATGCAACACAAATATGCAGCAGCAGCAGCAGCAGCAGCAGCAGCCTGGAGCAGCAGGAAAACAACATTCATGACAGCTACTCAGGGTGTGTTCAGACCTGGCTCGTTTGGAGCAGTTGTTTCTGAAACAGTGAGCACTGTGGCTGGAAACCAAACCTGCGATCAGAGCCTTTGACCCGGTGTCACAGCGAGTCCACAACACAAACGTGTCCCCATAAACTGTGATCTCTTGTTTATGACAGATAAGACTACACACAAATACACACACCATAACATGTGTATGATAATCATCAGACTTCATTGAAAACAAATGCACACAACCGAGGAGGGTTAGCAAAACAGTTGAGAAGAGAGCGGACTTGCAGATGCGCTAAATTATGCAATTTATTACATCTGAAATGAATTATTTCACTTATAAGCCGTGTAATAAGCGGGATAATGTAGAGTTAGTAGGTTGTTATGGAGAAATAAACCCCTTCAGGATGTATGAAACCCTGTCATTTGTCAAAAACTGTCATTTCCATCCTTGGTAGATCACCCGCAAAATGTATAGTTCTAGTAGCTTTACTAGCTTTAGGGGCCCACACAGTAAATACAGATTGAAACTTAAAGTATCTTTTTTTTTTGTAGATACCGTTGCTTTTCATCAGCAGTTAGGTGAGCTGTTTTCGACTGAGACATCCTTCATCGTAGCTGCGCCGAGGTCCATGAATACAAATGGCTCAGATCTGGTCGGATCAGTTGGTTCTTGCATTTATTTACAGCTTTCGACTGAGTGGGCCTGTAACCATGTGAACACAAACAACGCAAAAGAAAAATGCAACAATTGTAACATTATCCCCTGAATCAGAACAAAGAAAACAAGCCACAGGTCTGAAAACACCCTCAGACTCAGGTCAGTGACCCTGCCTTGGTGTGGTGGATGCAAAAATCTAAAACATAACACAAATGTAGCTGCTTATAAAGCACATATCTTTACATTTACACTTGCAGTTATACATAAACTAAGATTTAAATCTTCTCTTTTTGAGTTTGAGTTGAGCTCCTCTGCATCATGAATCACTGTCCTGCTGTGAAATTGCCTTAAATATTAGGAGCATTTTGCTGTGAGAGAGAAAACGCCATGTTGAATTTGGACTGTGTTGCTTCGTCTCAGGACTTGAAACAAAAAAGAAAAGTATGAACATGTCAAGTAGACTTCCTCACCACATCCAACATTAAAGTCACATTGTGCAGTTTAGAAGGAGACAAAGATAAGCGCAAATGTATTTCTGCCACAAAAGCTTTCAGAGCTGCTGGCGATTTGTGATGCAATTTCCTCTGCTTCTTTCCTTCACCCCGTCTCTCTGTGTCTCTTCATCTAATAGAAATCCATACGGCACGCCAAACGCAGCGCGGCCCGGCCCGTCCTCTCACTCTGCTCGTGGTAGCGTAGCATTAGATAACTTCAGGACCCGTATAGCTGCACACCACGAGTATACAGACATGTTGGAGCAGTTCACGAGATAACAGCCCCGAGTCACTTACATCCCATCGTCCCTTGCTCTCTGCGAAATGTAATTCTGTGAAAGAGGAGTGGCTCATTTCCACCGGCTGATAATATTACCTTGTCTGCATCACACTGTGACTCACAGGGGCCCGTAAGTGACGGCAGACTGTTTCACTGACTGAGCCTCGCAGACTGATCCACAGCAGACTTCTCTTTAGTCCATATTGACTTTGTCTTTACAGCTGTCATGAACTAATTTCATGCTTGACGTGGCTCTTTTTTCTCAGGCAGTCCCCTGCTCGTGGCTGCAGCTCTGAGGAAGTGCAGCAAGGAAACTGAATGTCTGTTGCTGCTGCGGCTGCTGCTGCTGCTCAACCATGGATGTTCCCATGTACTTTCATCGTATTGCGTTATGGGATTGTGCTTTGGTTGTGCTCTTTACATGGTTTTGTCTATGCATTAAAAAATAACAAAACTAAAACAGGATGCGTTTTAAAACAACCCACAAGTCAAGGACGACGCTGACGTTTCTGTGAAAGAAGAGACCTCAAAGAAAGTCCTTAGAACTAAATCTTTTCAATAAGGTGAAGTAAAAAAAAAATGAGCATAAGTGCACATCTTTCATGTAAAAACAGACAGGGTGACATGCAGGGTTGGAGTGTGGGGGAAAAAAGGTGTGCATAAAGGAAATAGGAGCAGGAAATGGAGAATGGAGGAGGTGGACGGTGCAACGGGTGAAAGAGGAACTATGGAGGTCCGGTCGCTTTTCCTCTGTTGCTAACCCTCCTCTCCTCCATGTGCATTTGTTTACAACGAAACCGGCGAGAAATCAAACAATAGAGTGGTACATAACGTTATATATCATACACAATGTTACAACGTGTATATTTGTGTAGTCTTACCGGTTGTAAACAAAATATTAGGGGTTACGGGTCGCGGTGCCGCAGAGACGAGAGCTGGGACACCGGGGCGGAGACTCTGATCTTGAAAGGTTGGTTTTCAGCCAAGAGACACTAGGTGGAAGACAGAGAGCCTCCATTCTCCCTGAAACAAGTTACAAGTCATTGATTTAACCATCACAATTACTCCAAAGCTGTTTAATTAAGGTAAAAATGTAGCATAGTTGAGCTACAAATCCTGCATAGTTCCTCTTTAAAATGTTTCATGTAAATAATTTTTCATTTTTATATATTTATGAAAACGTACTCACACATTAACCAGGCAGCAATCAAGAGGAACAAAACCATCAAAACATGTGAGCTGTGAGTGTGGATGCCCTGAAAGGCAAGTTCATTATTTTCATTATTACTATAAATAATAATATTATTTCTTTAGTTTTTTTGCAGAAGGAAGGAAAGATGAGTTTCCTCTCTGGGTTTTATTTTTCACAGATGAGAAGAAGACACTCTGTTTACTCTTGGGGTTTGTTTATACAGAGGGGGAAAAACTGATCAAAAGTATTTCTGAAATATCACTTGCCTTTCTGTGTGTGTGTGTGTGTGTGTGTGTGTGTGTGTGTGTGTGTGTGTGTGTGTGTGTGTGTGTGTGTGTGTGTGTGTGTGTGTGTGTGTGTGTGTGTGTGTGTGTGTGTGTGTGTGTGTGTGTGTGTGTGAGAAGCTAATATTAGTTCATAGTTAATTGGCATTACTGATTGAAATGAGCTTTGAGCCTGGATTTTTTTTTAAGTTTTGGGATGTATCTTGTATTTATCCGCTGGCTAACACAGACAATTGAGTGTGGATTATTTAAAATGACACATACAAAACTATTATTTCACTGCAATTAAAGAAATCCCTTTCATAAATACAGAAAAGCCAGCACCGAGCTCTGCTCCTCATCTGTAGTTCACTGGACAGCTGCACGGCTCCAACCACTGCAAGACCTCTGCAAAAAAATAAAATAAAATAATAAAAAACAGGATTTAAAAAGAAGCTCCTACAACTTTTATTACAGCAGTTAATCATTCATGCAGTGCTTCCAGCTGTCAGAGAGCTCTTCACTTCATGTGAGGTTAAGCACACCATTAGCAGTGGCGAGATATCAGCCGTAGTAGCAGCACCAAAACCAAAAGCTGGAGGAGAACGGCCACAAAGCTCCTTTTTTTTTGAAGGAGGGGAACTAAACCGAAACTGACTGTGAAGCCACTGGGATCCATTAAGTGATGTGTTTTCAAAGGCATCTCCGAGCTAGTGAGGTGGTTGCTGCTTAATGTCACGCTGGATTCTCAACGGGTGGAAGAAGAAGAAGAAGGGGAAACCTCTACAGTAGCCGGCTCTGCTCCGCTCACAGGATTTATGACGGGAGCATCTGTGTTGACTTCACCTGTGAATTACAGTCACTGACGGCTGAAAGGTCTGTTGTGTGTAAACAGGCGGCTGCTGAGACTGGAGCCAATCCAGGCTCAACAGCACCAGACTGGAGAGGTGCAAAGCAAAACTGTATTTACTGCACAATTTTAACATCCCCTTACCCTGTTGCTTCAGTAATGTCAAGAAATAGCCTAGAAATAACGGACAATTTCATAATAATGTCATGTATTTCTTAAAGGCAATGGATTACACATGCTCTTCATGCTTTGAATTTTTTTGGGGGAAAGGCCAGAATATTTCTACAGCAAGTCCTTGCAATTGACCGTTATTTCTGGGCTATTTCTACGCAATCAATCATTATTTCTTGGCTATATTTCTCAACATTACTATGAAATTTACTGTTACATCTAGACTTTATGACGCAATTGGCATTTACTATATTTCTTGTCATCATCACATAATTAGCAGCCTGTAAATTAAGTTACTAGAGACTTAACAAAACACTTCATACTGGCCCAGAATCAGCTACTGTAGTCCCCAAACGGAGTTGTACCCAGTTACATGGTCCCCAAATGTGTCCTAAATCAGACACACGCACACAACATTAAAGTTGTAAAGAAAAGTTCATATAGCAACAATTACTGAGGTAATGAGCCACTGAAGTAGAAATCAGCTGAATCGTTACCCAGCAAATGTTAATCAGAGTGGTGACAGCACAGAGGAGAGAAAAAAAACAACCGTTTTCAGCCTCCGTAGCTCCGTGTGCAAAGGCTGCACACAAATGTTTAGTTTTTTTCTGTTTCATGAATGGCAAGTGATGCTTCATGTTGTGAGATAAGCACTTGCATAGTTCATTTTAAATGCAGAGCACTTTCTAGAAGTCGATTTTTACTTAAGTCTCTGAGATCCAATAAGTTAGTGGTTGTATGTTTCTCTTGAGTTGTGACTGTGACTGTGAGTGTTTGTGATGTTGTTTTCTATCATTTTACTATAATTGCTCTGAGGGTACAGGCCGCTTGGAATTAGCTTGGCTGTAATTAAAATCCTTAACTACCTGTGCTACTGCAGTAATACATCAAAGACAGACCGATGCCTCTTTAACAGGTGCACAACTCTCCTCACTGACTCAAGCCTCTTCTCTGAAGTTGCTGCTCTGTCAAAGATGTTGTAGTTCAGTTAGCCCGGTCAGCTAACTTCCTTCCAGCTAGTTGCTGCATTGTCGAGGCAAAACTATTAGCAGCAACAGCTCCTGCTTGGTCAGACTGTGGTGGTGGTGGTGGTGCATGGACAGCTTCAGGGCTGAGAGAGTCAAGGCTGGAGCGCTGCAGTGATGGGACTCTGGAAAGGGAGACGTGCAGCCCTACGGACTCGGCTACATGAAATGTTTACACCTCTGGCAGCTCAGAGAGAGATGTTAGATGGAGGTGGACTGAGGGGGCAGCGCAGGGATGTGGACGGACCGGTGGAGGGAATGAGGAGGGGGCAGATGGAGAGAGAGAGAGAGGCCAAGGTCAACAGCCTTCGAGGCAACAAAGATGGAAAGATGCAGCTGCCTCAGCATCTCTTGTGTGAGCGCCGGCGAGTGCAGATTGAAAACTGCCCAAAAGCAGCAACAAAAATAGAAATTCTCCACCTGTGCCGGTTTCTACCATCAAAAAAACAAAAAAGAAAGTCCTGAAAACTCTGATTGTGCAATATGAAAATCAATCATCAGACTTCTTAAACTTTCTTGAGCTGCATAATTTAGTCCTGTCTTTTGTCCAACCTTGTGGCAACTCATTAAACATCCCTGCTCCCAAAATGTAAGTGCAGAGGAGGGAGGGATGGAGGGACAAAGACAGCAGCTTGATTGACACATCACCATCCAATTGACTTCAATGGTGCGTTATAGATGATTGGATGCTGTTTTTACAGGATTGTCCATCCCACAGTTAACTGACTTTTGTGAAAAAGCTTTCAATTAATTGGTTGCAATCAGAGTGTGAAGAGGATTTAAAACAAAAAATGCTCCAAAATAGGATCTCCAACCCTACCTTTAAGGGGCTCAGTGGAAATTGCATTTTGAGATCATCCAACTGCTTCTTTTAAAGATTTTCTGAGCCTGAGGGAGAATTCAGCTTTTCTGAAAACATCAGAATCACCAGTCGTATGGAATTTATAAGACACACTAGACGCTGCATGTGTCTAAGCTGCAGGAACTGATCTTGAAACATTTTCAGAAATACGTAGGAGCAGAGCAGTAGACCACATGCTCAAAGCAATGAAGAAACCAACAGGAGCGCGTTGTGAAGAGTCTACGTTTCCTTTCATACCGTATAGAAGCTGGTGGCAGCAGGAAACCTGTATCTGTATGAGTTGTCAGCTACTACACATTGAGAGTACTTGACGCTTCTGAGCAAAGACAACACCGATGCTTTTGTCAACTCAGACGTAGTTATCAAACACGTTTCTTTACGCTCACAGAGAGGAGGCAAGTCGTATTGACACTTCCACAGAAAAAACGCTCACAGACAGAAACATTCAGCACATTTTAAATTATTCGCTGAGCTGAGCTGGAAAGAATACTGAAATATTTAACTCAAGGAGAAGTAAGGTTACTTTTGTCAGCGGCGCACTTTGTTCTGCCAAACTCCAACTTTTATCTTTCGTAGCCAGAGGGGGGACTTTGAAAACAATGTTAAGCTCTGAGAGCCATTTAGATGTTTCCCATCGGTTACAATCAATACTCCTCTGGAAGGTCTTGGTTTTAATGTTCATGCTGTTTGGCTGAGGAGTCGGTAAAACCTTGTGCATCTGAAAACGCTGAGCTTCCTTCCACCCAAAAAGAAAAACAAAAAAGTAGGTTCATGCAAAGCAATTAAGCTTCAACCAGAAACAGTCTCGTCAGCTCGAGTATTTCTCTAAATAACTTCCATTAGTATTAATAAATTATTCTTTTCATAGCGGCTCGACTCGTGCAGAACCAATCTGTTCCATCACTTACACAAACTGGCAGGTTTCCGCCGTTCATTATAACTGTTAGCCATGTTGGTGTTAATGTCTTATTCAGATAGAAAGCAATGAGAATTTTTCAATGTAGTTTGTCTTTTATCAATGTGAAGCATCCCGTCGGGAGGTCGGTTTGGAATAGAAAACTAAATATATGAACGTCACAGTCAATAATAATCATAGAAACTGTCATGCAGATGTTTCCATTTGTTTAAGCTGCGCAGACAGTGAATGAACCTGGACTTTGTGCCTGTGGTTTTAAGGCTCAGAAATTTTCTAGTTTATATGTAAAGCTATTAAGTTTGACAGTTCACACGTCAAACAAAATAACCACTGTGAGATATTTAAAGAAACCAGAGGTTGCGTGATAAGTTCAAGTGCATCAAGCACAGAAAGAGAGAGAGAGAGAGAGAAAAAAAGGCCCTCAGGTTGTTTCCATACAGTTAAATGGAAAATAGGAAACTGGAATATGGATTTTACAGAGAGGAAGCCTCAGCGTGTTAACATGGTGTTGGATATTTCTATGCTCAGCACCATACAAGACATTCCACTTAGGGACCACAAAGAGACAGAGGAGGTGGGGGAAAAAAAGTAGAGGAAACTTTTCAGTCTTTCAAGTTCAGTGCAAAACACAGAACTGAAACTGAGAGTTGGCTTCAGGTGCTTCCTGGAAATACGACTATCAAGAGCCGGGATGGACAGGAGGAGCCGCTGGGAGTGTGCAGGCACTTTGTTGTTGTGGAAGAAAAAACAGCAGAGCAGCACACAAAAATCTACATTATGCAACACTGTTGGGTGAATATAAAGAAGAAAAGGTTGATGTGTGGATGTTGGGTTTGTGGAGTCATAGGTTATTTTTAATATTATTTGGGGACGCACAATAATACTTTTTATACCGATAACAAATAAGTTCCTGCTTTTCACCAATGCCGATTCTGATAACATTTTTAATAGTTTATATTCACACCTGAGATTAGGAAAAGCAGAGATGTGGTGAGTGATGAATGTATTATTGTAGCTCTGCCTCCGACTTAACCAAATAATATAACCCGCATCACTTCTGTAATCACAACAAAAAGATGAGCCAAATCAAGACAACATTGGCTAATTATAATTGGCTCCTGTAATGTTTATTATTAAACTTATCTGTGTATTTTGGTCGATAATTATCTGTAGTAGGCTACTGATAGTTCACTAGCAAGGACCACGTCACAACAATGTGCCATTAGATGATTTACAGTAATGGGATGGAATGTTGAGGATGAATTAATGATATTGTAGAAAGTGGAAACGGTTAGGGAAGGTTGATGTCAGCGCGTCTGGTGTGGGAGGATGAACTGTAGACCGGCGGAGGGAGACTCAGAGTGGGGGTTCCGTCTGAGCTGGATTCGTGCCCCCCAGACGATGCCTTGGAGGAGATCTGAAAGGGAATGCGTTGGTTAAGAAGAGAGGGATGGAGGGATGAGAGTGAGGATAGACGAGGGGAAGAAGGGAGGGTGGGTCGAGACATCGAGGCAAACAGGGGAAGGAAGGGGTTGACCAGGTATTTGTAGGCTTGACCAGTGATTAGAGGTGTGGTTGAGGCGTGGCCCTACTCCCGAACTTAAGTTAACTCATTAGCTTCCATTTATCATACAGTCCATGTTAATGGGTTAACTTAAAGGAGAATTCCGGTCATTTTTGACCCCTAAATCGTTGTCCTGATGGTCACCCAGTGTTGGGGGGAGCAAAAAACGCGACTGCCTGCATCAATTTTAGTCGTTTTTTGCTCCCCTCAACACTGGTTGACCATCAGGACAACGATTTAGGGGTCAAAAATGACCGGAATTCTCCTTTAAAATACACATGCTTGTTGTATGACATGTGTGTTTCTTCAGAGATTCAACATCTCACTGCAAAAACCAAAAGGGGAAACGACCTGATGACCTCATATTAACAGTATTATACTAGTCACAGCTATGATTCTCGATGCCATTATGTTGGATGAAAAGCACCTATAACGTTTGACATTAGTTGATAGTGTGTACGACCAACATGATGATTGACTGTAATTAGTTTATACTGGACTGACCTATGGGGAGTGACCATTAAACCTCTATTTTAAAAAGTCCTCTCCCCTACTTCACTCTGTAGAGCCACAACAAAGACACAGATGAATGCAGACCTTCCTCACCCCCCTCCCCTCCTCTCCACATTTCATGGTGAATTTGCTTCTCCTTTTCACCTTTTCTATTTTCCAGAGGGGAAGAAAGAAATCAAGTAAATAGAGCCTGGCCTCTGTCCTTTGAAGGAGAGCCAGAAGACAACACGACGGCTCTGAAGGCTAAAAGCGCTTTGGTTTAAGGAAAAAGTGAGAGAAACGAAGAAAAATAAAAAATGAAAGGCTTTGACTGGGGTAAAGAAACAATTATCAAAGCAGGCAGGGATCACTCTGCTCAGGTCTTATTCACCCAGCCACCCATCCACTTCAAGCTGCAGCCATAGACAATTAACTGAGAATCTTAAATATACAGTATGATCATTATTATTCACCGAATGATCACAATTTAAACCATGAAGATCTATTACAGTATGAGTGTTTGTTTTATTGTGGGAACATTATTGTTGGATCAACCATATTCAGAGAAAGAGACACTAGTTGTTTTTCCATCACCCCTAGAAATGCACAAAACCTAAATATCGCAATAAAAAACAGTAATGGAAACATCTATGTTTCGAAAAACCTCTCAACTATCGCCAAAACATTTTCGATCGATCTCCCTCTCCCATCTGTTTTGAGTTGTCCCATCCTAATAAAACTTTGGCGTGTGAGGTCCAATCATTCAACTCAGTCTGATAACTCAGATGGTGCCACACAATAACACGTCGTCCGTGTGAATAACCAAACAATAGTTCCTTCTGTAACAGCCGCGATACTAGACTTTATAGTCACGGCTTATTCGCAAAACACTTGACAATGGAAACATCTTGTTTCAAACAAATTGTACTTTTCCGAAATTTTTGCGAAAACCTGCAATGGAAACACAGCTAGTAATGATACACATGCAAAAAGGAAGAAAAGATACCGCTTAGTATTTCTGGCACCTGCAGTAATCTGTTTTTGAAGACTGGTTCCAATCTTGGAGCAAAGCAGTTTTTAAAATGCACCTTTACCCGACACAAAGGTATAATGACTCTATTCTGAGCGCCCATATTTTGCACTTTAATCTTTTTCTGAGTGCAAATCGATAACTGTGATCTCACGTATCAAACTCAAGCTTCTCACTTCACAGCTTGAATAAATGTCAGTTTTCTCTTCACCAAAAAAACGAACCAGACCTTCAGTCTGAATGCACGCAACATGGTTTCTGTTCATCAGCCATATTTGTTTTGCCAACAATGTTTTCCCCAGCACACATCCTGCAGCTCATTCCACCGCGGTAATAGATACTTCTTGTTGCAGCCTTTTGTTCCGTCTGACCTCTCCTGTGATCGCTCATTCGAACATCAATACAGCTGATCTCACATCGCAGCTGCTGCCATTAACCTGTACTTTGCTTTATTTTATCTGACACTGCAGTCTGATAATAAAATAACGGTCGTATCTGCAGCCCGGTGCCGCCGACTGCTGATCGACTCGAGTATTTATGAGCCGCAGAAGCTGCACGTTTCATTCATGTTCTGTTGTCTGACGAAGAAACGGGGGGCGATGTCGTCAGGTTGGCTGCATCACAACACAGTGTGGGAGCACATATAGTTGTGCTCCTTCACGCTTGTCTCTCTCTGAACATAACACACAAATAAAATGCATCAATAAAAATGTATTCAAAGTCAAATTTAGAGGTAGGGAAGGTGGATTTCGTGGACAGATGCAAGAGACTTGGTAGTGCAGGGAAAAGAATCTTATCTCTGAAAACTCCTGACACATAGTAACATAGGCTGTTTTCGAAACCGCATACTACCGTACTGCCTACTACATACTGCGTTAGTATGTACTGTATACTGCATACTGAATGTGGGATTCAGTATGCTACTTCAGCAGGCCGACGCCGTTCACACTGCAGTATGCAGTATACAAGTTTCCCAGAATGCATTTCGTGGCAACCGGTAGCGGTAGCTGTAAAACAGGCGAAAAGCTGTTTTATTTCCCACTCTAGCGCTGTTATTATGTAACTTTATTAAGTTTGGATATTTTTTCATGCGAGAAAGTAACTGTTAAGATCCCAAATATACGGCCAGTTTATCCAAATGACGGCTGTTAAGAAGTTTGCTCCGATGTTTTTCAGAGAAGTGAAGCTCCGCAGCGACCGGGACATCACAGAGACAGTAGCCGGTCTGGAGAGCTGGTCACTCGGCCAACCTTCGTCGTCATCCCGGGGGAGAAAACAATTGTTAATTAACTTACCCGCAGGTTTTTAGAGGTTTAGAACCGGCTGGTTAAATTATTTTTAGGAGATAAATGTTGGTCTCATTGATAAAATCTAACAATTGTGGCAGTAGCATTAGTTTGTTTGAATGAAAAGTGAAGCTTCCTGTGTGTATTGGACAGAAGAGCAGCGCTGCCTCGGGGCTCTGGAGCCTACGGACAGAAACCACCACATTTACATCAATAAATAAATGTTTTACAATGAACCAATCAGTCTGCATTAAGTTTTATTTTATTAAACTATATAACAACGTCATGCAACAGGAGGTCACATTGTGCACACCTTCCTCCCAGAGACAGAATCACTGATTTACCTACAGAAATACCAAAGTGCAAATCCAGTGCACCGACCACACTCTGATTATTCATTAAACAGTCTTTATTTTGACTTTGTTTATTTGTAGATGTCTGCCTCTGCCTCTGTGCTGTGCCCATTGCAACTGGACCATGAGGTCTTGCATTTCAAAAAAAAAAAAAAGAGTCCGGAGCAGCATGAAATGAAGTAATTACAATAACATAATTGTGTTTATACAGGCGTCAGAACAAAGAAGTCTTATGGAGAATGTAGCCAAGTGTGTACATTTTGCTTGTAAGTAAAACACTCATTATGCCTGATCAAAGTATATCCAGCAGGGGGGAGAGGAAGAGAAAGAGAGAGAGAGAGAGTGGGAGGAGAGACGCAAGGATGATGCAAGCACCGCCTTTCATTTTCTTAAGGGACGACAGCAAAGACAAAGTGCCCTGTCCTAATGTCATCATCATCACAGTGTGAGGGAAACACTCCACACTGCCACGGGAAAAAGTTTGCATCCATCCCTCTGCACCGAGGAACATGTGAAGAGTTCAGATACAGCAACAAATCACACTGTGTAGCTATTTTAAAGGTCTAATATGTTCAACTTTTTCCTGTGTGGATTCACGAGATGTATCTTTACATCTCCTCTCTCTGCTCAGCTCTGTTAACAACAGGTGTCTGAGCCAATCTACCTTTTATTTGACCTTTAAAGTATAAATCACTGAATAAGTCATGCCACCTGCTCAGCTATATGAATTCAACATGTTTCTCTGAAGCCTGGCTTCGTCTGAGTGACCTGATTACATCATACTAATGCTTTTCCTGATACACCCAACAAGTCCTTTCTGTCTGTTTTTATGCTGTGCTTCAGTTTCTGTGTGTCTGTTTGCCTTTATACTTCATAATACATCACTTTCTCCTTTACCACTGTCAAACTTAATCAGACCCCATCTTTAGAGGAATAGTTGAAATTCACCCTCATGCTGGTGAATACTCTGGAGTAGTTTTTTATTCCTCAAAGTGCATCTGGAGACCCGGGAGGCCGGTTCCAAGTGTCCTGAAGGGATATAGTCCAGAGTTTACTCGAAACGACGTCATTTAGGACATTTTTACAGCCTAAACAGTCTGCCTGGAGCGCGCTCTCACGCTCCAGGTCTCCAGGTGCACTTTGAGGAATAAAAAACTACTCAGGAGTATTCATCAGCATGAGGGTGAATTTCATTGTTTGGTGAACTATTCCTTTAACCTTAAAACTATTAGTTTCAATCCTCGAACTGCTCTTAAACTTTTCACTGGTCGTCATAAGGGCAGAGACACGAGAGCAAATGTGTGTGTTTGTGTGTGTGCGTGGCTCATGCTGGAAGGTATGTACCTACTCCCTCCAGCAACCATACAACATGCACTGGTGATAACACACACACACACACACAGAGCTTGACAAATGTCTGCAGGGTCCTTGCTGCCTCTCGCTGCTGCTGGAGGGTCTGATAAACCAGTGCAGAAGCTAAGATGTCAGGAAGTGTAAAACACACAAGTGTTGTTGTGTGTGTGTGTGGGTTGCTCACTTTACTTACTACAACTAATCACTAAACATGAGAGATGATTAAAGGGATAGTTCAACATTTTGGCAAATTGGCCCATTGCCATAATCCCTATAGTCATAGCAGTACGTTTGTTACCTTTATTTGTCGGTGCAAGCTAGTTTTAGAACGGTGGAGCAGAGCCGTGAGCTGCTCAGAGCTACGCTACGGAGACTGGGATTTCTTGGTTTCTCTCATCAAATACACAATCCAACAACTCCAAAACGCTCTGGTGGACAAGTTGTGACCTGCACATTCACCACGCTATGAGATAATAACAGAACGTTACGACACAGAGTTGTTTTAGAGGGAAATTCAAAAAATCGCTGATGCGCGTTGCCTTCAGGGGCAGTTTTTCATCAAGCAGTCTCTGCATTTACCTCAAAAACAACTCTGTCTCGTAACGTTGTGTTATTATCTCATAGCGTGGTTAATGTGCAGGTCACAACTTATCCACCAGAGCATTTTGGAGTTGTTGGATTGTGTATTTGATGAGTTTGATGAGGGAAACCAAGAAATCCCATTAGCCTCCGTAGCGTAGCTCTGAGCAGCTCGCGGCTCTGCTCCGCCGTTCTAAAAACAGCTTGTACCGACGATTAAAGGTAACGAACCTAAGACTATAGGGATTACGGCAATGGGCCAATTTGCCAAAATGTTGAACTATCCCTTTAAGTCTCAACTCTCTGAAACTCAAACTACAGAAAAGATGAAGGAGCACATTTTCAAATCAACTAGTCTCCAACATGAATGAGCAAACAAGTGGTGTTTTCAGTTCTTGCCTGCACAGGGTGTGTGTGTGTTTGCATGTTGGTCATTGCTGTGTGAGTTCATTTGTGTGTCTGTCATACAGTAGTGTGTGCATCTTCATCAAATTTGAAAAAAAAAGAGGAAAAAAAATGCAAATCTGCGTTGCGGTGGTGACAGCCAACGATTAAAACGGCCAACATTTCCAAGCAGGGTTATCTGTCTCCTCTTTATTTCTGTCCTCTGTCATCGACGGACGGCTGCAGCCCATTTCATCTGTTCTGTCTGAGTCCTGGCAGGAGGGAGGGATGAACGGAGAGAGAGAGAGGAGCGGGAAAAGGGCACACAGTGAGACAACAGCCAGAAAAAGAGGGATGCTGGAGATGTTCAATTAAGCTTCCCTTTATTCCAGGCGCCCACTGGTTCGTTAATCTAGTGGAGATAAATATTATACAGCATTAGCTCCATTCATCCTGCAAAATCAATTCTCTCTCTTTCCCGTCCTTTCTGCCTCTCCCTCCCTCCCCTCTCACTTATTCAGCCCTAACAGAAAAAAAAAGTGCCTGAGAAAATAAATCGCTGCCTCTATAATAAGTGGTCCTAATGCAGATGAATGGTGCTGGATCTCAGAGCAGTGAAGCCTCTCACCCGTCTGCCACCTAGTTTCATTTAGCTCCATAATAAACAGCGAGCCAGACTGAGAGTGAGGCTCCCCGAGCTTCACTCTTTTAATCTATTTATTTTTTACCCCACCACTGTTTCTGTCTGGAGCCCAGTCGTCTCCTGGCTGTGGAGTGGAGGGAAATCAGTATGCGCATGGAGAATAGAAGGTTAATGCACAAAAATAACAAAACGTAAATGCTAATTACACATAAAAACTAAATAAGTCTTGTCTATAAAAGCCACACACCCAGACAGTCTGCTGACCTGACGTCTGTGTCGCCCCAACCCTCTGTCTGACAGGGTTGTACCGATCCACTGTGTGATCAATTTACCAATATATCTTTGTTCCTACCACCGCCTACAGTATGTATGATCGTTCACTTTGAAGAGTCACCAAAAGAAGGAAGCCTTCGGCAGGACGGCTGGCCTTAAAGCCCCAGTATGTAACTTATTTAGCTTTTTATTAGCAAAAATCGAATATGTCTTTCATAAATACGTATTTCACTGAAGTCGAATCACAGCCACATACAAGTGAAAGCTTTCTCGTACCTTAGAATGAGTTGTTACAAATCGTTACAAATACATAAGTGGGCGACGCACCGAACCAAGGCGGCCATGTTGCATCGGCATTTTTTACGTTCAGTGGCAGCGTGACCGTAGGTAACCATGGAAACTCAGAGGAGCTGTGGGCTCGGCCTGTTAAAACTGTCACCACTGTGTAGTGTGAGGAAGGACGGAGGCACTGTTGCATTCAGGTGCAGTCAGGCAGACGGCCGTCGGCAAACCAACCGGATGTCATTTTACTCCACGAGAGAAAGACGGCAAAACGTGGGTCAGGTAAACAATACCACATCACCATGACAACATATTGTCACTCACGCCTGTATTGTTTTGCCTCGTGCTGGCGGACCACTTGTTTACATAGACACTTGTTTATCCTGTTACATGCAGCGTCTGTTGTCTGTCTGACGTCTGCCCGATTTCACGTGAACGCAACATCAAGAACACGTTCAGATATGCAACCGCACCGCAAGATGGGGGGAACTCCTACATACTATCCCTTTAAAGACTGAGGAGCTCTGTTACAGTATGTGTGTGGGGGGAGCTCCTTCACTTTCATTGCTAAGGTCCAACTGGTACAGTAGGAGGAGACCCTGAAGTAGACACAGAAGATGCTGGAAGGATTGTGGCCCTGGGAACACCTAATGATCCTTCATCCTTTCTTGTTGGATGTTTGGTCTAAGCTTGCTTTTAATATCAGATAAGCAGAAGAGGATGGATGAATGGGCAAGGCAAGGACAGGCAATTTTATATTGGAACCTGTCCATTGAATAGAGTATTGTAAATAATGGATTATAATGTACCCTCTATCATATTTATGGATCATATACTGTATATCACTATAAAGTGCATCTCTAGAAAATGACACAACATTTACAGATGGAACAATAATGTGTAATATGACAGTGAGACAAAAACATAAATCATTGCTCGGCTTTTAACTTTGGATCGAAGGTCACACATGTATTAAGTGAGATGTCCATGTGTAGATTGATTATAGATCAGGTCTTAGGTTGTATATTAATCACATGAAAAGTATTAAAGCCTCAGTTCACAGAGAAATACACACTGGTGCAAACTGGTTGATTAAAAAGAAAGAAAGAAAAAACAGCAAGGCAAGGCAATTTTATTTGTATAGCCCAATTTTACAAACAGTTTGTCCGAAAGGGCTTTACATGGCAACATAACAACATACTCTGCCCCTAGACTCTCACATCGACTGAGGGAAAACTCCCAGAAACCCTTAGATTGAGGGAGGGAAAATGTACTTTTCCATGTCAAAGCAAATTTACTTGTTGACACCAAAACCAGAGCTAAAGGTAGAGTGAGTGTTGGAGAATGTAACACTTGGCTGTTGTAACTTGTCAGCTTTAAAGATGAAATGTCAGTGTTGTGTTTACACCTCAACAACAATGTAAGAAAAGGGTAAAAGCAAACATCAATAAAACTGCATCTTTCCTCACTCGACTTTAAGATTTTTTTCCATCGGAAATTGGTGACAGCTTGTTCCAGAATGGAGAAAAAAAACGTAACTTTCTATTTTAGGGAATTAAAGTTTAGCAAAGAACTGTGTCCAAACTACATTAACATTAATGTATCCTGGGTTAAAGTCTGAGCACTGCACAGTAGAGCCACACACCTTCACAAAGACACGTGTGTGGTGGTGTCATGTTTAAAAGAGGGAGCACAGAGATGCAGACGCAGCTGCACCTTTGAAAGCTCCTTCCCTGTGAAGACGTGAAGTGAGACCAAGGTGAGAGGAAGACACAGTCACATAAAACGTGCAGAAGCCCAAAAGCACTCACATCCTCCACAGCTTTTAATAGAAGTGTTAACACACCCCATATTTTTTTTTGCCTCAAATGCCTGAAGTGTTTACATGGTGTCACTGAGAACAAAACAGACCCAAAAGTTCAGGGAAAACAACTTAAGCTTCTGAATCTCTCGAAAAATTCCTCACTAATTTTTTTTTTTATCAGGATCTGAGTTTTTCCCACTTCCACTTCCAACAGCTGACTCCTCACCTCACCGCCATGTTTACGCTCATCTGACAGGATGATACTTAACTTCAAGATGAAAACCAACAGATTTTTACTCTGCTGAGGTTAAAAAACACCAAAAAGCCTCTAAACACTCTGAGGACGGTATTTCCTGCAGCCTGGCCTTGTACCTAAATGCCCCACAGTCCCATGCAGCTCAACTGAAAAGCATCAAATATCCTTCATCATGACCGACGTATAACTGCATAATGCTGCTAATAGAGCACAACCAGCGAGGCCACACGGGCTGTTAAGAAAAAGGGAAAGGAAATGTGAGCCGAGCAGCCTGCAGTTGTTTAAAAAGGGCAGAAAATAAGCCCTTTATTCTCATCTTGCCTGAAAAAAACCGATGATTGTCCATTATCCAGTAATAGCAGGGACACGGTCTGATTATAGCTGCCACACACTGATGATCACATCCTGGTTGGTGACTGGAGTTTCTGAGGTAAATCGATCTCACCTCCATTTTTTTTTTTTCAAACAAGCACCTGAGTTTTGAAAAGCACATGACTGCATAGACGTGTGTGTGTGTGTTTGTGTGTGTGTGTGTGGTGAAGCAGAAGCACAGCTGTTCTGCAACTTCCTGTCAATCAGGTATCCTTTCATGATGATGATCTTTTTTTTTTGTTGTTTGCTACATAAATATTGATCGGTCTAATTATGATAAACTCTCTGAAGTGACTAATAAACCAGGGTTTTGTAAATTTATGAATCACCGTCATCATGTTGCACTGACAGCTGCAGTGCTGATAAGAGTTTAGTATATTTGCATATTCTGAATTTGACAAATGAGCTAATTATTTCATAAACACTGTCACAGTTTGAGTACACTGATTGGAAAGTAACTGCATGTGATCTGAAGTGCTGAGGTCACTGATGTGATCAGATCATCTATTTATTTTAAAGGGACAACGAGGAGTTTGTATTTGGTTATAAAAAAGTTACCGTACCCGTTACTTGTTAATGGGTCACTTTTCGATAAATATATCATTTTGTCGGCTCGCCCAGCATTTCCTACTTTAGGTTTCGCGGATGCTGCCTGGTGGGTCATGGGAATAACGCCGCCAAATCGCCGTTTATGGTCGGAACTACGACTGTATCTGATCATCTTCGAACCTCCGACTTTCATTCTTGATCAATGAAAACATTCTTGGCAAATGTTTTCGCTTTCGTCCGTCTTGCACCGGTCCAAGAATTTCATTGAAAAGTGTAGTTTGAAAACACTTTGCTTTCCAAAACTCCTCGTTGTCCCTTTAAAACCTTATTTTGTCCAAATCCATAATTCTGGGTATTACAGTTTTTCTCTATTGGTTTGGCTCAATTCTTGAAACAGAAATTACATTCTCAAAATAACATGGACAAATCTCCAAACCACCTTGCAAATGTTCACAACAGAATGGCATTTCTCATTGATTTCATCAAATTGCAAATGTCTTAGTACATGTCTCAAGTGTCTTAGTACATCTTTGCAAATGGTTATGTACAAGTACCCTAGAGTTAGCACAATGAGCATACATTTAGCACATTTTCCAAATGAATAGATCTTGCTGATCTAAGCTGATTAGTTGATTCTCAGTCTAATGGTTGCTCTCTCCAAAACATGTCAGCATGATTTCACTGTGTAAATCATCATATGCACAATAGTCTGTTCAACTGTCAAAATTAGTCAACATACTGTAGGCTAATACCATGAAAACCATATGAATTTCTTGCAGCATTTCATAAATTCATGACAGTAATTGACAGTCAGGTGAAATTATAACTTGACTAACGAAGGAGGAGTTCCTACATCTCAGATGACCAATCAATCAGCTGTTTAGCTACCTGACTGGTGCTGTCTATGATTGTGAATGCTGCCAAACGCGTATATATAGCGCTTGGCTAGGGCTAGGGCCTGCATCGCGAGGGAAAATATCCGCTGTGATGTTGATGAAAATATGTGGCCAATCAGAGCGCAGCGTATGGATGGTCAGGAGGATGAAGATGGTGGCCAGGAGACAGAGGGTGATGACAGTGATGACCAGTGAAAATGTCTCTACTCGTGAAACTTTGTTTACTATGAATCCGCTTCACAGACCCCGGTGCTTGGCCGCCGCCGCCGCCGCCGCCGCTGCTCTAGTGGCGGCCGGGCACCGGGGTCTGTGAAGCGGATTCATGAAGCCTGGTTGTCCCGACATGATTCACTCACAACACTGCGGCTGTAACGTTATGTTGTGTGTGTTGTAGCCGAAAAGAAAAGTAGGCTACAACACACACAACATAGCGTTACAGCCGCAGTGTTGTGAGTGAATCATGTCGGGACAACCAGGCTTCATGAATCCGCTTCACAGACCCCGGTGCCCACTAGAGCAGCGGCGGCGGCCAAGCACCGGGGTCTGTGAAGCGGATTCATGAAGCCTGGTTGTCCCGACATGATTCACTCACAACACTGCGGCTGTAACGTTATGTTGTGTGTGTTGTAGCCTACTTTTCACGGTTAAATTATCACCGCGACACACACACAGAGCGGCGAGTCAGTAGTAGCCCCCTGCTACGAACATACAGCGGCTAACCAGCTGCTACTTCCCCGTAAGCAGAAGCGATTGCACCGGGGAAACATGTTGCTAGGCAACCATGTCAACCACACATTCTATGATTATTTCATTATCACGAGAAAACGGTCTTTGTTATCTCGAGATAACGAAATAAATTATTTCGTTATCACGAGAAAACAAACTTTGTTATCTCGAGATAACGAAATAATAAGTCGTTATCACGAGAAAACGATAATAAAAAAATTTATACGGACTTGGCCCTTTAGGGCTTCCGTAGTTTACTGCACTATAGACTTGGTATATTTTTTCTGTTTTTTTTTTGTGTTCATATTTCATACATGTACAGAGAACTGTAGGCCTATACATTTTGTTTTTACAGTACATAATCTTGAGTTACTTTATGTAGGCTATATGTGAATAAAAATGGTTACAATTTCCTTGGCAATATGAGTGCAGTGTGTGTGATGTCAAACTTTGGAGGCTGCTCTTACTGTAAAGTCCTTTTCTTAGGTTTTATACGTCTCTGCCATAGTGACAAAACATCTAAGCATTTTGACTTGCAGTGCTCACAGAATACCACAGGGATGATGCATTTTGGGGGCACTGACTACTTACATGAGAAAGAAGTTTGGTTTTGACGCATAAGTAAACTGTTTTGGGAGAGATATGAGGTTCTGCAGCTCATCCATGGTGTTATGCTGAACCATCCAGTTTATTTTTGGTAAAAGCACTAAGTGAATGCAAATGAGCCAAAAGCAATTGAGAAAGATCTTTGCCATTTTGATGGTACTGACACTTTACATGGTAAAGGAATCTAGTTTTGAAGCATGTGTGAACAGTTTTGGGAGAGATATGCGCTTTTGCTAGTGAGCTGTAATGTTGTGCAGAACTGTAAGACTGTTTGGCCAAATGGTCTTATAGTTTTAAGAATGTAATTTCTGTTTCAAGAAATGAGCCAAACCAACAGAGAAAAACTGTAACTGATCTTTGATGCAGACACTGATACTGACAGTGTAATTATTATTATATTATAATTATATAAATATATATCAACAGTATATATATGGTGCATGGTGTGAAGATGCAGTGATGACTTTACCCTTTATTGGACAAGTAACCACACTCTGTAACTGTAACTTAATGCGTGTCTTGTAAAGGGTTTATGTCATCACTTTGCTCACTGTAAGTATCTTTGAATCATTGAATGAATTGTATTTTTATTCAAAACACAGACACTGAACAATCTTTGAACAATATAAATCTATTTCATCTGTATTAAGAACCCTAGAGGGATTTTTTTCCGAACTGCGCCTTTGTAAGTACAGTTGTTTTGTTGTCATTTATTGACACTTTATTGTCAAGTGTCTAGATGCTTCACAACTGAGTTACAGTGACAATCTGAAGCAGAGACAAAGAAAATCACGGAGCAGTTTTTTTTTATTTTCAGTATTTGACTCTCCGCTGCAGCTCGATGGGAACGACATGTCTTTGGTTTGGTGCTTTTCAAGTCAATTTCAGAAAAATGGCCTCAAATCAGGAAAATGACTTAGCAATTTTTTGTTTCCCTGTCGTCTGCTCTGCGCTCGGCTCGTGATCGCTCATGACTCCCTGTAATTTACAGAAGCAGTTGAGTTGAACATGTGCAAATTATAAAGCAATTTGCGTTACTACAATCGATTATTCTAAGAATACACTACAATGGCAGCATTGTATAAGTTGTGTATTATGCGCACACACAGACCCACACACACATACAAGAAATAATTATGTTTTTCATAGGTGTTGTGAAAAGATGTGTATTTGAATGCAGGGCAGATGAATGTCAAGAGCATGTGGAGATTGAACAACACAAAGAGCACAGCTGCAAATTTCTTCGAATAACCCTCAAGGATTCAAAATCACAGTTTTCGTTTCTCCAATATGCACTTCTCCTTCTTCTCCTCCGCACCTCCGTCTATTCTTCTACTTGTCCTTCAGCTCCTTTCCCCTCTTCACTTGGTTCGTGCCGTGTAATTTCCCTTCATCTTCACTCTGTGTTTCTTTTCCATCATGCCCCCTGTTTGTGTTTCCTCTCTAATCTACCTCTCCACTGTTCATTCACCACTTTTCAGCCTTTTCTCTTTTTTTCACCTTTGCAACCAGTTCTCATCATCCTCTCTCTATCGCTCTCTCCTGTCGTTTCCCCTCTTCATCCATCCTCTTTCATTCCCTTCACGTGGACTCTCTCTCATCTGCTCGTATGTTCCTGCTCTTTTGTACCGTCTTCCCTCTCAGCAGAGGCTGCGCAGTGACTAATTACCCTTGTCAACACAACTTTCCATTATTGACACATCAGGCTATGGTGGATGCTGGGTTGCCGCGGGCTACGGCTCTCTCCTCCATTTGCTCTGGAAGGGTCATCTATATACATTAAGGTTAAATCTTTGCAGCCATTTTCTGCTGTGTTTTGGGATCATTTTCTGATGAAATGTGTGCATGTGCGTGTGGCTGGAGAGGAAGATGAGAAGGGTTTTTTAAGATCAAATGATTCATTGTTCAGCATGTATGACCAGCTTTAGCTTGAGCCTCATATAAACTGCTCTATAGTTGCATCATTGCATAAACTCGTGTGCTCAGGTTTTGTTTGGATCAGTTGTTGCACCTGTTTTTATCACCTCGGCCTCGTTTATTCTTACATTCAAGTCACAGAGCTCAACATCTGTTTTTTTCTGAGACATAAATCCCCAGTGATCCCTTGAAAATCCAGAAGGTCGTTCAGCATCAGTCATCACGGTTTTAAGGACACGTCTGTTCATCTGGATCAAAAAATATTTCACAATAAAAGCATTTATTTTATCCTTTCTTTAGAAAAGGGAGTGGCCAAAAATGCAAAAAAACATGCACCTTTTTATTAAAAAATATTCTAAATATAAAGATTAGTTTTCTTTGCATGATTTTGATGACCTTTTCTCCACATCTGGACCAATTCTGGGACAGAAAAGTTCCAGTTGGTAAGTCAAGTCTGTGGAGGTACACACACCAGACCTGAGCCAAGGATTTAGGTCTATGTTGGGCCAGAGGTTTGATCTGTGCAGGTGTTTATGTGCATGTTCTTATGACGCACACCGGAAGTGGGCGTGGCCATTTCAGAAACACATTAAACCATGATGAGAGTCCTTCATGGGTCTCAGCACATCACTCTTGTCTCTGGTGTCTTTTCCCATCTGACAGGCTCTGTGTTAACTGTTATTAACTCGCCTTCTCAACATCCGACCAATCACTGATGGGTGAAAACCTGCGACTGTGACAAGATGGAAAGAAGAAGAAGAGTCTTTAAGGATTTTCAAAAAACCTTCAGATGCACGATGACGTGTCGTCAGGACTCTGCAGGGGTTTGAGTTGGTTATTTATGTTGCAGAGAAACAGAGGCAGAGCCATATACGTGACTTGGAGGTAATGATGACACATTAAAAGGTGC
The DNA here is from genome assembly GCF_045865225.1 of Trachurus japonicus. NCBI lineage: Eukaryota > Metazoa > Chordata > Actinopteri > Carangiformes > Carangidae > Trachurus > Trachurus japonicus. Next base: position 6,979,608 of record NC_140921.1, on the reverse strand, counting down.
ACACCGCGGCGAGGGGCACTTTTGACTTTCTCAGCCCAGTGTGTTTTGATTGAGTGCGCAGTCATTAACCCAGATCTGGATGCCAGGAGAGTTTGTGAGGCTGTTAATACCTGATTACAGTTTGGCAGCGCCGTCCTGTCCAGTGTTTATCTGAGAACAGATTTTCATTAGAATAAAATTCCAACAGTGATTGATGTAAACTATTAAGTTACTTCATCAACTGGTATACTAAATGTGTCTTATATATGTACATTTTCTCACAATAAAAGCAGCAAACAACAAAGAGCTGCAGAAGCAACACTAAAGAGAATGGTAGAACAGAAGACACATTTGACAGAGGTGTAAATGAGAGGTGTAAGTGGTGATGAAAGAAGGTGCAGGCTTTGATGTCTTTGAAGCAGCAGAGACACCCACAAGAGGCATTTATAATTGTCAGTATTTTTAGCTCTTCTTTAAACGAGCTAAATTGACTCCTGAGCGCTGCTGCTGCAGCAGTGACCAGATGGACGAATCTGCACAGATCTGTTTTTATTTTTTTCTTAAAGGGATAGTTCAACATTTTGGCAAAATGGCCCATTGCCATAATCCCTATAGTCATAGCAGTAGGTTCGTTACCTTTATTTGTCGGTGTGAGCTACGCTACAGAGGCTAATGGGATTTCTTGGTTTCCCTCATCAAAATGTACTCAAATACACAATCCAACAACTCCAAAACACTCTGGTGGACAAGTTGTGACCTGCACATTCACCACGCTATGAGATAATAACAGAACGTTACGAGACGGAGTTGTTTTAGAGGTAAATACAGAGACTGCTTGCTGAAAAAATGTCCCTGAAGGCAACACGCATCAGCGGTTTTGCATGAATTTATCTCTAAAACAACTCTGTCTGGTAACGTTCTGTTATTATCTCATAGCGTGGTGAATGTGCAGGTCACAACTTGTCCACCAGAGCGTTGTGGAGTTGTTGGATTGCGTTATGTTGATGAGTTTGATGAGGGAAACCAAGAAATCCCATGAGCCTCCGTAGCGTAGCTCTGAGCAGCTATTGCACTGACAAATAAAGGTAACTTACCTACTGCTATGACTATAGGGATTATGGCAATGGGCCAATTTGCCAAAATGTTGAACTATCCCATTAACCAGACTTCGGTCCTAAGGCGGTCGAGCCTCTAAATTCTGGTGAGTGTCCTGCCCATCCACCTATTCTGTATTTCTATCAGTGCATTTAAAACTAAAGGCCTCCCTCGGGTTGGACTGCAGGCTGCACTGACTTAAATATCAGATACTGTAGGTGTCTGTGGAGCGGGGGGGGGGGGGGTTGAGGATGGGACCCAGCAGACCCTGTATCTCCACTCTCCATTAACATAGTCAGCAGCTGTGAAAGGGCAGAGCGGAGGCCGCCTGGAGATTTATCAGAATGTCACCGTACGCCACATTAGCCCTGACACCACAGTCACACACACACATACACACACACCTATACAGGTACGGGGGGTTTACAGGGTCACTTTCCCCATACCAGCCCAGTGGTGGTTTATGAGGACCCTGCTTTCCCGTTGTCCTAGAGAGGTGGCTAAAAGATCAAAGTGGTCTAAAAAAAATAAAAAAAATTCCTGTCTACTTAGAATTAAACTACTGTGTAAGAATCCAGAGAAACGAAAATCTAACATTTTGGTGGATTGAGAGGACAGGGCGGGAGGAGGCGTTTCCTAGCACAATGGTGATTTATGAGGACCACCCTTGTTTATTAGGACATAACCCATACACACACACAATCAGGACAAAACCCTTGTTTGTGAGGACCACGCTGGTTTAACTGGACATTACCCATACACATACACAATCAGGAAAAAACATTGTTTGTGAGGACCACGCTGGTTTAACTGGACATTACCCATTCACACACATACACACACAAAATCAAGAAAAAAACATTGTTTGTGAGGACCACGCTGGTTTAACTGGACATTACCCATTCACACACATACACACACAAAATCAAGAAAAAAAACATTGTTTGTGAGGACCACACTGGTTTAACTGGACATCAGCCACACACACACTTAAGCAATATTACCCGAGAGGGTTATATTGCGAAATACAACCATTACCAACTAAATAGAATGTATCATCAAAATATATTCATTTTGATGGGCAATTTGCTCTCAAATTTGAATGTTTTTTGCGAGTGCACTGACCGTTTCCAGGGAAATACATGGGGTACAACTAATACAGGAAGAAGCAAGAAGCGATAAATCTTAAGGAGATGCACGACTACAGCAGCCGACTGAGAAGGGGAGACATTGAAAAAGACTTTGGTCGAAATGTCTGTGCTTGCCTGTCCTGCAATAAAGAATCGCCAAAGGGATATAGAGAGTGTGCTGGCTTTTTCTCCCCTTCTCAGTCTGACTAATACCTGAAACACAATCAGTTACGTCAGTAGACTCCTATGTGTAATGGAACATAGTTCACCTCTACAGCAAATAATCCGACCCTTAGTAACGACCTAGCAACAGAAAGGATTTTCTAGTCCCAGATGAGTGAACTCTGAGCCGACGTTAATGTTTTATCACAGTCTTGGTCCCTGACAGACTTTCCCAAACTAAACCAATACCATGTCGCCAACACAGCTGATGGGGAAAGCCAAACACTGCGATTACTCCAGATTATTTAAAAGCCCAAAAGTCAGAGAGAGAGAGAGAGAGAAACATAGAGGTATCTTCTGTTTCATCCAACGAAATATTCAGCCCCAGGCCATATTTTATTTTCACCGCGGTCACAACTAGTGTCTCTTTGACCTGCACATACAGAAGGGAACAGCCACTGGGCTAAAACGGGGCTGTATATACACTAAAAAATGGGTATTTAATTGTTCTAAAATTTGAGTTTGGCACCTGAAAGGAACACTCTACAGGAGGTTGATTAAGTTTGTGATTTATTTTCATGAGTAACATAACGTTTCTAAAATTATAAAAATAAGTATTCATACTTGTTGTATAATCACACATACAAACTACCAGGAAAAAACCTTTCTTTGTGAGGACCACCTTCGCTGTCTCTACCACCTTCATCGCCTTCATTGTCCCCGATGATGTCATCATCTCCCTCAGCTTGACTGTCTTCCTCGTCTTCGTCATCTCCATCATCCTGCTCACCTTCGTCCAGCTCTAGGTCCAATTCATCTACAGAAAAGCATATTTGATGCAAAAAATAAATATCATTGTTGTTGCAGGTCTGTACTTCTGACATGTTATTTTTGGTATAATTTACCAAAACACTACGGCATATTTACTTTATACAGTATATTCCAGGGCTGTATTTACATCCTACCAATTCAGAAAATGAACAAAATGCTGCATACAACTTTGTTACTTTTATCAGTCTCACTCATTTGTTGAATTTATACCAGGGGTCTCCAACCTTTTTTCCTCTGAGAGATACTTTTGGAAATTGAAAATGGCCGAGAGCTACACTGTAACATTAACTCTTTACGTTCGTAAAATCTGTCTTTCCCACTCTTCATGAAAATAGTAGCCTATTTAAGCCTCTATAATACACAATACTAAAATTTTCTACTCGATATCAACACTCAGGAATCTCTCTCTCTCTCTAACGTCCTCTCCCACTACAGCTGAATTCTTCTAGTACCTCCTCAGTGGGGCGGGGTTGTGGCGGGGCGATGGCGGGTCCACATTGTCTCTCTTTTTTTCGAGCCTCTCATCAGCAGAGGAAACATGATCATCTAGTGCTCCCCATCCTAGGCAGGAAAAAAGAAACCTTTATATTAAACCAAAAGAATCCATAACTGAAATGTGTTAGTGTTGAATTGTGACATGAACAAAGTCAGTTAAAATGGTATAATAGACAATTTCCATACCAGGACAAGGAAAATTGGAAATGTGGAATATAAAGTTTTAACCATGTCACTACACTATAATATATTGATTAAGCACATGTCTGTAATGTTAAACTTAACATCTTAAAAACTATGAAAACTGAACAACAAATATATCTTGATTTTTAAATAACTAGAATATAATAGGGACATAACGGTATCAGTAATACCAAAAGTCACGATAAGAAAAGTGACTCAATATTATCGTGGGCATGTACAATAAGAAATTATGGTGCTTCTGGTAAATACTGCAGTTTCAATGTGAGACGGTTGTCCATGTCTCGCGTCAGCCGACTGTTAAAGGATTAGTTGGCTAGTTGGCTGGGGTCACGGAAATAAAGCGTTTTGCTTCTCAAAACAATATGCGTTCAAAAGAGTGAAAGTTGGACCCACAGCTATTGACCGCTTGCAGCTACGTCACAATTAGAACGTTACGCGAGAGGCGACGCCATGACGGACGGCAGAAAGTGCTCAGTGATAATGTACTGTGTATGGGTGCCGTCCAACTATGTGGCTCAATCACTTCACACTACAACCTCACAGCATTATCACTTATTTAAAATAGAATATCTACTCATCCGTTGCAATATTCTGTTTGTTTTTTTGTTATTCACCGTAGAATATCTCAGTTTTCTGTGCTTTTTCCACTGCTAAGGAGTTAACGTCAGTCAGTGCCACACTCCCCATACAGCAGCTGCTGCTGTCTTTGCTGCTGCTAACTACAGTTAACGGACCTGGAAATTAAAACCTGGTCCGACCCGTGGGTGTTGAAGACCTGACCCGACGTCTGTATAATTAGTGATCATTCTCTGATTAAACCCGGCTGAAAAATAAAAGAAAACAGGAAGCCGTCTGTAGGAGCCATGAATTGGGTTTTCTGTTAGTTAAGTTTAAGGGTTGTTTTGGTGTTGTTTATTTTGAATATGATCTAGTTTATGTTATTATTTCAGTAGCGGGTCACGTCATTATGGGCGGGGTTTAGCACTTATGTTCACCTGTTGCTTTTCCTTTGTTTCAGAGAGAGAGAGAGAGGGGGTGAGCGTGGGTTGCCTTACTTTTTGTTGACCGCTATAGTTACGCTATTTTTTGGATTACTTTGCCTTAGTTTGTACACTTTATTATGAGTTAACCTATTTTGTTGGGTTAATAAACACTTTGATCTTTAGTTCTGAATCTCAGTGAGTTTCTTTTTGATAGCGCGTCTGACAACCGGCCCATGCTTAGTCTCTCAGCGGCTCTTTTGGCTTAAGTCGCTACATTTTGTCAACAAAAAAGGCATTAATCACAAACATCAAGAGACGGATCAGCGGAGCCGAAATCAAGAGGACGAAAAGAGGAAGAGGACGATATAAACAGAAACCGGAGAAAAGGCACGGAGGTAGGCGCTGGCTGTGAAACAGTTTAAGGAGCCGCTGCGAAAGCGAACTACAGCCAGGTAAGTCCACCTGTGGATGTGCGCATTGAAGCCGTGGATCAATGGAAAGATCGCGGCGTGCATATTGACTGTTGTTGTTCATTGGGAACGATTGCCTGGTTAATGGAGGATTGGATTCCTCAGCGCAGTGCATCCGATGCCGAATTATCTCCAAGCTGTAAATGTGACTCTTCACTCTGTCTCTGAAGTTGATGTCGCTCCGCTGCTGTGCGTAATGTGGATGATGTTTGTTGAATGAATTTCGCTTCTGTTCTGTGGATGTGTCTCAGGTGCACAAATAATATCTTGTGGAAAATCAAGGAAAATGAGTGAAATAAATGCTGATGTTGAAATGGAGTGTGGGAAAAGACAAAGCAAACTCACAGCCAAGGCATGGGCAAATAAAATCGAAAAGCTTCAACATGAACGTAAAATCACTGTGAATAAAATGAAAGCACTAATACCAGAAATGAAAGCCCTGATGAAAACAAAGGAAAATGTTTCACATGTTCAATCTCATTTTGACAAATTAAAACAACTGTGTGAAAATGCCATGATGTCACATGATGCTTTGGTTGCTTTGCTCATGGAAGATGAACAAAAAAGACAGAATGAATGGTTTTCCAGCATCATGAAATACAGCCACACATTTAAGGAGGATGTTGTTAAGTGGCTGAGTGAGCCAGAGAAATCACAACAAAATGGCATCCTCAATCCATCTCATTCTGATTCAGCTGCTGCATTAAATGAGGAAGTGTTTCAGTGTCCAACACAGGATGAACCTCAACTTCCAACTCAACCTGCACCAAGACTCAGTACAGAGGAAATGCAAATTGACATAAAACCAAGTGACAGTGTGTCAAACGTGGGAAGCAAAAACTCTGCTACTGGAAGAGGGTCTGCTGTTTCTACTGCTTCTTCTGCACGTCTGATAGCAGAGGCTGACCTGGCAGCATTAATGGCAAGACAGAAATGGTTAAAGGACAAACATGAACTTGAGGAACAAGAGGAACGCCTGAAAAGGAAAAAGGAGCAACTTAAAATGGATGAAGACATTGCGGCACACATGGCAAAATTAAGTGTGCTGAGGTCTCAGAGCATCATAAGTGGAAAGAGCTTCAGGTCAAGGGTTTCTGATGGAATGAACTCTTATTTGGAAAAAGAAAAATCTAAACCAAGAGCTCTTAATGCAGATGCAAACTCATTTATTCCACAAATGTCTGTGAAACAAAGGGAAACTAAACATGACTGCTTGGATCCAGGAACAAGGCCTAAAGAAAATACTGCACCTTCATTCATTCACTGTGAATCTGTGTTATTGCATGAACCCAAACATCATTCAGTGAAACGTAACACCAATGATGAGACACACACTCGATATGGAAACACCTGGAACGCAGGATTTGGGTCAACAGATGATAATCAAAACAATATTCTGGGAATTATGAGAAAGCAAAATGAAATAACAACTCTTTTAGTCCAACAGCAATGCCTCTCATCATTACCCAAAAGAGAAATTCCAGTTTTTGAAGGTAATCCATTAAAGTATCATGCATTTATGAAAGCTTTTGAGAATGGTGTGGAGAGAAACACTGACAACTGTAGCGACAGACTCTACTTTCTGGAGCAGTACACTAGTGGCCATCCTAAGGAACTGGTGAGAAGCTGCCAGCAGCTCATCCCAGAAAGGGGCTATGTCAGAGCTAAAGCATTGTTATGTGAGCACTTTGGAAATGCGCAGAAAATTGCCTCTGCGTATGGACAAGGCTCTGTCATGGCCGCCCATCAAGCCAGAAGATGTCCAAGCTCTCCAGGACTACAGTCTGTTCCTCAGAAGCTGTTCTAATGCTATGGAAGGAGTGGAATATTTGCATGAGCTTGATCTTCCTGCCAACATGCTTGCTATTATAAGGAAACTGCCTTATAAATTGCGAGACAAGTGGAGAACTGTAGCCTGTGAATTGCAGGAGAAACGCAACATGAGAGCCACGTTCAGTGACATCACCAATTTTATTGAAAGACAAGTGAAAATCTTAACTGATCCAGTGTTTGGGAACATACAGGATGCGCCCTCAGCGACAGTTAATAAATGCATGAACAAAGTCAGACCACAACATCGTTCTGGACATGAAGGAGCAAGCTTTGCCACCACGGTGTCTCCTGTGAACAAAGCTCAACCAGTAACTGAAAGAAAGGAACAAACCTTGACAACAGGGAGGACATGTCTGTGCTGTGGAGGAGGACACGCCTTGGATTTGTGCCCTCAGTTGGAGAAAAGAACTCACAAAGAGAAGATAGGCTTCTTAAGGGAAAATGGTCTCTGTTTCGGCTGTCTGTGTATTGGACACATCAGCAAATATTGCAGAAAACGGATCTCCTGTGCAAAATGTGGTCTCCAACATCCAACCATACTTCACATTCCTCCAAAAGAAAAGGAAAATAATTCCTGTGAAGAGGAAAAAGAATCAGAGGTTGCAGTAGATGACACCTTGGTATCAAGTGGGCTCACCGGGGCTGGTGACAGTGAATGTAAACTTCCCATTGTTCCTGTGCAGGTCAGGTCCAAGAAAGGAGGCAAGATCATCACCACCTATGCTTTCTTGGATCAGGGAAGTACAGCAGTCTTTTGCACAGAGGGACTGATGCACAAATTAGGCCTCACAGGAAAAAGGTCACACATCCTCTTGAGAACCATGGGCCAAGAGAAGATTGTGAGTAGCCATGTTGTCTCAGGACTTGACGTTGCTGGTTTAGGAAGTGACAACTTTTGTGAACTGCCAAAGACTTACACACAGGAGCGTATGCCCGTCCACAGGGGGAACATTCCCACGGAGAGGGATCTTCATGGATTGTCTCATTTGAGATCTGTGTATCTGCCTGAGATAGATGCAGATGTGGAACTGCTGATTGGAGCGAATGTTCCTAAAGCTTTGGAACCACAGGAAGTCATTCACAGTGTAAATGGTGGACCTTATGCAATCAGGACAAGGCTGGGCTGGACTGTGAATGGACCCGTAAAAGGAGATTGTGAAAAACAAGAATTATCAGTAAATGGAGTCTCAGTTGTGAATCTGGAGGAAATTCGGCAACAGTTCAAGATGGATCTTCCTGAACGCAACATGGATGAGCAATCAAGAGAAGAGAAGTATGTGGAGTTGGTCACACACTCGTCAAAGAAAGTGAATGGTGATTACAAGATTACTTTACCGTCAAGGAACCAGGAACTCAGTGTGCCAAATCATGTGAAAATTGTCGATCAGTGTGCTTCATACCTGAAGAGGAGGCTTCATAAGGACTTAGCATCCCATGCAGACACTGTGCTCAGTCCAGCAGAGGTCAAGAGGGCGGCAGCGGTGAGTGCTCTGCAGGCTGCGGAGGAGGTTGATGCTGCGACTCACGTGATGAAACGTTTCTCATCTTGGACTCGTCTGGGGAGCATCTGCCTCAACCGACCAATAACAAGGATCTGCCTACCACAGGGAGCTGAAGCTGGATGAGGAGCGGATGCTGCACAGTGACACTTTGACTCGTTTGACTTGAACTTTTGACTCACAGACTTTCCACAGAATTGTGGTTTTGATGGACTCTGACAGTCAAGAGACATTTGACTTTATTGACTTGTGACACAAGAAGAACAGGAAGAAGGAAGAAAGAAGACAAAAATATGCATTATGAATTTTGAATGTATAGCATATTGGTTCGTGTCTCCTATTAATATGAATATGGGTAATTATTATGTGTAATAACTTAATAATTAGGGGCTGGTATGTAGGAGCCATGAATTGGGTTTTCTGTTGGTTAAGTTTAAGGGTTGTTTTGGTGTTGTTTATTTTGAATATGATTTAGTTTATGTTATTATTTCAGTAGCGGGTCACGTCATTATGGGCGGGGTTTAGCACTTATGTTCACCTGTTGCTTTTCCTTTGTTTCAGAGAGAGAGAGAGAGGGGGTGAGCGTGGGTTGCCTTACTTTTTGTTGACCGCTATAGTTACGCTATTTTTTGGATTACTTTGCCTTAGTTTGTACACTTTATTATGAGTTAACCTATTTTGTTGGGTTAATAAACACTTTGATCTTTAGTTCTGAATCTCAGTGAGTTTCTTTTTGATAGCGCGTCTGACAACCGGCCCATGCTTAGTCTCTCAGCGGCTCTTTTGGCTTAAGTCGCTACACCGTCTTCGTTGTAATCGCCGCGATCCGCCGGCGGCAACTACGTTGTGACGGTGCTATGTTTAATACTAGCGTTAGCTGTTGTTAGCCACAGCATGTAGCTCAGCTAGTTAGCTTCAACTGTGTTTACATCGACTACACACTGTAGATAAACTAACTTATAATGGCATCGATAATGTGTCTGTATCTTCACACTGGTCCTGTTGCTCATGTAACCCCGCTGCCAGTGGCCAGCCCCCGGTTCTTAGCAATAGACCAGCAAGGACAGTTTTAAGGACCAATAACCGGTTCTTAAGCGGTGGAAAAGCAAAGATCCGGTGCTAGTCAGGCTCTGGCTCCGAACCAGCACTGGAACCAGCTCAGTGGAAAAGGAGGGGAAACCCTACAACCCCGGTATGTCACAAAACTATAACGCGGCCATTCAATTACATTGACGTTCACTGTTCTTTTGCCGTCTATCATGGCGTCCGCAGCTACCGCGAGTGGAACGTGACGTCACGTGCAAGGGGTCAATAGCTGTGAGAGACAGGGTGACCAGGTGATGATCAGTAATGCAGCGCAGTGCGTGATAGAAGATCAGCCCGACAAATGTATACAGACTATCAGACAATCAGTACGATTATTTCCACTGTGCTCTGGCTCAGCTGACCGGTGGTCAGATGGCGGTTATAGATCTTCACATGTTGAACTCTTTTAAACAAAGGGCAGCCAAACGCCAGGCTAAAGAGAGAGAACTAGCGAGGCTCCTCTGTTCTTTTATTTTTTTCCAGCAGCACTGTCCGGTGCAGGTGATGCACGCTGTCTGTCTGTGTATGTTTGTCCGTCTGATCTTCCACCATGGACTGTGCTGCAACAATCACCCATCACTCTTTCTGCTCTAACCTCTTTTATACAGTCTATAGCTCTAACTCCATCTGGCGAAGTTCAGCATTACATAGCCTATTGAGGTTCATAAAGCTCTCCCTTTAGCTCTGTGCTAAAACAAGGGATGGCTTCATCACTTGTGTCATAATCAGATATGATTGAAACAGCAGTGAAACAGCTGATGGAAACGTGCACAGCTGTCTACAGGTGGCAGCGTGCAGTGATGCGATGGGAGAGAAAGTAGCACCAAGTGATTGCGAGGTCTGAGAGGAGCTCGTTTTTTTTTTCCGACTTATAATGAACACACCATAAGTGTCGGGAGTCACTGTCGGGATGCGAGTAACAGCTGTAAACTCGTCCCTCTGCATATTAACAATGAGCCTGTCTGTCTCTCTGCCGGTGCCGCGGTCACACTGTGTGTTACAGGATTTATTAAAACACACAACGTAGTGTACGGATTGTTTGACAGTTTGTTTTGATACTACATGTTTTACCCGGTTTCTCTGTGTCCACTGCTATTTGATTTGCCACTCAGGCCTAGTCCACACGAGCCCGGGGATTTTTGAAACCAGAGTTTTGCTCCGCGTCCACACGAGTGGTGTAATAAAAACACTCCGTACACACGCAACTAGGGATGCACGATAGTTATCGGTCCGATAATTATCGGCCCGATATCAGGAAATTATGACGTCATTTCGATAAATCCGATATCATAACTTATCGGCCCGATAAGATTTATTATATATTTTTTGTCAGCACTGCGGTATGGGTCCTTTTTTTTTTTTTTTACCAAGCGCTCTCACTCAGAGCGCTCTGCTCTGCTCCTACATGAGACCTGCAGCCTGCAGTGAATGCTGCGTTCAGGTGGCCTCCCTATAATCAGAAAAACAATTTTCTGACTGAAATCAGAATAGTCCCTCATTTCGTCAACTCGGTCATCATTTTGGTAGTTGCCGACTTGACTTGACTTGTCCCAATTACCCTTATTACACATAAACCATAGAAATATGAACATAAAAAGGTCTGAAGAACGGCTCGCAAAACGGGAACAGGGAACTTCTGTCAACACGTGAACGCAGCACAGCGTGCGTACTGGGTTTGTAAACACAGAACATGACGGCGCTAATGTGGGGCGGTAATAAAGAAGACAGTTCGCTGAATATCTGTAATAAATGTTCGGCGCGCCGTATTAAGTTTCGCCACGCGCGCTGCTGTTATGCATGCGCGCTTCTCTGTGGTGTGTGTATGTGTGTGAGAGGATGCGGAGATGAATGAAGGCGCTCGTCCGACGGGGGGGGGGGGGGGGGGGGGCGGCGGCGGCAGCGGCGAATATCGCTACATTTTTAATTTTTTTAAGACGTTAGTTTAGGCAGCAGCTCATTGTTGTTAAAGGGATAGTTCAACATTTTGGCAAATTGGCCCATTGCCATAATTGCTATAGTCATAGCAGTAGGTTCGTTACCTTTAATTGTAGGTGTAAGCTATTTTTAGTACAGCGGAGCGCAGCAGCAGGCTGCTCAGAGCTACGCTATGGAGGCTAAGGGAATTTCTTGGTTTCCCTCATTAAACTCATCAAATACAAAATCCCAAAACTCCACAGCGCTTTTGTAGACAAGTTGTGACCTGCACAACCACCACGCTATGAGATAATGACGGAACGATACGAAACGGAGCCGTTTTCGAGGTAAATTCATACAAAACCGCTGATGCGCGTTGCGTTCAGGGACAGTTTTTCAGCAAGCAGTCTCCATATTTACCCTGTATTTACCTCGAAAACGGCTCCGTTTCGTATCGTTCCGTCATTATCTCATAGCGTGGTGGTTGTGCAGGTCACAACTTGTCTACAAAAGCGCTGTGGAGTTTTGGGATGTTGAATTTGATGAGTTTAATGAGGGAAACCAAGAAATTCCCTTAGCCTTATAGTGTAGCTCTGAGCAGCCAGCTGCTGCGCTCCGCCGTACTGAAAATAGCTTACACCTACAATTAAAGGTAATGAACCTACTGCTATGACTATAGCGATTATGGCAATGGGCCAATTTGCCAAAATGTTGAACTATCCCTTTAAGGCGGCCGCCTTAACAGGAAAGCGCTGCGGGAAACCCTGTGTTTGAAAGGCTTGTTAATAGAATATCTTCATTTAAAGAGTCAAAACTGTTTTTGGTTTGTTTATAGTATTGATGTCATGATATATGTTAGGTCCTCACTAGTCTTCCAAGTATGTTATCGGTTATCGGTATCGGCCTTCGGAAGCAGAAAGTTATCGGTTATCGGTATCGGTTTCAAAAAAATGTTATCGTGCATCCCTACACGCAACCGTGGAATCCGCTACCAAGTGACGCAATGCACGTGTAATATGCCACAACCATAGACTGTGGCGATGTAAGGTAACAACTTCAGCTTTTCACTTCCCTGTCCTTCCTCTCTCTCTCTGCCCGTTTTAACTCCATCTGGCGAGGTTCAGCATCACATCAGGTACATTAAGGTCTCCATTTGGCTCCGTGCTAAAACAAGGGATGGCTTCATCACTTGTGTCATAATCAGATATGTTTATGTGAACTATCCGAGCAGTAAACTCAGTGAAACAGCTGATGGAAACACACAGCCATCTACAGGCGGCAGCGCGCAGTGATACGGAGGGAGAGAAAATAGCACCAAGCGATTGCGAGGTCAGACTTTTTCGTGGACAACGGTTTTGTGATGCAAATGTATCACTCTTTTGAACGCATATTGTTTTGAGAAGCAAAACGCTTTATTTTCATAACCCCAGCCACCTAGCCGGACTGCATTAGTCAACACCAAAACCAGACCGGAACTCTGCTGACGGGACGCAGTCCGGGGAAAGTCACTGTCACAGCACCTAACTGGTGATGGGGACGCCACATAGATTCATGTCAAAAGACCCGAACTATCCCTTTAATCCTTTGGCTACTGGCAAAGGGGCTGTGAGCGACTGGTAGCTCGCGAGCAACGTGTTGGAGACCCCTGCTTTAACATAATCTTTAATATAATCCATAACCAACCTCTGCATCCTAATCTGTGAAGTATGAGGGCTTTGTCAGAAAGGTGTCCTCATAATTCAGGTGTGTCAGGTGAACATCTGACACACAGCACAGTTTGCTGCCTGATCAACATGAAAGGTGGGGGAGGGGACTGTCCTTGCAGGACACTGTGTCCTCACAGTCCTGCGCTGTGTCAGGTAGTTAACAACATTCAACAGTGTATGGACTCGTGAGCACTGTCATAGAACAGATTTATGATTGGATGTAAAAGCATGTCATCACAAGAGTACAGTCAACTTACAGAGTTATCCTTCGATGTTGCAGGATTGGAACCGACCCGTCATCCGGTCATCACTTCCACCAGCAGCTTCCTGTATGTGTGTGTGTGAGAATGACAATAACAAATCTGAGATTACTTTAAGCAGAAACAATACTCTTTCATTCCAAAAATCATCAGTAATGACACCGCCATGTTTACTGCAGAAATGTCAGTACTACAATAAAGACCTGAAGGATCCAAAGCATTTCTAACATATTAAAGCAAGTAACTGTGAAGGTACAAAGCACAACTTGCCTTTTCTGATGCTGCCTCGCTTTCATTGGCCTTCAGCCTTCAGGTCACATGGTGCTTCACAGGGTTCCTGAAATTGGACAGAGGAAATGTAGTGTTGTCTCATCACGCCATCACTTAGTGGTCATGTAAAAGAAGACATGAAAAATTTGTCATGTGCAGATGTACACATGCCTACAATGACCAGGCTGGCCATCTACTACACCTAATGCTGTGAACCTGTTCAATATTCATTCATTAAATATCACACCCAAGAGCGGCAACAGCACCCACTGATCTGTATCGAGACTGTTGTTATTCCTTCACCCGGGTCAAAGGATGCTGTGTGTAAAACCACGCTGTGGTGCAGACGATGGCCTTGCGACAACCTCGCCCCCGCTGAGGAGGAACTAGAAGAACTCAGCTGTAGTGGAAGAGCACCTTTACTGAGCCCAGCTGTGCCGTGCCGTGACTGTGTAGTCGAAAAGCGCCACAAGTCTCCTGAACCCTCCACTTGCAGTTGACTTGAAAATCGTCACTTACGCTGATTTTAATCTAAGTCCTCACAGGTGGAAGAATAGCTAAATGCACACAGGTTCCCCACACACTGTAATGATTGCTGCTTTAGGTTTTCCTGCAACAGTGAGGACTTAGACTAAAAACACAGTCTAAGGGCGCTTTCACACCTGACCATTTGTTCCGAAACAGGGAGCGTTTACGTCATATATCGGTTCGTTTGGTCAGATGTGAACACAGCAATCGCGCTCGATGCGGAACAAAACAAGCGGGCCGAGATCGCTTGGGAGAGGCGGTCTCGGCTCGTTTCCATCCGAGCCCTGGAGCGGTTCGTTTGTAGTGAGAACGCAACCGACACATGTATCGGAACAAATTGACTGGTTACCTGGCAACCGGAGGAGGAGGACCACGGGCAACTGCCCCAAAAACATAATGGAGCATCAGCAGCGTGTCGTCTTGGCCTTAAAACAGGAAAGCCGGTGGCCAAAAGAAAAGAAAGACGCAAACTCAAGCCACGAGTCCACCAGCCTTTCCAAGCTGACCCGCGGCGATCAGCACCGGGCAGAGCTCCGCAAACAACCCCTATAACTAGTCATGCTACGGTGCCCGTTTACTAGAAGAAAAAAAGAGTCAAACTGTAGGGTGTTAGAGCAGTGGTTCTCAACCTTTTTGAGTCGCGACCCCCAATTTCACATGCACTGCTGTCCGCGACCCCCCGCCCCAACACACAAACACACACACGCTGGTGTGAACGCATGATGGATAAAGCGCAGCGCTGTCCGCGGTGGTTTTTTTTTTTTTTGCCTTTTTAGTTCTTGATCCCTGCACTGAAAAAAATAATTGGCTGCTGTAGTTTTGTCTCCATGGCCAATATTCCGACCTGGAGGTTTTCATCAGGGCAAAAGAACAAAACAAAGCGACGGAGTTTAAATAGATGCGGCTGGCGAGTTGATGCGGTGTCCACACACCCAGGCTGGTTTATGTGACATGCGAGGACCTGTCGGCGCAGGAGCGAGTGGAGCGTGGATGCAAGCCAATCTCCTTCAACCATGCACGGAAAAGGGGAATGACAAGAAAAGTTTTTCTAATTTATTAAGAAACAATGCCCAGGTCAGCAATGCATGCCAAGAAACATGTCGTTCATTCGCCCCCTCCAGCCACATCAACTGGGGTCGGGAGGGACCCCAAGGTTGAGAATGGCTGTGTTAGAGGACAATTCATCTGACATAACTATGACACCTGAAACTGAAAACACAGCTTGACCAACACAACCTGACCACCCCTCTCCCTGTCTCTCTCTCTCTCTCTGTCTCTCTCTCTCTCACGGGCAGTGACACGCTCTGTCATTCATTCACGTGTCAGCACTGAGACAGCGGACAGCACGCTTGGTCACTAGCTAATAATAATAATAATAATAATAATAATAATAATAATAATAATAATAATAATAATAATAAATAATAATGTAGCCTATTAGACTACATTTGTAGCTATAGCACATTATAGGCATACTTCAAGGTCTCGCCCCAGCCATAAACCAGTCAGCTTGGGCATTTTTTTTAATTGAACTTAAACTAAATACTCGTCTGCCCAAATATTAATAAGAAATTGAACCTCCTCACTACTGCAAGTCAGCCCGCGGTTCATTGTTGCCATTGTTGCTGATCAGCTGATGGGGTGTTGTTAGGGCCGTTGCTATGGCGCTGTACCGCTTTAGAATCATGCAATGTGAACACAAACGGCCCAGAAAAAAGAACGCAACAGTTGTATCGGTTTAGTTGCTGAATCGGAACAACTACAGGTGTGAAAACGCCCTAAGTGATGCTTTCAATTGTGGTGATTGCAGGAGGCTTGGATGAAGTTACACAAGCAGTTCGGAGCCATTTTAAGATTTTCAGGGGCTGGTTTACTACTTCTTTTTTTGTTTTACAGAATTGGTTTCCTTTGATATTTCAGAAAGTGTTGGTGGATTAAAAAAACTTCTTAGATAATGAGGATAATGATGTTAGTATGTGAACCGCTGTGTGCGAATGTGGGGTAGGGGGTTGGCTAACGTCACATGAGAGCGCACGTCATCCACCCTCATCCTCAAGTGGATGACGTGTCGTGTGCTTCCCCCTCTTGATGCTCTATGGTCTGTTTCCAATATCCATGTGCCTTTCAATTAACTATTCTTTATTGAATCAATTACTCTTAGTATTAATAGCCTTTGTGTTTTTTCAGCTACTTTTATTAGAAACTAACTTCTTAATTCTTTACTTTTACACCAGGCTACAATTTTAAAGGGATAGTTCAATATTTGCCTATTGCCACAATCCATATAGTCTTAGGAGTAGGTTTGTTACCTTTGTCTCTGCAAGCTGGTTTGAGATCGGCGGGGCAGAGACGAGGTACATGGTACCTTCCGCTTTCCTCAAATACGCAATCTAACAACTCCAAAATGCTCTGGTGGACAAGTTGTGACCTGCACATTCACCACGCTATGAGATAATCATGTATAATTATGTGACATTACAACACATGAAGCAAATACTATGAACTACTTGCACTTTTAAAGTGGAAATGAAGCAGCCAGCCAATTTAACATAATTCATTAAATGGATTCCCAGTGTGCTTAAAATTAGGCAAACTAACACATGAAACACAAGCATTTAGGAGAAACTGGGAGTTAAAAATTGCATGTTTTAGCTAGTGCGCCGCCATCTTGTCGTTCGACTGTCCGTGACGTCACAGGGTTGGTTGCCTGGGTTGGCTGACAGCCACAGACAGTGAAAGTGAAGGACATAGCTACAGACAGAGACGGTAAAACATGAAACTGTGGAGGCACTGGATTAGAAGAGACTCAGAGGAGACCTCTACTGTGTTGCTCCTTCTGTGAACTAGTTTTACAGTGTTAAAAACTAGAAAAAAACCTCTGTTTTCATTAACTGCCGCTAATAAGGAGCCACAGCAGCAGCGGAGCTGTTAAGACTCCTCTGCTGATCTTGGTGTGATCATTTCTACAGCATGTTTACATCCAGTCTGGATGTGATCCACAGGAAACTTCTGATCAACCCTGAAAGTTGATCATTCACCGGATCAACCAACAACAACCTGACGTTACTCCGACAGTTTTCAGTTTCTCTGCCTCAGCCCGTCCTCCCCCGACCGGCCCACGTTCACACCGTGATAAGCATCGGTCACCGCGGGGAGAGAGACTGGACCCTCTGGTCCCACACCGAGGAGCCTTCACAACCTCACACACACACACACAGCAGCGATCTGATGGCATCTGATGACATCGGTATTAACAGTAATAGCGCCCATCACCATAAAATAAGAAGGGAAAATGACTTCAAAATCTCTGATCTCATCCTCCACACCCAGCCCTCAGCAGAAGTATGAGGGCTTTGTCAGAAAGGTGTCCTCATAATTCAGGTGTGTCAGGTGAACATCTGACACACAGCACAGTTTGCTGCCTGATCAACATGAAAGGTGGGGGAGGGGACTGTCCTTGCAGGACACTGTGTCCTCACAGTCCTGTGCTGTGTCAGGTAGTTAACAACATTCAACATTATTCAAACTGAATGTTTCATATTCAAACAATAAATATGTCTTACCTTTACTCCAGGTGTCCAAATCAGTCAGCAGCAGCAGTCATCCAGCTCCAACTGTTTAATAATCCACCGATTATTCCCGTTTACATAGCGTTCCTCATCTATGGCAGCCAGCGTGGTGCTTCATTCATTTGCATTGTGTTGAAAAAAAGAAAAGAAAAAGTTTCAGCTAACGTTAGCTTTAGCTTCAGCTCCTGACAGGAGAGGCTGACAGAGGAGACGGTGGAGCCTCTCCGCTGTCGGTACCGAGTCCAGACCACGGTCCAGAGGACCAGACAGTCCGACACACCGCAGACCGTGTCCGTGTGGAAGTAACGTTGCACCGGGAGAAAACAAAGCGGTGGAACCGGACAACACAGGTCCGGTTGATCAGAAACACGGCTATTGCCGCTGCTAAAAAAACTTTTTTCAACACAATGCAAATGAATGAAACGCGCTGGCCGCGAGGAACGTGATGTAAAAGGGAATAATGGAGCTGGATGACTGCTGCTGCTGACTGATTTGGACACCTGGAGTAAAGGTAAGACATATTTATTGTTTGAATAGTCTTCTGCTGAGGGCTGGGTGTGGAGGATGAGATCAGAGATTTTGAAGTCATTTTCCCTTCTTATTTTATGGTGATGGGCGCTATTACTGTTACCGATGTTATCAGATGCCATCAGATCGCTGCTGTGTGTGTGTGAGGTTGTGAAGGCTCCTCGGTGTGGGACCAGAGGGTCCAGCCTGTCTCCAGACTGGATGTAAACATGCTGTAGAAATGATCACACCGAGATCAGCAGAGGAGTCTTGATAACAGCTCCACCGCTGCGGCGGCTCCTTATTAGCGGCAGTTAAAGAAAACAGAGGTTTTTTTCTAGTTTTTAACACTGTAAAACTAGTTCACAGAAGCAACACAGTAGAGGTCTCCTCTGAGTCTCTTCTAATCCAGTGCCTCCACAGTTTCATGTTTTACCGTCTCTGTCTGTAGCTAATGTCCTTCACTTTCACTGTCTGTGGCTGTCAGCCAACGCAGGCAACCAACCCTGTGACGTCACGGACAGAACTAATGCAAAACGTCAAACTAAACTTAACATTTCTCCTTAATGGTTACATTTCATGTGTTAGTTTGACAATTTTTAAGTACAGTGGAAAACAGTTTAATGACCTATGTGTATTTGGCTGGCTGCTTCACCTCCATTTTAAAATCCCTCCACTCAGCAGTCATGTCTGGAATAAAGTTTTGGCTGCATTTGCCTCGTAAACAACTCTGTGTCGTAATGTTACTTGATTATTTCATATCATGGAGAATGTGCAGGTCACAACTTGTCCACCAGAGCATAGGTACGGTGTGCCTCATCTCTGCCCGTGGATTTCAGAACATGCACTAGCAATTAAGGTAATGAACCTACAGCTATGACTATAGGGAATATGGCAATGTGCGAATTTACCAAAATGTTGAACTATCCCTTTAAGGTGACTACACTAGGAGAAACAAACATTAATATATTGGATGAAAAATGTACCTTTTATACTTGTTAATAAACCTTACCTCTAGGAAGGCTTTATCCTCTCCTTGAACAACATGTTCCAGTGCATCCTGGTCAGGAGTCTTTCTCCTCCTCCTCCTCCTCTTCTCAGTCATCTTTCCTGTAATAATGTCCAGATAATAACATACATTTTAAACAAGCTTTAATAATTGCCATGTTGCATTCACATTCATTTGAACATTGAAACTGTTGAGTGAGCTATAGCCAAACTGATGTGCCAAACTCACATCAGACATTCTCTCTCAACATTAAACACGTTTAAATCAGGTCAACTGGACTAGACTAGACACCAGACTAGTTTACACAAACGGATGAAGCATTTGATCAGGAAAAATAAGGAGGACTGGCTCATTGCTGTTTTTTTCTCAACATAATCACATGGCATTTGCATACAATCATTGCAGCATTTACAGCAAATTAAATAAACCTGCACAAGCTCAGCCCACAAACCTGAAGTTAACCCTCATTAACACAACGTCCATTTCCACCTCGATCATTCCCTGAATGTTTGATCATCAGAAAACGACATGTTATTTCTTCATTCACCTCCATGTTGCTCAGTCTCCCCTCCCTCCTCTCTGCAGCCTGATCTCATGTGAACCAGCTGACCCGACGTTACTTTAATGACGTTTCTCTCCGCGACTCCTCACCTAACAAACACATGGCTAATTTGCATATGATTGATTTTGCATTTACGGGAAATTATAACATTGCGCAGTTATATTCCACTAACCTGAAGTCTTCCTTCATTAACACTACGTCTATTTCCACCTCAGTCATTCACTGAATGTTTGTTATTCACCTCCATGTTGCTCAGAGCCCCCCTCCCTCCTCCTCCCTCCTCCTCCCTGCAGCTTGATCTCACGTGAACCAGCTGATCTGACTTTACTTTAATGACGTTTCTCTCCGCGAGGGCTTCACCCCACAAACGTACTACGAAAAGCTTAAAACTTGTTTCCACATGTCGCTGGGATGCATCAACTAGGAGACGGGCTGATGGACATTTTGTTTGGCTGAGCGAGACAGGCCTATGGAGAGAGGGAGAGAGCGACATTGAAAATCAATAAAAAGAGCGAGCGTCGATCAGAAGAAGAAAACAGCTAATCAGAGAAATGTACCGTAGTTTTCAGTTTGTTTGTCTTTCACAAGTGTCTCTGCTGTCTTCCAGTAAGGCAGGCAGGGTCCCCCTCTGTCTCAGCAGCCTGATCTGACATTAAACTCAGCTAAATGGCCGGACTGATCCAGACGGTCCAGGCTTCATTAACCATAGTTAGACCAGCTTGGCTTTTAATTTGCAGGCTCCCCGAGCAAACCCGACGCGATTTCAACTATGCTTTAATTCGTAAAATAGCTTGTAACTTGTATGCTTTCATTCATAGTTCAGGTAGCTCGGCTAAGAGTTTATACCCTGACCTAAAAACACGGCAGTAGGCTACCGTCGATATTTCAGCTCGGTAGAAGAGAATTAACAATGAGAGCGAACGACCATGACAATAACAAACCAACAATTTTCCAATAAGCAAACGTTAACTACTATTAAACATTAGATCCTTACCTCTTCGGCGTCTTCCTCATTAATCCACTCATCAGAATAACCTGCAGCTGCTGGTGGGAGGAGTTCTCCGCTGCAGAGCGTCCAGAGCCGACGTTTCCGGGTTCAGCCAATCACTGAGCAGAACCTGCCTAGACCGACATCCGCGGCAGCCAATCACTGAGCAGAACGTCACTGACGCACGCAGCCAATGACTTCTGGTCATTTTGTGTGTGGGGTGGCGGGTAATCGTGTATGAATCCAAGTGGCGCGAAAAAAAAACCGTGTGTATGACTTTGTGTATCATACACAAAAAAGTCAGATAACCGTATTTGTGGGGACATGTCGAGAAAAAGCGGGAGGGAGTTATTTGCATCATTCTAAGTGCTTCTACGCTGCGCGACTTATGAGGACATCGCAACTGTCCTAACAATTACGGTATGTCCTCATAATGTCGGTGCGTAAACGGATGAAATGTCCTCATATACAGGTGAAACCAACGCACACACACACATATTCTCACATCCGTAGCCACGACACTTGCGACCCTGGTGAAGCCAGGGTCAAACTGATATGTCAGAAGCAGTCATCTCATTCCAACAAGTCACACAGGTCGCACATGAGCGCATGTGCTTGTGCAGGAGTTTCTGAGTAACTACGAGCACTAAAGAACCTTTTTTTTGCGTTATATGCACTGCAAAAACTCAAAATCTTACCAAGAATATTTATCTTATTTCTAGTCAAAATGTCATTTCTAGTCATAACAAATCTAATTATACCTAAAATGAGACTCATCACATAAAAAAGTAGCTTGTTTTTAGACACTTTTTACTTCTTTCAAGCATATTTTTCACTTGAAATAAGCAGAAAAATCGGATAGTGGAGCAAGTTTTTCTTTCTTATTACAAGATGTTTCTACTAATTTCAAGTGAAAATTAGTTTGAAACAAGTCAAAATTATCTAAAAACAAGTTAGTTTTTAGGTGGTGAGTGGAAAGAGATTACTTTTGACTAGAAATGAGACATTTTGACAAGAAAGACAAATATTCTTCGAAAGATTTAGTGTTTTTGCAGTGTGTGTGTGCTTGTGTGGGTGTGTATTATGTATGTCTCTGTGTGTGTGTCCATGTGCATGCATTCCCATTTGCATAACTGTGCAGAATCTGGTGTTTGCAGCACTGAAAGACAAATAGAGGTCTACCAACACCTGTGTTTCCAGTCTGACAGCAACCCTCAGCACATCAAAGACATCTGGCTTGTGCTCTGCAGCCTTCTTCAATCATTAAAGACCCTCTTTAATCACACACACTCACACACATACGCACAAACACACACACACACACACCTTTGGCTTCATCCATGTTTTCAGCTGTGTCAGTGGTACATTCAGGTGGATGCTGCAACACCTTCTCAAGACACGGGAAATTTCACATTGTGGGCTCACAAGTGGCAACCTTTACATAAACATGATGACAGACACTAAGACATCACCAATAAAGGTTTTAAATTCCATTATAGAAAAGTTTCATTGAGACTTAAGACAAAAAAATAAAATAAAAATACAAAATCAGGGAATTGTCATGCTTTGTGGTGTGATTAACTCCGACATGTTAAAGCTAATGAGGATGACACACACAGGACAGCAAAGCGTGCCGGCAGACGCATCACAAATCAGTCCTAATTGCAGACAAAGTGTTTTTTCCCACCGTCTGAAGGACGATTTGGAGGCTTTTTGTTTGTAATTTTCTGCAAAAATGATAAATGGAGCTGCTGTGGATCACAAGAACACAAGAACCCTCGCAAATTCTCTTTCTCGTTGTTTCTGTTGCGCTTCAAAAGGGGGATCCACTTTCATGCAGCCGTTGCAGATCAAATCTGGAACCTGTGAGACACTCGTATAGATCTCGACTCAAACCCTTAAACATACAGAGTAAATGTGCCCTAACCAGCTGCTCCACCGAGCATCGCTCCTCTGGCTGCAGTGACACACTACAGCGTTTTAAAAATGTGCAGAGCTCCTGGGTCATTAAGTGAATGAATTAAAAATGGGAACTAGATTTGAACATATGTTTAACAAAGTATGGTGCAAAGTGTGCTTGACTAAGATGATAAAGCCCCAGAGACAGCAGAGTAGAGTGCTGTGTAAGTGCCCAGTGATAAAAACAGTGTTAGTATGCACTCAGCACGTTCAGGCCACAGGGGGGGTTAGAGTCCCACTGACACATGCTGACCAGTGCAAGCTGTACTTAACAACCAGCAGCTGCTGCACAGACACCGAGCGTACAGGAGGCAGACGGGCGGTTATCATATAGAAAGCTCCGGTCAAAGTTGAGTCAGGAAGACAAAGGGCTGTGCATGTATTTATGTCTCCCAACATCCCAGCATGATTTCATCTTTGTTTTTGTATCCTAACAGATTCCTGATCTGATCATAAAGAAATCAAAAGGTTGTTTTCATGAGACAATGGGATAATTTATTCATTTTTGGTGAAGACAAACTATTTCTAAAGATAATTATGTAATCATCTTATGATCGAATAAAGGAGAGTTTCTTTGTGCAACAAGTTTCACACTTAAAAGCAGTTCAGAGAGCCTTGCATAATGCATGACAACATTTTACAAAAGAAAGAAAATGCTTTTTTTTTTTAAACATTCAAATAAGATAATTGAAATAACTGTTTTGCCAAAAAGCTGAGAAAATGAACTCGGTGAGATTAATAAAATCATATCATCAGATAATATAATAACTGATGTTTTATTATGCGGCTCCTCCTTCACCTCAGCTTTTCCATTTATTCTGAGATTGACTTCATCATCTCTGGCGTCATATCACTCTCCTCTCGTTCTCTCTCTCTGCCTCTGTGAACCATGAATCAGTGGTGGGATGCTGCTGCTCTTATCTTAAATACCTTTTTCTTTTTAAATCCTGGAACAATCTGATTTTCTGTTCTGCAGGAGATTGAACTGAGTCTCTCTTCTGTTCACCTGCTGTTTGCTGCTGTCTGTCAGTGTTGGAGTCTGAAGAAACTGAAACATCTTATTAAAGGACATGGACTCAGAATGAGACATTTTTAGCACAAAGCCTTGACGGACTCATGGACTCGCGGACTTTGAGACGAGTTCCCAGTAAGTCCACGAGGGCTTAGGACTGTCCCTCTGTAAATCCATTAAGTAGGGCTACATGAAGGCTGTCTTTGGGCCCTTAATGCACATTTTCCACAAGTCTATTGCACACTTTTTCTGGGAGTTACCCACAGTTCATAGTGTTGTTGCAACACTAGACACCATTAAAACCATGAGATGGAAACAAAACAAGCATGATGGAGTGAACCCATTAATGTCTGAGAAACAAAAGTTTACACTCATGAACTCCAGATAGACGACCGTCGTCATTTGTGCAGCAGGTTATTTTTCAACAATAGTTAAATTTTGTTGCTAGGTGACATGTAGTGGTCATCACAGATATTAAGTATTAGCCATATTCACAGCGGCGCTATCTTTGCTAACTGTCATCACTCGGGGTGGGAATTAAGACTCAACGCCGTCACAAAACAACCGTCAACATCTGATATCGGCTAAAAATACAAGCTTGTTAGCATTTTCCAGGCTTGAATAACGTGAAATATCTTGGGTGTGCGCTATCCACAGTTTTACTGCTTATAGGCTATCTTACATTAGCAAGGGTGTCATATCAACATTCACGTTACCGTTAGCAGTTGAAGCTAACGCCAGCTAACATATTTTTTATGAAGACGGCGGCTAACGTAATTGTTTACCCACCCCGAGTGGTGATGTAAGGAGAGATGGCGACGCTGTGATTAAGGTCAATTATATGTGGTATAAAGAGGAAGAAGAAGTTGTGGTGGATGGATGGGTCAACTAGAAAACACAACCACTGTAACTATGACAGCAAATAGAGAAACCCAGTTTCCCATTTTCCTAAACCTTAAAAAACATTTTTTTTTGTGCCTAAACTTGGTTTGTTTGGCATTTTCAGAGTAATATGCTGCCTCATTCCTCTCAGGCTGATTCACCTGAGTGTGCAGCAGGAGATGTAAATAAACCGGGGGCTATTTGACTCGTTGTATAATCAGCTGCACTAATTGCTTTTGTGTGGATTTCATGTCCAAAGTGGAGAGAGTCCTGTTTCAGTTCTTCCAGCAAGTGATATCGCTGCCATCAGATGAAATGAGTGGTCTCTCTCTGTTGATGTGAGTGTTCCTCTCCCACTCTATATTTACAGTCTGTGTGATATGACACAGCATTACTCACACCGACTGTGTCTAGACTGCAGCAGATCCTGTCCGGTCCTCATAACATTTTACAATGATGCTCCATAACAAAAACCCCTCCACCGTTGTGCTCTAAATAAACACTCTTAAAGCCTTCAGTCCTGTTGAACCTGCACCGTGGCTCACATCTCTCTGTTACATCCAGGGAGGTTCAGGTGTATCACTAAGAGCTTTTTCACACCTGAGAGTCTACATGTGATCCGGTTGGTTCTGGTTTCACTCTGCATTGATGCGAGCACACTAAAGAACTTCTTATGAAATGTCAGATACAAATATGGTCCGGCGACAATATGCAATCTGAACTTGGCTTCCTACTGGCCACGGCATTGATGGCTAATAGTAGGCTATTGTTGCCAAGACACGAACTTGTTCACTAAAGCAGAAGTAAGCGGAATGTTTGTGTTAATATAAGTCTTAAATAGTTATATCTTCCGACGGGAATCACTTATATAGAGTGTTTGGTCTGAAACACGGGTCTGTCAGTCACTCTGCTCTGCTGTAAGCCGAGGAGAAAACTTTCCTTGTATCCTACAACCTTTATCCAATGAAGAGAGAGAATGGCATAAAGGGGCGGTCCTCTCTGTGTGTGCAGCCAAGGGATGCGCGTGAATGTGGTGACGTAGGGACGAGGGCGGGGACTGCTAACTCCATCGGCTGACAGGAAGTTAGCCAAAACGACCGGATCGCTCACTTCTGCTTTAATTTATTTGTAAATAGGCGTACGTAGACCCATGTCACCAAAGCTTTTGTCAAATTTGCTAGTTAGCAAAGTAGCGATCTAGGAAATATGAATGAACAAAGTTGTGGCAATGGTAATTATACTGTTATAGCAACAGCGCCATGCCCTAATAAAGCCAAGGTTTTATCGTTGCTGGCAGGAAGGGAGAAGACAACTGCAAGGTTGCATTGATGTTGGACTGTATCTGTATCAGACATTTCCCTTTTTTCTCCCCATGTCCTGCCACAGCTCATCTTTGCTATCTTTGTGGCTAACCACCGGAACTTCCTGTTAAAGGTTCAAAAGTTTGGTCCGGACCGAGACCACCTCCTTTGATCAGACCAAATTTCGGGTCTTCGGTCCGGAGCAGCTATTTGGTTTTGATCAAACAGAAAAGCCTGAAAGTCCAGACCAGACAAGGTCGATGTGAAATCTTCTAAAGTCTTGGTCCTTTCTTTCTGGAAGGGGATCGCCTCATTTGTTTCTCTCCTTGGTCAGATTTGGTTTGGGTGGCAGTGGAGCAGTCACACATCCTTGATAACAGAAGCAGAATCACAGCACTATACAAAATTTAAATCCAGGCCTCCTCACTGTGCCCTGAGAGGCCGGCACCGTTCAATAATTCATCATGTCTCAAATAAAATGCTAATAAACTTTTTTTTAGAGAGACAAGAGAGATTGCAGGTCTTCTTCTCAGTGCAACATGCTGGCAAAACAGAAATGGATAAGTTGTTTGCAATTTAAACAATGATTAAACATCAAACGCTGATTATTATTATAATGGAATCAAATTGCTGAATTTGTATAAAAAAACAGATGAAAGGAATAAATTCATAAATATGAATAATTGCATGAGTTTCCAATCAAATTAATCAATCGTCCCTTGAAGAGGGAGCTGAACCACAATGAATAATTAAGCTTATATTCAAGTGGATATGTGCAGCGCTAATGTGGGGCAATTTATTGATTATAATGTTGCCTAATACCACATGCTTCATTATTATACAAGTGTCGGCTGCAATGTTTTTGCTTCTGCTGTTTGTTTCATCTCTAGATTCACACATTTACAGTGTGTAATTGAAACATTTACAGTAAAACCTGACAACTCTGAATCAAACAGATATTTGTTTGTTGACAGAGTACATTACAGAGTGATGGGGAGATTAATCTCTGGCTCTACAACGTGACATGAGGGAAGTACTAATTGCTGTCAGGGAAATGTCATGCTCATTATGTACAGAACTGGTATCTGTGAAGCAAAGATTTTCTCAACATGATTTGTCCCAGTGCAGATAAGACAGCCTGCTGTTATTTCATGCTAAGTGAGTTGAATAAAAAAATGAAAAAAAGTCTGCTGGTGCGTTATGTCAACTCTATAGATCAGTTTAGCTTGAACTCATCAATCCACATGCTGTCAACAGTGTCAATACTGCAACAGCGGCGTGGGCTGCCGGTGTATTTGTCATCTTGTGATCCGTAGATATCTGAGCTGTTCTCTCCCACATACTGATGTGGGAGGTACGGGTTACAGTTATGAATGACACCTTTAGGCTCAGTTATTTTTCTGTCTCGCAGGGCTACGTAACTTGTGTCCATCACTTCTGACTCAGTTCATCTCCGTTCTGAAAGCATTCAGAGGATGCTTTTAGTCGCCGTGAGCACATTGCGCATTCCTGAGTACACGTCTAAAAGTAAATTTGGTTCAATTTAAGTGGCGGCAAATCAATATCTTTTTATCTGTTGACAGAGAATCACATATGAAAGGCCTCAGTCATAGTGACAAACATGCAGCTGTACAATCAGGCTACAGCCATACTTATATCACTATCTATCTATCTTTTCTTAGTCTTTTTCCTGCAACGCCTACAGTATGACTTCATGTGAACCGCAACAACTGACTTCATTCTTGGAAACTTGTCCCCTATCTTTTATTTTAATTTTATGTCAGACTGTTGTCGCTCTGTCACCGAGAAACCAGTGAAATTGGTATTTGCATTAACACAAATAACCTGAATACAGAATGCACATGAACACAACTGAACAACTGTAGACTTTGTACCTGTGTCTCTGTATTTTAATTCAGCTGCCAATGTAATAGATTAAAATTTGGGCAAATTATTCTAATAACTCGAGGACATCTGCCTTGGGGCCAATCGCCCCAGGGCCCCTGATATAGCCCCATGTTCCTGTTGTACTAACTGGTTGGTGGTAATTAGGGGAATTTTATCTGTTTCATGTTTAACAGTGTTCTTTTTATCATCAACAAGTACACAGTGTGTTCTGCATTAATCAATGAAAAAGACAAATACAAATAAGCAAAAACACCTGCTCTATTTTAAATGATTTGATTCAGAAAAAAAGGTTTATTTAACCAAACCGCAGCTGTCATGTGTGGTCTGCTATGAGGAGAAAGAATATGTCAGCAGGGGCCCCATAACTCCTAATAGGCCCCAGGGCCCGACGGGTGTGCTGATCTTGCAATATACTGTAGTGACTTGAGTGAAAAGTAGGTCATATTTTCCTTTACAGTCTCTCTGTGCAGCAGTGGGTGAATTTAACAAGGTAGGCATCTGCCAGCTGACTCCGATGTGAAGAACAAAGGCAGAGGGAGAAGTGGGGGAATGTGTGTTTCAACAGGCTGTGAACCTGCGAGCCTGCGTGACACCTGATGGAGAACAATTTGAGTAGCGGCACCCGCGGTGGACGAGGACAATTATTCTGCAGCTCTGTGTGTGCAGGGTTGTTGTTGCTGCTGCTGCTGCTGCCGGGCATCGGTTAAAAGGAACCGCCTGTGCCTCGGCAAAAAAGGGTTCGAGATCCAAGCGCTTTGAAATGTGCTGACGGCCCCGGGGCTATAGTGGACATCGAGGGGCATTTGATTTGTCTCGGTTAAGATATTGACCACCGGGTTGGGTCAAAGCTGCAACACAGTGTTGCCTTTCATCTGTCTGTTAACCTTCCTTTGCCCCCTCGCTCACTCCAGCACTGAAATGTACAGAGAGAGAAAGTAGAGAGTGTTTCTTGTGAAGTAGATTCAGCATACAGTAGATAGTAAGATTTTTTAAAGAGCTTAGCGACGGCTCTCTGAGGGTTTCCTCTTTTTCTTAAATTAACACAGACTTTACCTTTTGGAAGTTCAATCTGTGTGTGTGTGTGTTTTTTTAATGCAGATTTTCTTATATTCATATTGATAATACTGCATTACCATGGCAACTTTAACTAAAGGGTCTCATGTTACCAACACATCAAGCTCATCCAGTAGTATAAGGTTGATTCTGGTAACGATCGTGCCATAAAAATTAGTCTAAGAACAAGGACAATTATTCCCTGCATTATTTTTGTTTTTTGGTTCGATGGCTGAATTTTGTTTTTTTATGTTTAATACCAGGCTAGCACTGATTTTGTTAAGCTTTTGGGTCTTTTATAAATGACTGGTTGTTATAAAAAAAAAAAAGAGGCCAAGTGAGACTAGAGAGGTTATCAAGGACATTAAGCGTCATCAATCACGTCAAACACTGATATCCTCAACGGTCCACCTTCACAGCCTTTGTTGTTTTTACACTCTTACAAAGTATTACTAACTCTAAAATAGTTTTGTAGAGGAAATAAAACCTAAATCAAACAGTGTGTAGCACTTCAAACATTATCTCTTGGATATTGCTTCACCTGTTCTTAAGTGTTTGGCCGGTTCAAGCCAATAATCTGCTGGGATTAGGTTCCATTGTATTTCTATTGTTCTCGTGGCCCCGATGTCATCTGTGTATTATTTTCAGTTGAATTAACCTACGACCTTTGTATTAATTTTATTCAAACATGACTTCTAATCCACAGCAGAAATGCCCACAGCCTGGTCCTGTCCACTGTTTTCTGACCTTCAGCACAGGGTCACGTTATTGTTCCAGTGGTAAATGACAGATCTGGGGAGTGATGTCGCTACATGATAATAATCTAATCAGCAGTTCTTTGTGTGGCGACGTCCTAACCATTTTAGGAAAATGCACTTTGCATTAGGACACTTCTCCAGAATTTAATATGTGTTGATTTGTATTCATCTACCATGTTTAACTCATAGGAAGTTCTTAATTGTGGGTATGAAATAAATGCAAACCATACTGTAGGTAATCCCAGCTACAGTGCTTTCCAATTAACTGTTTAATTTCCAATTAAATTTCTCTCATTATTCCATGAACATGCTCAAGGGGATTTGAAAAAGTCCCAGCACCCAGCTCTGTGCAGTTTGTACCACACTGATTTATAGTTACTTATAATAGGATTTTATTGTGGAGGATGAATTCGATGAAATAGGGTAGACGCCGGACCATAATTCAATATAGGCACATAACTCTGATTTATCCCAGTTAATACAAAATACAATACCTAGATAATAGTTTGAATTTCTCAATACAGTTTAATAAGGTTGGTATAACTTTTGGTTCCGTTATAGCAGCAACAAAATATCATCTGTGTGTAGCAAAAGCTTATAAGACTTCTGCCTTCTGCCGTGTACAAAATAATTAACTAATAATACTGGAATAAGAAAGTTTCATGGGAAAGAAAAATAAATCAGGAAATTAAAACAAGATAATAGTCTTAAAAATTATTCTGTATTTTGAAAATGCTTTTTGATGGATTCTCTCAAAGTAATTAAAGAGGAAATGAGGTGTAAATGTATGAAAATTGATCAATAAAATACAGATTTAGGAACAACTCAGAGAATAAATACATCTAAATAAACAACAACCACCATGTTAAATGTAGAATTAATTTATGACAGCATATTAAGGATGCAGTTTGACTGAGCAGCTTTGCATCAGTGCCTGTATTGTATCGAGTATAAAACAGGAAACTACATTGGCTGCACTCCATTTGGCGACAGCAGGGAAATCCACTTCAATGGTACAGTACCAGTGCCTCCTCCAACTGGATTCAGCCAAAAAAAAAAGTTAAATATGTGTTTATTAGTCCATATTGTTCACACTGCTGTTGGTACAAGTGGCGTTTTGTCAACTTGCCACGCCATGCCGTTGATTAAAGTTGGCATTGGCTGCAATGCTCCAACCAGCACTGCTCTAGTTTAGGTTCTGTAAGCACTCCCATACACTTAATGCATAATAAAAAAATAAATATGCAATAAAGTTTATGTGAAATTTGGGAACATATCTGGAAAATGCTGCTACTGTACACATTTTCCTGCAACAAAAACAAGAAAACATGTTATTAACACCACAACCCACGGGTCCAATATAAACCAACTCACCGAGTCACTCTTTTCACACTTTTTCTGCAGTGAAAGTTGTTCATGAACTTCTCCCATTTTAAACACCTCAGTATTTCCCTGCCTCACTTTTCCCAATACCTGCTTCAAAGGAGGAGAGGATAACAAATGATGGAATGTATGGATGGAGAGATGGAGGACGGGCTAATCCTGTTAGCCAGCTAATCGCTGTGGATACGAGGTCCAGGGACGCCGTATGTTAGACAGAGGAACCTGCACCTTCAGCATCATCTCTCCCTGTGTGTGTGTGTTTCTGGAAGGGAGGGGTCTGGAGATCCATTACCCATTATCATCCGGGGCTCTCGCGGATTACTGTGGATAAAGTGAGGGAGAGGGAGAGAAAAGGGAGAGAATAGGGACTTAGCCTCATATCCCGCAGCTTTTTTGCTCTGCTGTCCAGCTCGCCACACAATCATTTGGCTGACGGCGAGGCTTGGTTAGAAGCAATCCTTTAGGAGGTGTTGTAGCCAAAGGAACTGTAATTGAAAACTTGATTAAAATGCTTAATAAGTAAGTAAGTACGCTTGCAGCCAGAAAAGCCTCCGGTCCCCTGCCATCTCAAAGTCCCGCATCTAATCCGATCTGTCATTGTACAGCCCGACTACAATGAATTCATGACACCGACAGTGATCTCTGTCAGCAGTCGTGAAGATACTGTACTGACAGTTTCCATAATGCAGGAGAGCAATGAGTAGCAGCAGGGAGGCTAGTTAGGCTAACAGTTATTCATTGGGATAAAACCACCAAAACTACAAGATCATGCTCTTTACAGTACGTTTCGTTGGTAAGAGCTGAGGTGTCGCCCCCGTCTTTACCTCTCTGAGAGTTCCACAGTGTAAATAAAGGATAAAGAACTTGCTTGAAGCCTATACATCCAATAAATCCTGTGAGGGAGCTCTACTACGTATGTCCTAATGTGTTTAACAATGGCCCAGATGAAGGCTACATGCTTAAGCACGTCTGATCTGGTTTTTCTAGTCTGGCTGTATAGCCAGAAGAGTTGGTATGAGTTTTAATAGGTTGTCAGAGGATAAATACTAATAACTATGGTGATCCCAAATGTTTTCATCCAGCACCACTTTTGTGATTTGGGCTCCAGACTCTCAACTCGACTAAATATTGGTAGAGATGCTCACGTCCCTCTGACTATCTCATCAAAATCTTAACAGGCTACCTACTATTCTATTAGCTCAACTTTGTCTTCATCATTGTTACAGTTAGCATGTTAGCTCACTAAAATGAGATGGTGGGCATGGTTATTAACATGGAACCAAAACTTCAGCAAGTTAGCTTCACCATTCTGGTTAGCATTAAGCTCAAAGCAGCACTGAGTTTGAGTAATTGTTGATTGGGTGCAACAAGTGTCAAGAAAACGTAAAATAAAAGACGACAAAAGACAAATTCAGCATATTTTTTCCCACTCAGGATGCAAAAACAACATTCTTATTATCTTTCAATTGTGTAAATACAAACTTTTGCTTTTGCATGCCATATCCCTCTAAGACAAAGGTGAACAGTGAATTCAGGCTGAAGGACACGCTAACACAAATTAATACTTACTTTGTCCTGATGTCACAAGTCTAATGCTGCCAGCAGTGTGCTAAATATCTATTGTACAACATTGAGCGACATTGTGTTCCAGCTGTGCACATCAAGGACACACACACACACACACTGAACAAACACAATGGTTTTAAACAGTGTTTACATCAAACCTCCAGTTATTCCAAAAGCAGGAATATCATTTAAATAAATGAATAGTTACTTCATGCTGTTCAGCATCGCAGTACATTCATACGAAACCCAATATTGCATTCATATTTCATATGTTGGAGGGTACCACTTTGTAGATTTTGTTAAATTATAGACCAAAAAACATCTTGACCTTCACAGTTGATCAGTTCATAGATAATACGCTCCTACAGTTGAAACAAAAGACACCAGAAAAATAGTGTTGTTTTTTACAGCATGTGTGTGTGTGTGTGTGTGTGTCTGTGTGTGTGATGCAACAGCTGCCACATGTCTGAAAAAGTGTCATAGGTCATTTGAGAAACCGATATTTGGCCTGCAGGTTTTCATCTTAATTGTGCCATCATTTAGTTTTCCCTGTGATGTAGTTCAAGGCAACAAAGGAACCCATCTGTTGTGCATCTGTGATCACTATGAGGTGGTTTAACACTGTGTACAGTATGAACTCATTCCTCAGCTCCTGGTTATCTTAAGATCTGCCAAAAGTGTTCACAACCATAGATTGTTTGATGCATCATGTCAGACATCTCATGACTGATACTGTTATTTCAGTAAGACATAATGTACAGGTATATTGAAGAGGAACTATGCAAGATTTTTACCATAATTAAACAGCTTGGAGTAACTGTGATGGTTAAATGACTTGTTACAGGGAGAATGGAGGCTCTCTGCCTTCCGCCTACAGTAGCATCACAAACTGCTTTATGGCACTACAACACAAACACGGTCGCTAATACACAGTATAATCTCTTGTTAACGTTACCCGCCTTACTAGACATCACTTACTAGAAATCCACAGATTCACGGATTACCTTTTCGCAAGTGCACATGGGAGGGAGGAGGGTTAGCAGTGAGTTTTTACGACAGTGAAAATATGCACTCCAAAATTGTAGAGGGGGCACAGTAGAGAGAAAAAAAGAGACCAAAACAGAGAAAAAGCAACCGGACTTGCATAGTTCCCCTTTAAACTGCAGTGGCACCAGAACAGGATGGGTTCACTAAAATTTGGGCACCATATTCAAAACACAACTTATTACAGTAAGTAGACGTTGAGATATTTCATTCAGGATTGTGTTTTACTGTCTGACCATCCCAACAAGAAGAATCCCAAAATTTACAAGAGGAACATCTGCTTAATCTTTGTAAGGATTTACATATGTTATTCCAGATTTTGAGAGGTGTTTAGCCACCTCTCTATGGGTTGTGTTACTTCTAATAGAAGTAGGGGCAGCTTATGGTATAACACAGACAGAAAATATACAGGTAATAGGAATTCAGTGTGGACAGTCACATTTGTATGTGTTCTTTTAATCTTTGTCTTGCCCCTGTGATTTCTGTGTGCATGGAGCAAAGTTTACCATGTGAATTAAAATCAGACCAGAGCAATGTGTGTAGTTCAAATTAAAAATGCTGGTGTTTTCCTTATCAGGACTGGGCCACAGCGTTAGTAAAAAAAAATAAAAAAAATTTTAAAAACCACGACGTGACCCAACACAAACCACAAGTTTTTAATCCTCCTGCAGCAGCAGCAGC
Organism: Trachurus japonicus; assembly: GCF_045865225.1. Lineage (NCBI taxonomy): Eukaryota > Metazoa > Chordata > Actinopteri > Carangiformes > Carangidae > Trachurus > Trachurus japonicus. Next base: position 6,944,981 of record NC_140921.1, on the reverse strand, counting down.
TTACAGCATATGTGCTTGAATAAGACACCAAATTAGATTTAGATAACCCTCTAAAAATGCCCACAGACAGGCCTGTGAGAGAAGTGCGAAAAATACAGCCTTGGATTCCTGCAAAAACTAAGATGTGGATTTTGCCGGTTATTGCTGTAAATGCGACACTAAGCAGAATAGACACTTGTAAGTGCAGGAAGGATGGAAAGCTCGACAATAAAAGTCGTCTTCATGTCTTTTCACTTTATAGAAACTGCATTCCAGCTTGTCTCTCGCTTTCCTTCACCTTCCATTCACCTCCACTTGTGCCTTCTTCTTCTTTCTGCGTGCCCTCACATCTTTTAGCAGAAATTACTCATCCAGCTCTGGCACCGAGGTAAAGAGAGTGTTATGAAATTATCTATCTATTATCTATCTTTTGAGAGCACCGTTCATCCAGAGTTTCTCTTCACAATAAAGAGTCCCTGACGTTCTCATTGATTGAGCTGGGTTCAGGTAGTTCATCCGGCGGTACTTTTAATTGCCTTTTTCAATCCGTGTTCGACTATTGCCAATTTCCCTTTAATTATGATACACTAACCGCTACCTTTGACTGCCCCCGAGAAGAGAGGAAGGTATAAAAATTACACAAGATTGCTGCAGAAAAAAAAATCGAACTGACTCACTTCCCCGTCTTTGTGTAAGATGGCGCCATCAATAAAATTAGCTGTGAGACAGGCATGGGACAGCAAAGCCAGTTGGTGGGAAAATGTGATGAGATGAAGTTACTGGTAGATTGCCAGTCAGTGGGGAACTGGGTCGTCCTCTCCATTACAGAGACTTGAGTTATGTTTAACATCATGATTTAGCAGCTAAAATAAAGATGAATGCTTGGGCACCACACTGGAGAGAAAAGGGGTGGAAGAGAGGGAGGAGAGGGAAGAGGGACAGATATATTTATGCTACATACCCTTCGAAAAAACACGAGGACAAAGCCGACTGTGCTCAAAGCTGTGGACCACTGGTTAAGCTGCTTTTAATGGTGGATATGATTCTATGCGTCAAGGAATTAAGAAGATCAATATTTTCAGAATAAAACACTTTTTAACTTGTATCTAGTCTTGTCGACCTAAACATAAACAGAAAATGAGAAACTTCTGGACTTGGAGGTTCTTGCGTACTGGAACTACGGTATTTCTTGGCGAACAACAGCCAGACATAACAATCATACACTGATTCCCACACTGCAAGAACTCAAATCTAGTCAAAACTAATCTCTCTCCACTTAAATAAGATTCATCACCTAGAAATTAACTTGTTTTTAGATCATTTTCACTTGTTTCAAACTGTCACTTGCAATAAGTAGATTATTTTTTCAAGTGAGAATATGATTATGAAAGAAGTGTCTAAAAACAAGCTACTTTTTTATGTGAGGAGTGTTATCCTATAATGACATTTGTTTTGACTAGAAATAAGACAAATATTCTTGGTAAGATATTTGAGTTTTTGCAGTGCAGGGTTGTGTCATTATGCTGAGGTTGCCAGGTTTGGTACCGTTGTTCAGTGGCTCTCAAACTTTTTCTGGCATGGCATCCTTCCACCGTCATCACTAATGACTAACAAGACTAACTTTGGCTTCAAAGTTAGTCTTATTAGTCATTAGTGATGACGGTGGAAGTGAGAGAAAGATTAATGTTTTATTTTTAATGGAAGAGAGGTCAGCACCACTCTGCAAACTCTGTTTCCCCATACAAATCACATTCATTTAGCTTTTCCCTGGTCCAATGTTTATGTTAAGCTAAGCTAAGCTAAGCATATCCTATCAACTGTTTCAACTGATTAATTTGCTTCTACTTCTATATCCAAGATAATTTAAGTTGCCACACTTCTCTTACTTCTCCTTGCACCTCTGTCATTCCTCACCTGTCCACTAGATGTGTTTCCTCATCACCTGTGGTCTCTCTCCGATCACAGTTGCCCTTCATTAGTCAACCACAGTGAACTCCCCTTGGTTGAATCTGTCTATCTGATTGTCTTCTTGGTGAACAGCTGTATTTCTTGTGTTTGTACTAATAAAGACTATTCCCTTGTGTATCTGCATTTCAATTTGAATCATTAGCCTTTGTTCAACATTATGTACAAACTGTAGAGCAGCAGATTATATTAAAACTGGTATAAAAGAGCTGGGGGAAAAAATGGCACAAATGAGCGATAATGGACTGTGTGAGTTGTCGGTGCACTGAGACCCAGCAACCACCAGTGAAAAAATCATATCACATTTACTTGAGCATGCAGCCTAATGAGAGGAAACAGTAGGATATTATGGAGGATATAGAAATATACGTATATTACATCTCTAATGCACCTTTAGATTGGCTCATTTATAGTATTTTCTTTCTAAAGCGACTTGTTTAACAAATTCCATTTTCTCCTACCGAAGAAATAATTAAGTGTGAAATTTGATTTTATATCAGTGTGTTCTGAAGATGGCAGAGGATTCGTTCTACAATGCAGTGAGACTACACTCAGAGTTTAACTTTTACTCACCATTAGAGACATATATACTTGGCTTCAATTTGTTATCTGGGCTCCAAAAGGTTTTGAAATCCAGATATGAACTACAATAATTAAAGGGACAATGTGTAACTTATTAGGCTTTTTATTAGCAAAAATTAAATATTGCTTTTATAAATATGTATTTACCGAAGTCTAATCACAATCGCATACAAATGAAAGCTGTCTCGTATAGCTTAGAATGAGTTGTTTATAGGTGGTCGGTGCATGCCATGTTGCATCACCATCTTTGATGATGTTCATTCAGCGAGGCAGGGTATTGTTTTAATGTGCCATATTTATTGATTATCTATTTATTATTACTTTGATTGTGCACTTTACTCTGATTTTATCATGCATTGTATTGGGTGTATTTTTTGTGTTTATGTCAGTGTGTGAGGCTCACTGAAACAAATTCCAATTAACAATATTGTTGACATGGCAATAAAGTATAGACACAGTCGGCAAGCAAGGAAACGTCACTTCCGGTTAGGGCCGTGGGGGAAAACAAACCGTTTTCCCCATACACACTCATGCAAAAAGGCGGCATTTTAAACCTTTGTCAAACGCTTGTTCGCCGTCCTGTCTTAGTTTTAATCACATGTATATGCTGACAAAGAGCTATATATTAGAAAACTCATCACGATCTGGGTCGATTGCTACACAATAACTCAGGCAGTGTCTACGAGTGTCTAGAGCCGGCCGGCGGCGACTAAGAGAGCGTCAGAGCCGTGGGGGAAGACAAATATGACTGACTGTGAAATACCTAATATTTTTAAATGTACGGACAACAATCGACCCAGATCGTGATGAGTTTCTAAAAATATAGCTCTCTGTCAGCATATACATGTGATTAAAACTAAGACAGGACGGCGAAAAAGCCTTTGACAAAGGTTTAAAATGCCGCGTTTTTGCATGAGTGTGTATGGGGGACGCGGTTTGTTTTCCCCCACGGCCCTAACCGGAAGTGACGTTTCCTTGCTTCCCGACTGTGTCTATTGAAACTTGAAACTTGAGTGTCTGTGACTAGAGGCTTGTGCCCGGACCCGGAGGATGATCAACGTTGTTTTTTTGTTTTTGCCGTTATAAAGCAGGTGCTACAGCAGAGCAGCATTAACAATCCAATGTTGCAGAGTGAAGTACAAAGTGCACAATAATCGGTCAGAGTTATTGTTATCAGTTAGCGGTTAGTTTGCAAACATGTTTGTCCTCGGAGGCCACCGTCACTTTGTCTATGGGAGGGGTGAGCTCGAGTGAGTGAGGGAGCGCTGCAAACTAGAATCTGAACGCTGGATGTCACAGTTTCCTCCCAATTTTACACACTGTGGCTTTAAGTATGAAAAACAATATAACATGCAGAACACTGTAGGAGGTGGAGGGTCAGCGACGGTGGGAAGTATCATAAAATCTAAGCAGCATGTTTACAATAGCAGCGTGAAGCACTTATTATCAGTGTCTCATTTCACTTCATAAACTCTGTAACTCCAACCTCAGGCTAAACTGTCATCTTTGCACCTCTGATATCTAACAATTTTAATAGGCACACATGCTTTAAATTTTAATTTTCTCACTTTGCTCCAGTGCCACCCTAAGGACAAACTACATATTTTTTAGACCCATGACTACTACAGCGCATCGCTAATAATATTCAAGAGTAGGGAAAACGGAGGCACTCCCTAACCTCTTAAAGGTAATTTTTGTGGTTTGTGATGCAGGCAGAGAAAATCCAAATTGCACGGAAATAAAAAACTACTAAGAAATGTAATTTGAGAAGCTCAGTCTTCCCTCATGCAGGAGTCATGCAGGTCTATTGTACCTGCAGAATCACAATAAACCCCTCAGTTGATGGTCTAAGCAAGTGGCTGCGATCGGGGCAATTGCACATAAATACCATTTAACCACCGCTCAAAATCTAAAATTGAACTTATGTAAATCCTTATAAAGGTTATCCAGACTATTCATGAGAAAGTATAATGTTCCTCTTGACAGTTTTGGGATTGTTCTCCCAACAAGGTCTCGCAATTAATCTCCACACCTGAAGGACAACAACAAGTAGGTTGTTTGTCAGCATCAGCTCCCTCCACAATTTACCCATTTGACAGATACTAGAAGATTCTGGGAGGATTTTCCCACCGTCTACTTGCTGACTGACTGACTGACTGTAGGAGATAATGCACGGTGCACGCCGCGGCCGAGCCCCTCCCTCAGAGATGCAGTAGTGCGTCACGAGTGATTCGTTCTGGTGAGCACCACCACCACGCTATCTTCACGCGAGCACGGAGCAGCAATTAACCCACCACCCACACTCAAACTGAGCAGAGGTAAAAAAAAATTTAAAAATCAAATAAAAAATCAAATGAACCTCCTTCTGCATAAAAGTCCCTTTGATGTCAGTGTTGCTATTTTGTCTGTGGGTTGTTATCATCATTCAGAGTGTGTATGTGTGTGTGTTTTGACCTAAAGCAGCCTGTTTTCCCATCTCGAGCAGCAGACCGGACAGTGATGACCAGCAGCAGCAGCAGCAGCAGTAGTACGGACCATCAATCCCACACTGCCATCTGTGGGTCAGTGAGTGAACAGCAGCCTTCTTGACAAATGAAAAAAAAAAAGCACACACACACATAAGACTGGCCTTACATAAGTGATCTATAAACCAACAGTGAGAGTGGCTGCCTTACAATAAGCAAGCTGAGATGATGCATGATGTCTCAGCTGGGGCATCCCACCGGGGAAGGCAACGCCAACTCGACCCGCCGCGCTGATTTACATGTGACCTACATCGATGCACCAGTTCTGTGCCTCCGACAGATCGAGGGGGAGTGAAAGAGATGGGAAGAAAGAGAAAGAGAGAGAGAGAGAGGCACGGAGAGGCTGCCATTTTATGCATCCTCCAATCCCCTTCCTGCCTCAAAACAAGTGCACACACACACATAAACACACACACACACATAAACACACACACATGTACAGTAATTCTGCCTCTGAGATGCAGTGAACCCAATCCCATCTGTTAAAGGAGGATAAATTCTGGCAGGGGGAATTTATTTGCAGCCAAGATTTATTTACTGGAAACAACTTTGGTTTTTCTTTCTCTTGCAGTCTGTCTCTTTCTTCTCTCTTTCACCCCCTCCCTCCCTCTCTCCCTCCTTCCCTCCCGCTGTTCCCGCCTCCCACTGCGCGTGTTGTCCTGCAGGTTTCTGTGCTAGCTCGGCCAGGTCGATAGCCGCTAATGAAAGGCGCCTTTATGAAGGTGTCAGCTGCTTTCCCTCACAGGAGCAAGCAGCTCTAATTTGAAGTAATGGTTATTGGCTGGGCCATTGATTTATTATGCTGGTGATTAGTGCACTGTATCAGCACCCGCAGAGGAGGGGAAGTGAGGGAGGAACGGAGGGTGGGAGAGAAAGTGCAAAAGATGGTATAGGCAGGGAGTAGATGAGGACGGAGGCAGGTGTGTGTGTGTGTGTGTGTTTGATGTGGGTGGGTGGTGAGGCGGGAGGCGGAGCATGGATGCAGTTAGTTGTGTTTCTAGGAGACGCAGCGGGTTGCGATGCGGACCACATGCTGTGTCGGTGTCATCACCGTCCCGGTTCTTCTCTTCTGATCTTTTCTTTTGTGTTCTCACTAAAAATAAAAAAAATAATAATTTAAAAAAAAGGGGAGTAAAGAATATAATGTGTGTTTTCTCCGGGAAGCAGGTGAAGATTTAACAAACACCATTAAGAAGTTGCACTGAGGTGAAATGATAGAGAAGAAGGAGAAGAGCAAGATGGCCGCCCTCATGTCTTCATCACAATCTACTTATCTTGTTTATTGATCCCCATCAATCATCGAGCCAAGTCAGTTTTATTTATACAGTCACAAACCTCAATTAATTTTATAATCTTACACCTTCATCTTGGAGAGAAATAAAAAATAAACTTAATTAAAGTGAACGATCCGGTCGTTTTGGCCAATTTCCTGTCAGCCGATGGAGTTAGCAGTCCCCGCCCTCGTCCCTACGTCACCACATTCACGCGCATCCCTTGGCTGCACACACAGAGAGGACTGCCCCTTTATGCCGTTCTCTCTCCTCATTGGATAAAGGTTGTAGGATACAAGGGAAGTTTTCTCCTCGGCTTACAGCAGAGCAGAGTGACTGACAGACCCGTGTTTCAGACCAAACACTCTCTGTAAGTGATTGCCGTCGGAAGATATAACTATTTAAGACTTACATTAACACAAATATTCCGCTTACTTCTGCTTTAATCAATAAGTAAAAAAGGAATCTAAGAAACATTAGGCCGCTGCCTCCTCCCTCTGCATTGACAGACATGCAACAGGTGCTTGATTATGTCAGCCCAGGTTCCATGTTGAGTTTCATACCTTATTTCTAACATTTTGTTTTTCACTTCCTGTTTTATTTTGGTGTTTCTAATCTCTCCTCTTGTCTCAGCTTCACACTTCCTGCCATTGTGTGTTTCTCCACTCCTGAGATTGTCGTCTCCGCCTCCTTGTGTGTTGCACCTGTGTCCCATTGTCTTCACCTCCCATTGTATTTAGTCTGTGGCGTGTGTCTCCTCTGCTGGTTCATCTTTATTCTTAGTATCGTTTGTTCCAGTGTCTCGTTGTCTACAGTCTAGTTCCAGTTTCCTCACTGACCCACTGCCTTTTGCCTGGTCTGATTGACTTCCTGTGAGCCTGCATTAAAGATCTGCCTTGAGTTTCTACCTATATAGTGATTTGTGAAAGAGAAATGTAACCATGCTAATATTCAATGAGGCCCCAGACCAAAGTCTGCATCTGAAAAAGCTTCAGTTTTGCACATTATGCTGGTGCTTTCTCACTGCATCACATCCATACAGCTCTCCACAGCAGATACATTGGGAAGTGGCTTTCTCATATCATAGTGTCAGTGGGAGAGAAAAACAATCACGGCTGGATCACCAAATCTCCCTGCGGGCTCGGGCTCAGCGGTGTCAGAGGTCTCTGAGCCGCAGCTTTTTGTCTCACTGTAAAATAAAGGGGCAAAAAGTCCTTGTGGAGAAAAAAGCTGGAGGGTTTCCCTTCAACTGCAGGAGAAAACACTTCCTTCATAACAGCCTTTGTTAGATGGGTTTGTGTTCCTTTAAATGGCGGTTTGGACACATCTGTAATAAAGTTGTGCGGTTGGAACCAAAGCTCCAGAGCAGCACTTAGAAGAATAGTTTGTCATTAATTATTGAAGTGCTCACGATTACAGCTCCAGAGGAACAAGTAGTGAAGTAATGATACAGCTGGGAAGACAGGTTTCAAGCAATTAAATGGTTTTACAGACTTCACAGGACTTAAGCCCACACTGAGCGGGAATTCGGAGAGAAACTGCATGTTTGATTAATTTTTAATGAGCATCATAACCTCAAGTATGTCCTGATCTGTTTGTGTATTCCTGTCCATACACCCCACACTGATACCTTTCACACAGATGTTTGATTTCTACCATCTGCACAGGATTGTGTTTCGACTCCTACGCCTTTCTGCTGGTTTCTTGTTTAGAGTTGAGGGTTGAGGGATACTGCTGTGCTTTTTATGCTGTCGTACACCTCCTCCATTTAACATTTTCTCCACTTCAGCAGGCCAGGCATCATGCTGCACCTGAAGCCAAAACGATGCCGTTAATGGTTGCATGGTTTGCCTGACTCTTTGTTAGCAAAAACCTAAACAAGGTGTCAATTTCTGTCTCACATATCGTACAAGATGCTGAGGCATCAGCCAGGTGCAGGTGTAGATGTATGTGTATTTATTCCTTGCCAATTTAATGATGCACTTCTGTGCAGATGTCGACACTATACTGATGCACAGGTGTGAATTTATTTATTATTTGGCAGCTGCAATATGTGGAAAAAACACGGCGTATGGCAGCGCTGGCAGGAACAAATATTTAATTGGTCGTAAGAAATAATAGTTGTTAAAACTCTTGACTTTTGGAAAACATGTGTTTCCACCAGAGCTTTGCAAAGGGACCAGATAATTCCCCTTTTTATGCAACAACCTTGTTGAACAATGCTGCAATTACATTCATATCAAAGCAGTCTGCAGTGTAACTACAGTCGCTCTGGAGATTCATTCCAGCATTGTGGAGAAAAAATAAATAAATCAAACTAAAATAAAATATTTTCTGCAAAAAGCCTTTTTTGAGTTTGGTATATATTGGATCTCCACTGCTCCCAGGAAGTAATCAGAGCCTTGTGCTCTTAAATTCGACATTGACAAAAGCTCTGACCTTCTCCTGCCTACACAGCTTTTATATATAAAAAGCACACCAACTCGTTCAGGTACTGAGTGACAAAAGTTTAGCTTTGCTCTGAGCACGGAGCAGGTGGTGACTGACGAACACATTTTCTCCTTGTACAGCATGTGCTCACTGCTGAGACCGTTCAGCACCGCTAACCTGTGCGCCCTCACTCTGCCGCTGCTGATACCGGCTCCTGTACTTACCTTTCTGCCCTTGACACTTTCAGTGCATCCCAAACTTCTGTGCTGAAGGTAACTCGTGGAAACATCCTCAGATTCATCTCCAACTCAGAAATACAGGCAGTAATTACTGTCATGATAAAAGTAAAAAGTTAATATGTCAAAAGGATGAAAAAAAAAGCATAAACATGCAAAACTTCCTTGTTTTGTTGGCATGAAAGTCTTTTTTTTTTTTCGTGGGCTGTATCTTTGTCCTGATCCTTTTGTATGAATTAATCAAGACTTTATAAGTGACATGGCTACTGTATGTATCAAGGCCAGTGTGTCTAGCTAGTACATGATGCTATATCATGTCTGATGTGGATGAGACATTTTTTTTTTACAAAGCAGGTAATATAAGCAGCTAATTTTGTCCAATAGAGCGACAGATGCAACAATAGTTGCTCATTTAAAAGTAGAAGAGAAAACAAACAAGTCATTTGGAAATGATCTCATGCTCCTTTAATACATTTGCCTTTTCTGTTAAACTCAACACCTGTTCTTTGATACACACTCATTCATCTTAAGGTGCTGTGGGTAATTAGCACACATTTGCATTTGTTTAATATACATATTATATAAGTTTAGTTGTTCTGGTCTAAATACTCTGTGAGTGGCTGAGCTAAATGAACAAAGTGTTGCAGCTGGGTGCCTAGTGTGCCTGAGCGACACATCCTGATAGTCCTGAACTCTCTGGGCCTCTAAAACATCTCCTGTCTGTCTCTTTGCCACTGAGCTACAACAGCTGCTGAGATGAGAATCTGCAGGCTCCTGTTTGTTATGTTGAGCCCATACTATGATCCCACCATGTGGAAGAAACTCTGAGAAAACACCACAAACACAAGCTCAAGGAAAAAAAAAAAAAAAAAAACCAAAGCAGGGAAACAAGCGAGCAGCTCCCGCTTCCATCACTGTTTCCGGCGTTACAGTAGCTGTGCCGGAACCTCAGAGGAGCCATAACAGCTAATATCAAATTGAATAAGGACGAGATGTGACATTTTCCATCGCCCCTCTGTTGTGATGTCTGGAGCTTTGGATGGGCCGAGAGGGAGACAGAAGCGGGGCCGCAGATGGGGGTCATGCTTTTATTAAAGAGGCTAATGGTGTACAGAGACAAGGAGCTGATATTAGCCACAGGGAAACCTATTAAGAGAGGGGCTGGAGACAGTCATGATGAGAAGCTGATTACAAAGTCACTGAAAGGAAAATGACTTGGGAGATAAGAAGAAGAAGAAGAAGAAGAACTGGAGCTCAGAGGCTGTAAAAGAAACCGAGGCAGACTGAGCACAGGTCAGACGCTGGAGAGAGGGACGGTGTTGGAAAATATTCTGTGGTTGTTGTTTGGGTTCTTGATCTCAAACCCACACCAATCAGATAATGTGTGGATTTACGCACAGTGAGACTGCACTCCTGTTAAAAAAATATATATATATATATCCTATAGGTCATCAGTTCAAGCAGCTTATTATTATCACAGTTTATTGTTGTGTGACCTGGAGCAGCTGGGCTGATGACAGCTGCCGGTGGTACGCTACTGTAGTTTGCATCCAAGGGTGGAGACAAAATGTGCTTTGACTGGAGGACTTTTACAAACTATAACTTCCATTTTCAGGGCATCACTGGTCCCACTGAGTCCAGCGGAGGATGAAAGATGTAGACGACAAGAATTTTAACAAGTTGCAGCCGTAGACTGTAAATAAAGATGTACACAGACTCAATGAAGAGAGGCTATGAAGCTCAGAGATTGGCTGCATATAGCCATCACCACTGTGTCCCTGTCTCCACTTAGCTCCAGGCTAATCCAAAAAAATATTGTCCAATGGTGTGTGGAGCCAAGACTTCAGTCCATGGTGGTTTAGGCTGTAGATGTGTTTATTTCTGCTGTAAAATTGGATATATTGAAGGGATAGTTCAACATTTTTGGCAAATTGGCCCCACCGACGGGAACGCACATCAGCGGTTTTGCATGAATTTGCCTCTAAAACAACTCTGTCTGGTAACGTTCTGTTATTATCTCATAGCGTGGTGAATGTGCAGGTCACAACTTGTCCACCAGAGTGTTTTGGAGTTGTTGGATTGTGTATTTGATGAGTTTGATGAGGGAAACCAAGAAATCCCATTAGCCTCCGTAGCGTAGCTCTGAGCAGCTTGCAGCTCTGCTCCACCGTTCTAAAAATATCTTGCACCGACAATTAAAGGTAACGAACCTACTGCTATGACTATAGGGATTATGGCAATGGGCCAATCTGCCAAAATGTTGAACTATTCCTTTAACATGAGAGTTTGAGGTAACTGTACTTACTTCTGGAGCTGACCTCTAGTGGCGATTCAAATAACTGCAGCTTGTGCAGGTCTTGTTTTTACAGTGTGTGTGTGTGTGTGTGTGTGTGTGTGTGCGTGTGTGTGTGTGTGTGTGTGTGTGAGCGCGTGTGTTTTCTCTGTCAGCATGGTAGCGTCACAGCAAGATACTGACTCAAAACTTTACAGGTATGTAGTTGAGCCCAAAACAAAGACCATGAAATCAAAAATCTGTGGTTGTGTATGGTTACACCCTCGAGTGCTCAGTGCACATCAGTAGTAACAAAACAATAATTACATTATTCCATAAGTTGTGTATCTGAATATCAACATTGTGACTGGTGTGTTTTCTGATTAATCTTCTTAACTTGACATGTTTGAAAACTGCCGTGTCATCGGGGGTAGTCTAACTCAAGTGGTGTATCTGAACCTTTTAAAGCTTCACACATAGTCGTGACTCCGCTTCATGTAACACAACAGCAGATGGTTTGTCTCAAACTCGCTTAATCTTGGCTGGTGTGAAAACCATCAATCAAACTCTGATGAACAGGACCACGAAGACCTGAAGAAGTGTGTCTAATTAACTGGCATCGCTGTGTCTTATTTTCCAAGTTTTTTTTTTTTACAAGACTACCCGTGCTCCTGTCTCACTTCAGCCATTTCCTTTTGAAGCTGTAAAGTCAGAGAGTCAGATTCCAGTCTCTGTGTGTGTGTTTGTGTGCACATCTGTGACAGAGAAAGTCTGCTTGTGTGTGTTTATTTTGCATGAGGCTGATGTGGAAAGCCTCCAGTTTTCCTCTCTGCTCATCTAGCGTGTGTGGGGGGGGCCCAGGGCCAGTAAATATGTTAGGCCATCTGTCTGTCTGTCTGGGCAGATGGTTCACCTGAGGACCGATCGCAGACTAACCACTGGATCAGCAACATGATCCAATGATGAGACTCAGCTCCATTCATTTACAGAAATTCCTTCATTTTCTTCTCAGCTGAAACCATCGGCAATTAAAGCCGACAGTCTGAGCCCCCGCCGTGACCACGCTGAGAACATATGACGTTTGAAGAAAAGTGAATCGTGCGGTTAAACTGGTTAGACTATGATTGGGGGGCCAAGGTCCAAGAGGTAAACAGGTAACACTTAATTTGCATGGTGTATTGTTGAAATTGAATAAAATAGGTGTCCAGAAGCTGCCACAGTCCGTCAACTCAACAGTCTGTGTTTATCTTAATCCAGCACAAAATTAACTCCAGCCACGACTGAAGTTATCAGCATGTTTACAAAATTGTTTTCATTTTAGCCCAGATAATGTAAATGAGTATTCTGTGTACAGCTTCTTGGGGAAAAGAAAAATGTTTGGAAAGCAGGAGGGCATGCAGAATAAATTAAAATAAGTGTAACTTCTGAGTTTGTAAAGAAACATATAAACATTTCAGAATGGATGTTGGAGATGGAGTTAAGGATGAGAGCTCAACACAGATGTTGTGATTAAATAACACAAGATGGAGGCCTGTAAAATCAACTTCTTCCTCATGAGTCTCTGACAAACCTTAACATCTGTCATGCAAATAACACATAACGAGTCATATTCCTCATCTTTGCTCTTTGCAGCACAGTTTATAGGAATTATTTTACAGTAGCTAACGTTTGCTGGTTAACTTTAAATGGAGACCACTGTGTACTATATAGGATATGTGGATCCACAGATGGATATTATAGAAGATTAAAAAAAAAAAAAAAAGATATTAGCCTAATTATATTCTCTGAAGTATGAGTATATTTTCATCTTAATTTTTCATCCGGCACGGATCAGACTGCTGGGAGTTCACGGTGACAAGCAGAGTTTTAGCTGTAATAGATTAAAAACAATAAATATCTGCCCTTGTTCACGTTGTTGTGCAAAGACCTGTTGCTATTTTAGTTTTAGTGTCACTTTAAGTTTAAATAAATGTTTCTAATAGCTTTGCACATCATCATGGGTAACATCAGAAATGTGAACCTGACATGAACAAGTCTTTTTGCTAACTCACTGTGCTGTTATTGTTTGTTTTGCTGATCGGGATATATGCTATAATTCTCTCTTGTAAGATCAAACTCTTCAGCAGCCAGTCAGTCTTCGGTCAAAGCACAGAGATGATTTTAGGGATAAATCCTAAACCATAAACCATAAACATCCCAGAAAATCCTGCGAATCTGAGGGCAATTACAGTTTATTAAAGTTAATTTAACTATTACTTTTGCGATTTAATCTTAAAACCTCAAATCTTTAACTTTGCACACCGTCCTGCTGCGACCTGCAGGAGTCGTGGCTCTGTGGAGTGGTCAGTGAATATAAACTATACAGAGAGATAAATGATGCGTAAAACAAGCAGCTCTAAAGCGAAGGACACATTTAAAAACAGGGAAGCAGTTATTTACCAGCAGCCATCAAAAGCTGCTGCATCATTAAGTACAATAACCTTTAAGCTGTTAACACTTCACTCTTAATTGTGAACGATTTAAAGGGACACATTATATCACACCATCATTAGTACTTAATAAACTCAGAGCCAGTGAGTGCACCTTGAAACACGACTCGGCAAATCCAAAGTGATGCCAAATATAATCCCTGTATGTACAACTTTAATTAATAAACAACTGCTCAATCCTGATATTCAACTGTCACTTTAACCTCTCCAGTTTGAGAGTATAACCATTTGTCAGATTATGAAACAAATGTAAAACTAAAACCCCTCCTGGTTTTGACTAAAAATCAGTCTGAGAAGTAAGAAAATACGTTTTAAACAATTATCTTCTAGTTTCATGCTAAATAAACGCTCAGAGGAGGGAAAACGACTCCTTCACAACCTGTCGAAGTAATGAAACTGTCCCACGTGGCAGCAGCAGCCCAAGAAGCATGTTGTGCCATAAAATGGTAAATGACTCTGACACCGGCTCATGATTTATATCTCATGTCATCAAGCCTCTCGTGCTCATCCCACCGTTTCTCTATAAAGTCCTATAAAACAGCGAATCCATAAATATAACCTGCGGACTGTCTCAGAAACTTCTATTCTACCTCAACCATGCTACTTTTTTTTAAATCGGTATTGCAAATGGATTTAGTATTGGGATGATATTAAAGGAACAGGTTGCCTCAGTCCCATCTGTTATTCTTGGCCTTTTAGGAAACTAGCCTTCACTTTCTTACCAGACTGGTGGGAGGTCACGTTCGTCCGTGACGGGATTTGCACCTTGAACTTGAAACCAGCTGCTGCCGCTGCTCTTTGCAGACAAACAATCAGTCAATTAGTCACAAAGCTTCAGGTGGTGCAATCATCTGTGCATGAGCTCACAGGCTGCTGAGTTACTCATTGCACACTTTTCCCCTGCAGAGGTTATAATAACTGCTGCACAACATGCCCTTTAGTATACAAACAGATTGCTGCACACACACACACACACAGTGAAAAAACAAACACAAAGGATGTATAATGATCAAATGATGAATACAAACACGATAACACTTTACTTGACGCCTATCTCTATAACACATTATAACCATACTTATAATGAGGTGTAATGCAGTAATAACACTGTATAGCTATAGTTATACACACTCATAAATGATCATAATGCTTTATAACAATAATCATAACCACTATAAAGCATTTTATCTTGACTTATAAGGTCAGGTATTATAATAGGTTATAATTGTTAGTAACTCACTGACAATGACCACATTTATAATGCATTAATAATAGCATAATAATATAGTTATAATGTGTTATAATTGGCTTATAAATGTGTATAACTATCATTATAAACACTCATAAATCACACAAGACTTTATAACAATAAGCATAACACATTATAGAGCATTATAACTCTATTATAATACTAAGACCTTATAACCCATTATAAAATTCTCTATGATGTCTTATGCTTATTGTTATAAAGCCTTATGATAATTAATGAGTGTTTATAATGATAGTTATACATGTTTATAAGACAATTATAACACATTATAACTATATTAATAATGCATTATCGATGTGGTCATTGTCAGAGAGTTAGCCGACTAATAGTTATAACCTATTATAATACCTGACCTTATAAGTCATGATAAAATGCTTTATAGTGTGTTATGATTATTGTTACTGTATAAAGCATTATGATCATTTATGAGTGTTTATAACTCTAGCTATACAGTGCTATAACTGTCATTTTTGGTGCAGTTTTGAAAGGTTTAAACAGAAGATTATTTTCTTTCCGTGGTTATGATGTTGCTCCCTATTTTTGAAACAGAAGATTTTTGAGTGACAGTGAATATCACTCTCACGTTGGTCGACAGGAGTTTGCTCCTCGGTTCATCCACAGTGCCTCTGTCAGCTTAGTGGGGGAAAGAATCAGCAGAGCAAAATGAGTTCCTCAGCTGGAGGCGCCTTGCTGGAAACACAGGCTCTTATTTACCCTCTCTGACTGAATTTGGTGAGTATTGATTTGTGTGCCGGCATGGAAAACAAAAGGAGAGACGAGACAGAACAGGACAAAAACCAGAGGCTGTGGCTGCCTTTTTGCAGTGGACAAGGTTGACTAAAGTGACAGTTTATATTATGATGATAATAATAATAATGAAAGAGCAGGTTAAATCCTCTGGTATTAAAATACTGAAACTTCATTCTACCCTCAGAATCCACCCACACAGAGCAGGTTTTTTGAGGTAGATGACACCTGACGTGCAAGTCAGCCGTCTTTTTCTGCTGTGCTCATTTTGCATGGAGACCAAGCGTCACCACATGTGTCGCCCTCTGGTGCTCTGACTCATATGCTAATGCTGCTGCTGCTGCTGCTGCTGCTGCGCCCTGACACTGCAGAGAGAGGGAGGAGAGAGAGAGAGGACGAATGACGGTAAAAATAGCTGATGACCCAAGAGACACTTCATGAAATCACTGAGATGAGGCCTGCGCTTGTAAAGTAATCACGTATTTGATCGCATGTTGACATTTCAAAACTGTCAGAGTCGTGAGGAACATTTCATCTGGTGACGTTTCGTTTTTCAGCCGGTGTTAAGTTATTTTCACGTAGATATTTGTGCCCACAGAGGGTGAGAGGATCTTGACAAACCCCTACATCTCTGACATATTTTCATTTGATAAGGATTGATTACATGGGACAAAAACTGCAAATTAGCTGAAGCTAGACGTCTTGTATGCATCGCATTTTCCATTTTTTGTGGCAATGTTGTATGTATTGTCCCTGTTAAATAAACATTAAAATAAAAAAAAGGTATAAGAGTTTCAAAAGCCACAGGAGGAGTTAATATTGAGGAATTATTGTGCAGATATATTTTAATGTGGGACGGGAACAACACAACACTGGATTAAACGTGCAGTGAACCTGTTGCTGTTTTTTTTTTCCTGTTGTCTTCTGCTCTAAATATTTGAACATTTGCATATTAAAATGAGGCTATATGAATAAATCAGCACTTAATGCCTACATAATAAGTACTCGACAGACTTCCTGTAGAATCATTATATATTTCCGCGCAAATTGGTTCATTTTCTGGTTGTGTTTGAGGAAAAAAAACTTTGCCTTTGAATGTCAGCTGGCAAAAGGTCTCTCTGAAACTGATGTATTAGAATTGATATATCGTTTTGGAGCGAGGCCCTTTAATGTCTTTTTTTTTTCCACAACGGTCTGAAAAAGAAATCAAATGAGTAATAGGAATAAATTTGCTGCAGGGCTGGCTGAAGTGGAAATGTGGATGACTGGGGCCTCCACCCACATTACGCTTTGACTTTATGTAGTGCTGCTCTTCCTGATCTTTCAGGTCAGTTTTAAGGGCGATGGCACAAAAAAAAAAGACCCTAAATATATATCATCCACAGTCTGAACCAGACTTTAAAGATATGATAACTGATGGAGAGGAGTGGAATAATTTTCTTTTCAGCTCTCTCTGTCGCTGCCCATCAGCTCTCTCTACTTTGAATGTGAGAAGGAAGTTAACTAGATCCACTATCTCAACACAGGCACTTTTACGAGCCTCAGTAGCTTTATTCAAATAGCATTCATTTACAGTCACATAAAGGGGAAAATTAAAGCCATAACTCACGCACAGCGACGCACACACGGTCTCATATGGAAATCAACATGTGCATTAATGCGAAGCCTTCACCAAAACATACTTTTTTATCCTATAATACACACATCACATGACAAACATGACTTTACTTAATTCAATTTTGAAAGTCGTCTTACTATACTGTAAACGAGAGATTCCCGGTGGGAATAACCACATGTTTTCATCAAACCAAACTTCCCAATAAGAGAGAGAGAGACTTCCACATCTGGGACCAGGAGGAATCCTCAAGCAGCTTTTGGAGCGCTAATCTGAAAAGCCTGTTAGCATCTTAACGACCATTAGCAGCATCAGTCACCGAGGGGAACAGCAAAATGACTGCGTGAATGAGCTAAAAAAAACACACACACAGCTGAAGCAAAAAGGTTGCCAGTTGTCCTTTTTCTTTTTCTGTGTCATTACAATTCACAGATGTTTGGTGGCATGTAATTTAAGGGTCATTTCCCTGGTAGCTTGGAAATAGAAGACAAAAAACACCAGCTGAGATGCTACAGCACAGACCGCACTGGAAACACTCCAGCAGACGGTGCCAAATATCCCCAGCTGGAGACGAAATGACCAGTCTGCATTTGTCATCAAACTTCTGTAAGGAGCTAAACTCTAGAGCCGTTCGAAATCCAGTTGACAAGAAGCCTCAGCAGGAGAGAGACAGAAAAAAAAAAAGAAGAAGCCACAAACACAGTTTTCCCAGTAGCTGGAAAAAGCCAAAAGTCCTCAAGGCTGGCTGGTTTTAGCGAGCGCTGGGCTTTCTGATCAAACATGAGGGTTTCAGACTTGATTTTTTCTCTCTCTCTGCTTCTGTTGTGAGTTTTAACACTTAATTGTATCAGTGATTTATGCAATGGCTTTGATTTGTGTCTTGCAAAATGAATTTATTATCTGTAATACTTATTTCTGACCAGCAATGCAGAATTCAAATTACTATTAATACCATAATACCATGATTTTCCTACACCATTTGCTAGAGTATTTGTAAGAATATTAATGTATCAAGGAAGGATGAAATTGAAGCTCTTTAAAAGTTAGTCTGTGTATCCAACAGAGGATAAAATCAACATCATTATCAAGCGTTCCCAGAAAATGCAATTTCTTGTATTTCTTTTTATTTGAAGAGTTGATCCATAGAGAGAGACAGAGAGATTTGTGGTTTTAAAAATCTAAAAATACCCCAGTGTTGTTTAACATTTACACATGCATGCCTCTCTCTGGAGCCCTGGTAACAATAGGAAGTTGTTGTTTGAGTGATGCAACCACAGGGTAATGGATTGCCACTGCACCTTAGAGCAAAACTCACTGACATAAATGCAAATTACGCTGGTCAGTGAGCAGTAAACTGAGCTGAACAGACCGTCACTAAGACTAAAATCTGTCAGTATTTCAGGAATAATAACTGGTTTGTCACATTATTATCACTGTGAAGGCTCTGCTGTGAGACTGTGACTGTTGAGTTGTGACATCACAAAATTCCTAAAGTCCTGGCAGCCTATTTTTAAAGGGATAGTTCACCCAAAATTGAAAATAAGTCTATATTTCAAGCTTGTTTTGTAGCGGAAGCTTCTCAAAGCGACAGACCCTGGTTCGTCCAAATTTGACGAACCGAGAAGAGGAGCTTCCGCTACAAACAAGCTTGAAAAATAGACTTATTAAATTTTTTTCGGGACATTTTCGCATTTTGGGGCTTCAATACAAGACGGACATTACATACGAGCAGCATGGAGGTATTTGGATGTTTTTTGGTGTGTCTTTTTGTTACGAAGACAGTTGGTATCCATTTGCAAACGTTATATGGACATGCACTGCTACGCCGAGACCCCCTGTAACTCAGAGAAGCCACGGAGGACTCTGAAACTTCTCCCAGCCCTTAGTCGACATGAGGGTGAGTAGATAATGAGTGAAATTTCAATTTTGGGTGAACTATCCCTTTAAGGCACATTTTCTGGACAGTTTTCATACTTTCACAGTATCAATATAGCAAAAATAACATCTAAACCTGTGTCACAATGAATAAATAAAAGACAAGGATGTCTCCCTATCTAAATGGGATCTTTAAAGGTCCTTGATCATTCAGTGAACACTGTATTGATTGTTAAGAAAGCCTCCTCTTACACAATTCAAAAGCTTTCATGCTGCCATTTTTTTTTAAGGGGGGTAAAAAAAAAAAAAAAACTGGCGCTGGGTTTTCTGGCCTCCTGTCAGCTTTTGGCAGCAGTGCTATCTATCCCCTTTAAAGACATGAACAATGAACTCTTGCTCTTTCTGTGCGCCCCTCTCTCTCCCGTGAAGCTGCAGAGCGTATCCCCACCTCTGACACAGATCCCCTCCGGATGATACAGCAGGCTTTCTTTTATGTTGCTTTGAGTCCCTGTTTCAAATCTTTAGCACAGAGCCAATATGGCACATGAACAGTCAGGGAGTCGCCAGGGAGCAGTAAGAATACACAGCCATTTATAGATGTATGCACCAATTTTGCATATGAAAACTTTTTTCTTTTCTTTTTTTTTTGGTTTGTTTGTTTTCTTGTTTGCTCTGATCTCTGTTGTTTCTTCAAACTCAAGTACTCAGTACAAGTTTTCCATTGGAGTATTCCTTCAATTTCTTGACGTTAACTACAGTATGATAAAGGACGGACAGATGTATTTGTATTGTATTGTATTTGTCAGTGCTTTTCAACAATGATTATTTCCAACTCATCTTTAACAGACCTTAGGCCTCAGGTTTGTTAAACAAGTCTTAAACTGAGGTCAGAAAAAGAATATCAAAGTCAAGCTGCATCTTTATTACTATAACATTATACCAACATATATATTACTGGTAGATTTGCATGTACATATAGCTAGGAGTACTGCAGTCTAATTGTGTGAGGTCATTGTATAATATGAAAATGATAATGAGCATGAATAACTGATGCAGAAAAGTTGCACATGAACATGTTTCACTTCAGAAAGCTATTGGATTGGAAGGAAAACCAACTGCACCATATGTGAGTAAACAAGTACATTGATATACATCAATTACATACCATACATGTACCAGTTAATATGTGCACTCATATGTACTGTACAGTATGTGGAAGCCAAGAAGGAGAGTGCCAAGTAGAAGAGCAGGGAGGTAAATACACAGAGCGAAGGGTAAAAAGGAGTACTTACCAAAAAGCAGATAATAAACAAGCATGTTTACTGGGGAAAAAAAAAGTATGTTATTCACAAATAAGCTAGCCAACAAGCTGTGGAGGCAATAATCAGTGAGACACAAGTTAAACTCACAGGCCTGCTGGTGTTCAGGAAGAGGGGAAAGTGTGTAAGAAGACAGGTGGTAAACAAGAGCTCGGTAAGCCAGCAGGGAAACATTTGCATCTTATAAATATTTGATAAATTAATAGTTTCCTCCATCTGGTGTGTGTGTGTTCTGGGCTGTTGCTTCCGTACGTGGATGTTCCCTTCATTCCTGTATGTGTTGCGAAATCTGCATGTTCATGTGACTGACTGAAGGAACCGACTGACTAAGTGACTGTGTGAACCCTTCGCACCGGTTCGCACTCAGTCAGATCCATTAATAGAGCGGCGAGAAGGAAGATGCTCTTTCATTAAAATGTTCTTTCCTCCTGCACTTTCCCTTGAAAGTGGTGCCTCTCTCACATTCAACCAATTTGTGCATACTAAACAATGGTGGGGGGGAAAGGGAAAATAGCAGGAAATGGCCATGTCTGCAGCTGTCAGTCAGCTATTCTCACTTTTCTATCATGTTCTGATCCCAGGAGCAGACATTTCTGTTCCCATAATAGTTTGTTAATTAGTGTGCAAGGTTAGATGAGACAGAGAGAAGAAAGCCTCTTTTTTGGAGCCTCCTGCTGGGCTCCAAATGTTTGATACAGCACAGCTGGAGTTATCAGGCCCACTTTCAACTGCCCTGTTCCCTGCCTCCCTTTACTTTGATTTTTGTTTAGATGGAAAAGCCTTTTCCGACCGACGACATCGGTTTAGTTGAATCTTTACAAGCTCGGAGTCGAACATCCATGTTAAACCCTTTCTTCTGAGGGCATTTGCACATTAATCTTCTGAATTCTCTTACACAGCTCTTACTACCGCACCTTTAAAAGGATACGCAACCGCCGCGTCTTCTTGTGTGCTAAGAAAATAAATCAGCCTTGTGATAAAAGCAAAGGGGGTAATTACAATTAGCTAATAGACGTTATTAGCTATTTATCAGCTGCAATTGCATTCAAACTTTCCCTGGAGGCACAGTGATCCTCCCAAACAGGAAAAGTCTTTGAAACAGGTAGCGCCGCGACGTCCTGAATACCAATTAGCTCCGACTGCTTGGCTTTCTGCGGCTCATCCATGTGAATCATTTGACAACAGAGTAGCCGTTTTCCACGGCTGGCTAATTCGGCACAATGCCTGTGAGGGAGGTAGACAAGGAGCGCCGCAGGGAGAATGTCACGAGTATTTGAGAAAGGTTAGGCTGAGAGGGGAGCGTGTTGCCATCATACATGCCATTCATCATCACTTTTATACCACCCAGTCGCAAAAAGGGCCTCTGTGGGTGCATGGCTGGCTCCGTATTGATGTGTACAAGTGTTTGTCTGGTACCAAGGTCGATTGGCCCGCTGTTTGTACATTTCTGTTTGACTAGTGCCTTTGTACACAGACTGTCCTCTTCAAAAAAGGAAGCAGGAAACAATGATACAAGTGAATCAGGATTATGTTTTCTGTACAAATGAGAAGTTTGTGATTAACCCTTAACTTCACCTATATGATCTGACAACTATTTTTTCACTTTAACCTACTTTGTTAACATATTAGGTCCAAAAATACACAAAAATCACATAGAGTAGTATCAACTGATGCACCACTTTTTTTCCATTTTGTAAAATGCCAAATATATTGAAAAAAAATCCTGCTCATCCCACTTTTACGCTTGGATAAATATTTTTGTACTATCAAATTAAAACGTTCATGGTCTGTTGATGCCAAACAAAAACTGGGAGAAGTTTCAAATCTGCACTTCTGCAGTGAAGCTGAAAATGTCACCTGCTGTAATCTGATCATAGAACCTGGAGGGTTAGAAATCCAACTCCTCGTTTTGATCTATCAACTCTTTATGCCATGTTGAAGGGATACTTCACCCAAAATCGACAATTCACCAATTTTCTACTCACTGTCATGCCAAGGAAGGGTTGGGAGAACTTTCGGAGTTATCTAACCCTAACCCACTTTTGGAGTTCCAGGGGGGGTCAGTACAGACGAGCAGTATGGAGGTATCTGGATGTTTCATAGTGTGTGTTTTGGACGATTCAAAAGTGAACTCCGTCCGCCGCCATTATATGAAAATCCATTGCTAGCTGGACCCCCCCTGGAACTGCAAAAGCGTTTTGATGACTCCAAAAGTCCAACCCTTCGTTGGCATGGCGGAGAGAATTGGCGAATTATCAATTTTGGGTGAAGTATCCCTTTAAGATGTTCTGGTTGTTGCATTATAGAATCCTGCACAGCTCCACTATTTCCTGAATTTAAGGTAGCTCCTTTGTTTCCTGTCTTACATTATTGGACAAACTGATTAATCCAGGTGTGTCTGACCATTGTGACTACTCAGACACACCTGGATTATAATGTAAGACAGGAAACAAAGGAGCTACCTTAAATTCAGGAAATAGTGGAGCCATGCATAGAGCCCATTGTCTGCAAGAAAGCAACAAAGATCAGAGTCAGACCACCCTTGAACAGAAGTGATCAAGGCAAGGCAAGGCAAGGCATCTTTATTTATATAGCGCATTTCATACCAAGGCAACTCAATGTGCTTTACATAAAGACAAAACATTAAAAAAAAAATAGAAGCATAAGATTAAACCACCTGACATGCACAAAAGAGCAAAGTTTTAAACCGAAATATACAGTGAACAATCAAACAGAGAGTTAACATACCAAAGCACACTGATGGATGCCAACAAAAAGCCATCATGTGTCTAGTACAGACACAATAATCACGCACTGACTGAAAAGATTATCAAGCTCAACTTTCCAACAGAGAGAGAGACTGGTAGACCCATCCGGCCATCGCATCCGGCTCTATTCAGACCAGGCTTAACACACCTCTCAGGTAATCTGATCACAAGTGGACAGCTGTGAGCACAGCAGTTCACACACACACACACACACACAAACACACACATGTATATAAGACTGAGTCACCACATGTGTCTTGAGTGACCACAGAGGGAAAGAGAGAGGGGTTGAATGAACCAATGCACAGCAGCGCACAACTCCTCAGTGAAATGAGGTTTAAACCATTTGAGATCGGGAACTATTTTCTGTTCATAATGAGGCTGTGTTGGGACTAATTAGACTGTGGGAGAAGACGTCTGTCATATGTGATCTCAGTGATGGGATCTCAAATGTTTCCTCAGTGCACAACTCTCCAGCTGTGATTGGTTCACCCAAGACAGATGTTAATCGCAGGTCTGAACTGACTGGGGAGTGATCTTTGTATGTGCTCTGTAACACGTAGAATATCACGGATTTAAGCTCTAATTAATTAACTTTTCCACATTTTATTCATTAAATAAATGCAATCATGCAGTCAGCTGTGGATATTTATGCTGTATGGATTCGTGGATGACACTATCATATCCACATTAAAGGAGAAGCCGACGACGACGAGAGGACATGCTGCTACGGAGATAATGACAGTTCTCAAGGTCCATTTCGAGGACTAATCTTTGTTCCTCAAATCCAACATAAAAAGCCAATTCTCTGTGTTAATGAGCTCAATCACTCTTCCTAAAAGCCTCAATAATTCATGTGCTTCCAGAACGTCAGACATCCATAATGAATAACATCCACAGTGAATTATTTACACAGTCATCCTTCGTGGCACAACTTACTGACTGACACCGAGTCACCCAGTGTGTCTGATGTTGTGTGTGTGCCTGTGTGATCGTGTGTGTGTGTAAATCTCACCATTTGGCCCCATGGTAAATTCCCAATGTACTGTAGAAGTGGCATCCTGTGTGAAGGCGCACAGCACCAAGGCTAATTACAGCGGTTACAGCGTGTACTACCAGCTCCCCCATCAGCACAAAGCAGGGACAGACAGTACATTATGGAAAAATACGGTTTTTATTAGAAACACAACAACTGTTGGAAATACTGTGATTCAAGCACCAGATGCAAAAAAAAAAAAAAAAAAACATCAAATATTGAATGAAATGACTCAGACGACTCTATGATGTCCACATCAACAGAGACAAGGTTGATGTCACAACACAGGTTAGTTGACTTTACTGAATTACTGGCAATCCAGTGACAGTATTGACAAATTCTGTAAACTTTGCTCCCAAACACTGAGTCAATAAATTCTCGTGTCACAGTTTTCTGCCTTCAGTTCTGGGTCAGAAAAAATCATATTCGATAGAGACCATGGGTGTAAAGGAGACTCTCATCTGGATTTGCTCACTAGCAGCAGGTAATCTCACAGTTATCTGTGTTTGTCTGATATTAGGAATATATTGACATGGACAGCTAATGTGGCTACAAAAACAAAGATATAAGATACAGTATGTGACTCTGTGTGTGTGTGTTTCCAGTCTTGTCCACTGCAGCTCAAGATGAAACTCCATTTAACGATTGCAGCTCCCTATCTCCACTCATGAAGAAGCTATCAGCTGATCTGCAGGTAAAACTGTAAACATTCCTCCTACCAGAAGAGCTACCACAACATGATCATATACTGTATGCAGCTCACACTGTCTATATTGAAGAAGACAAAAAAAAACTGTAATAAAATCAGTGTTTTGTGTTTTAAATTTTGCCATTTGTCGCTTGTTTTCTATGCCACATTATGAAGTAGGAACTGAACGAGTGGTGTTGTGTCTGTTGCTAACCAACAGGTGGCAGCAGAGTGTGGTGTAGGCCTCTCGTCTCATCAGTCAACTTCCCTGCTGCTGTCTGTGAAGGATATGTATGATGCTCTGCAAAAAGACCAGCTGAAAGGTAGGAGGAGGAGGAGGAGGAGGAGCCACAGACATGTGTGTTCTCCTTCCACATACAGTTTTACTGTATCTCTGTGGGAACCAGATCAGCCTTAGATCTTAAGCGTGAGGACATTTCGTCTACGTCTTGCGTCTTCAAAGGGCTCTTTGAGGTTTTACACCTGGTTTTACAATCTGAACACAAGGGCACTACACTACAATGGATCATTTTAACAGAGTCAGAGCGGTGAGATAGATACACCATATTTATCACATTTGTCAAGCTACTTTGAGACAGTGAATTAAGTCAACTCTGCTGGGAAATAGGAGGATTACTGCCTATTGAAGACGCTGGCATCACAGATTAGGATAAAATGTTACCGTGACACTTCTACAGATGGGATTTTTAATATATTAATTACCGGGGTAGCTTTTTGTGTAAGCCTGAAATTTGCTGAATAAAGAACACGTCCCCTGTGTCAGTGGATCCAGGTGTCCAGGTATCATCTTGTTTGGGGTTTAGGCAGTAACGACAAGGAAATAACAATAAACACAGGGCATCTGACAAGTGAAAAGTTTTGATTATAACCTGTTGAATATTGACTGTTATGTAGCATGCCAGGGTCCTGAGCCGAGGACATGCCCTGAAGCTGAAGTGCCCAGCAACGGAGGGTTGGCATGTGCCAGAGTCGGCAACGATACCTACTGCAAACCTATGTGCAATCATGTGAGTGGCACAACCCAGGTTTATATTTTTAACATATATGCTTGTATAAAAACATTTCCATGACGTAACCTGACTCTGTTTTCACAGGGCTATGATTTTGGTTTCCTGAGGATGAGTCGTGTGTTTGATAAATGCACTGAGCAGACTGGATATAAATGGGAGACCCAGTACATAGGAGGAAACAGCCTGGCTGTGTGCAACAGTAAGGCTGCATTTTGAGTAACTTTCTATGAATCTGCAATTGCATTTAATAATATTGTATTTACTGATTACAAAGGTCAGAGCAGCAGTGGCTTCTTCACATAGCTAATTTACAAAATATACTTCTGATTTTATGATTTATTTCTCTCTTTCTGCCTGCACAAGGGAACTCACACATTTACACAGTGGCCTTTTGATGCAGGATGTTACAGTACAGTGTGAACATTAACCTGACTTATTGTCCCTCCTTCTGCAGAAGGATTGGTTCAAATTGCAGGAGCAAAGACTGCGTATTTTCCCCAAAATCAGGATTGCCTCACGACCAAGAGCAGCAGCCAAATGCAAAACAACATCATGGAAACTTTTGCCGCTGAGCTGAAGGAAGGAGGCGTGCAAGGAGAGCCACACTTCAGCTGCCTCGTGTGTGGATGAAGATGAAGTGGAGAAACGCATCGACAAAGTCATGAATGTTGAGATTTGAATGTCTCTCTAAGCTCGAATAATAAAGATTTTGAAGTGACTTCAAACTTAAGTGTTCCTTCTTTGTTAGTTCAATGTTCATTTCTAATACACTGTGAGTAAAATGCTCTATGTGCTCCCATTAATTCTTACCTATATGGCCATTCTAGGTCTCAGTGCCACACCTGCAAATGTCTTCACTTCCTTACGTCTGACTCCATTTCACTAACAGCCACTCACTATTTATGTGAGTGACTATTAGTAAAATGGTCTTGATGGCAAGATGTGGGTGCAAGCAGCAGTTAGATTGAGGTTAACCACTCCGCCAAATGGACTGCTCCACTCTGCTGTCTGGACCGATATCAGGTTTTTGCTAACACATCCAGACGTAGCTCACAGGGGTCAAGGTTAAAAAGTCAAATTGAGAATGCAGTATCTCATTAGGCGGCCATTGACGTTCCACTCATTCAATTAGAAATCACTTTAATCAGATACAAAATGACCCCCCGGTGTAGGCGGGCCACCCGTCTGATCATCAATTATGGAAATATAACTCTCTCTCTGGACTGAGGGATTTACAGTTACAGTTATAGGATGATGTCATACATCGACCACTAGGTGGCAGCAGACACATCCTTGTCTCTTCATATCTGAAGCCGCTCACTTCCACCTAATGTATCATCTGAATTATACCCAACAATCCCATCCAAACACCACTGTGTACTTGATTTGGGGCCGTTTCTTATCACTGAGCTTTGTCGCACTGAAAATACAACAGCAATATTTTTTGACGATAGTCTGTTTCCAAGTGTTTGAGGGAAGCATTTTCCTGTTTAAACATGATAAAGCTAGATTTATAAGAAAACACTTTCCTTAGTTTGGCAATGAAGACTTGGCTGAAAGAGCATTTCCCACGAACCCATCCAATACCTTTATGATTGATGGAAACTAGTGTTACGACATAGTAAGGTATTACCAAAAAGTTCCCTCATTAAAAACTACTAACAGATATGTAAGGCAATAAAAGCGAACAAGTACAGTGTGTAAAATATGCAAGTGATCTGTGCTGATAATGACAGGAAACAGCAAACCTTTGTTTCAAAATGTAAAAAGGCAACAACACCGTCCCACCTTAGTTAAGTCTGTGCTAACAAACTGTTAGTACTGGCACCAAACATCACAAACAATGAGCCTGTTGTGAAAACAGCAGCTCAACAGTCCGTCCTATATCTGCCTCTTCAGTCAGCGCTTTAATATGAGAAGGAATACAGAAAGTATGTCACGGTAACAGATACAGTATATATATACAGTATATATATATATATATTGATAACTGTAAATACCAATAAGTACTGTGATCATTTCTGGCCACAATGCCCAATTTAAACCTCTACTTTGAGTCGGGGGTTTAAGCTATTTACTGTGCAGAGTGCAGAAACAAATTTTCCCACTTCATCACTGACAAGTTTTCAGTAAGTGTTTTTATTTTAATGCATTTTTTTTTCTTTTTTTGAAAGTACAAAATTCAACATCAGTGTTTGAATTAAAATGAACCTTAAAACAAACCAGAGTAACTTCCCCTGAATAAAAAGAAACATCTATATTTGTTTACATGCTGTTCAATCTGTCATTATGTTACAGTAACTCAACTACCCTACTACTACTATTATACAGTAGTAAAGCCCCACTTTGAACACAAGAGGGCAGCATAAAATAACTTTTTTGGTGCCTCTTCTATATTTCACCAGTTATGCACAGATACACACACATGACTATGTTCACTATGTGCATTTAATTGTTCGTTTTTTGCAAATAAATCATATGTGAAGCAATATTTTACATTGCAATTTCTATATGGAAACAAACACAACCAGTGAATTTGAGGTCTAAAAATGTGAATGTGAAGAAAAAAAATCACCAGTTTTAATATTATGTCTGTGTTTTTTCTTTCTTTTAGCTCCTGCAGTATTAGTTTGTGAACACTAAAATTTGTCTGCACACACAATGAAATCTTCTGTTTTCATGTAACTTCAAACAACTAATATTAAAGATAAAACCCACGTTTTGATGAATGCCATTACAGCGCATTCAGTCAAGAATCTTTGTCTGTCTGTTTCTTCCTTCCTTTCTTAATTCCCTTTCTTCTCTCTCTATTCATTAGCACTTTTTTTCTTTAACAGCTGAGACAATCAGTGAACCAGTGTAACCTTCCTGTATCATCACTGTGCCAAACCTAATGCTGCTCACTCCCTTGGCTGCTGTCCAGCGTCTGCGAATAATAAAAAAGATAAACTGAATGAAAGCATGAAAAGAACCCACTACAGAAAAGAGGCTGAATATGAAAAAGGTTTTGAACTTCCCTTTTTTCTCCCCCTATGGAAACACATTTTTAAAATGAATAACAATGTGCTACACCTAAGCTGTGCTTGAAAGATATTATTTTTCCTGTCCTGGTATGACATGCAAATGATCCTGTTTGATTCTGTAAGAATACCAACGCCTGAGTCCTATCTGAAATAGTTTTTATTAGCCTGAACAAAGCCTGGTTCATAACACAGTAACTTACTGACTGCAGGAGCTGTATTTCTGAGCTGAGCGCCTCCTGCACAAGCTCCAGATCTTCTTTTTTATGCAGCTCCAGCTCCTTTCTCAATCTGGTAAACAAATGAAACCAATGTGAGTTTCTGAGAATGTGCAGGGAAGAAAACTTATGAAAGGGAAATTTGCAAAGAGGAGCTTCAGCGATTCACTTCTACATATTGAGTTTAAACCTTTTGATGTATTTTCTTACCTGAGAAAATGAAGTTTGTTTGTTTGTTTTATTGTGTTTGCATCACTGTATTACACGTTACCTTGCTGTTGTGTTATGTCACTGAGAAAATGAATAAAACATAAATTAACTAAATTAAGCTACGACTTGTTTTTCCATATGGCATTCATGCTGACAGTGATACAGAAATCTGTTTATATCCCAAATGAATGAATGGTATCTGAGATATTCAAATGAAATTCAAGTGTGTCTTGTAAGTCTACATACAACAGAAATGTGTCTAGAGATTGTGTGGTTAAGGGGTATAGTTAAACATTTTAACAGTAGCCAAACTCCCACGGCAGGAAAACTTAACATGAACGTTTCAACAGTAACAGTTATAACTTGGTGAAAAAATCAAGTTACTATGAGGTAACAGAAAACTGGACTTGTGTACAGTACATGTGGATCTCCTTCATCTTTATAAATCTGTGTAATGCACCTGCTGACTCCAGAACAGCAGAACAGACCAGACTGAGGCGACTGCTGTGTCTTAAGATTTAAGATCTAACAGTAACCCTGCAGTTAATGTTACATGTTCAAACGTCCAGTCTCCATTGTTGTGTATTTGGTAACGTTGTCGTCCCGAGGGGCTTGCTACAACGGGGAGGAGGATAGACCCCCAAGGGACACATCTAATAAACAGAGAATGAACTGACAGCAGTAAATCAAGTTTAGACATTTCACTCACACTGACTGACTGCAGTGATGCAAACTGGAGCAAATCTCAAAGGTTGATTTGTAGATTTAAAGATACATATACGTATATATATATATAAAACAAAAATCAAAAATGAGGAAGGAGGCATCAAGGGCTGAGTTTAACTTTGCTCTGGTTAAAGTTTAAAATACTGAAGTGCATGTACATTTACCAATGAGAATTCCTCCAGATCGTTTATTTTGATTATCATTTAGTCTGGTTTCTGTTTTTATGACCATGGCGACCTGTTTACATTCGGTGTTACTGCTGAGAGACGGTGGTGAAGTTTTTGTTTCTAAGAAAAGACAAAACATAAGAAGGGTCATTATCTCTGAGAACAGTCCTAACAGTCAGTCAGTACCTCTGCAACAATTAAAATACATCACTGTGTTTTGTCCGTGTTGGGAAATGGTTTATACAATACATCTGAATGCCAAAAACAGAAGATATAGATCCAAAATAAACTCAGATGAGAGCAGATACAGTTTATGAAACGATTACAGAGGAGACTGCCGTCACAGACTAAAATAATAGACTGTCGCAAAGTAAATATTTCACCTATAATTTCATAAACATACATGAAATTGTATTACTCAGTTCAGTTTGCCTCTGGAAAAATCGTTGGACTTGGGTCCATGCTATCTGATACCTTGGCTGTGATTTAACTGTTATGGCAGGTGTGTGAGGGCGCTATACTGAGCTACACACACCAAGCCTCCTACCTCCTTCTTTCTTTTATTGGAAGATAATGAAACAATAAAACAAACCAAACTCAAATTGCATTTTCACAGTCTGGAGAACCAACAGCAGCGTTTTAAACTTTACACTTCAGTGTGGAAACTTACAAATCAGATTTTTTTTTTTTCTTATAGGTGAGTGTAGTCACAGAAGAAGAGTGATGCTTCCAGCGGCAAGATGATCATTTGGCATTTTGGATACTGGTGGTCTCTGCAGGTTTTTATTATGTTTCTGTACTGCCATGACATCTTTAAATGAGCCTTCACGGATAATGTAGCAGTGATACATCAATGAAGAAAACCCTACACATCAAAAAACACAACTCCCAAACCATCAATCCCGAGCGCATCGACTGCATATTTCACATATCTTTCCGCCGTGACAGTGAATGATCCGCACCGGCAGCTGCCCCCCGTTCTGCTCAATGAACAGTTTTTAAACGACTGTAGCACTCATTCAAATTGACACACATTCAATTTCTAACAATCAATAAGCAGAGAGTTAAATATGTGTTTTAAAGAGACGCCGCGGAGGCTGAAAGACAGGATTGATGGCTCCGGTTCAGAATGGATGATCATAAGAATGAGTGAGCGGGGGCCTCTTTCCCTTCCCAAAGCCACATCCTCAGCACTTCCTGAGGCTAATAAGCCTAGGGGGGGTAATGACATACCTAGTATGTTTAATGAGGCAGGCGGATGAACAGGACATGCTATCCACATGCTTGATTTAAGGCAGGCTGCTAGATGGTGGGAGGGGGAGGAAAGGCTAGAGCGGAGGAGCATGTAGTGAAGCCAAGAGGATAATAAATAAGGATGAGCACAACATACAGTACAGCTGAAAGTGACGGCACCTTGTCCTGCGAATTGGCATGGTGCAACCATTTTTTAAATTAAATGTGATTTGGTAGCGACTTGGAATAAATTAATACATGTTCAGTTTTTGATTTAAAAAGTGAAAGTCGAGACATTATCATCTAGATAGGTTTTTTTTTGGTTGAGATTGGGAGGAGGAGGGAGGTTTGTTAATCACTTCACATCCATAGTACTGTAGAGAAGACATTATCCAAAGTGGTGGCATCAGCAATAACAATGACCCCTTCCTTCCTGGAACACTATTGATCTCCACTCTTTAATTAGATGAAGGAAGTCCCTTTGTGAAGAAACAAGGTGGGTTCAGCGCTCACCTACCAGTCATGTTTCAATAGAGCAGAGCCTCACTTCATATTCCCAGACTAATTCATATTCTGCTGCGACACACACACAGCTGTCCAGGATGTCTTTTCCACTGCGTGTTGTTGTTCCTTACTGTACTTGTATCTAATCTTCTGCTCAGGATACGAGAATATAAGGAGATAAAGAAGCGTTCATCCATAAAGGTTCAGTACTAACATTTGTGTCTTCAGTTTTTTTATACTTTGGAGAATGTGTGCTTTGTACTTAAACAGACGTTTATTTCTCCCACTCACTGTCAGAGGCGCAACTTCAAAATATGTAGATTTACTGCTGACGGTGAAGCAGAAATAAATTACAGTGTCTGGCTTTGTTACAGACCTGTTGAGTGACACAAAGTCTCATAACCTTTTCAGAATAAAAGACGCTGTAAAGCTTCTGTGTGTTTTTTTTTCTCCTGATACTGGAGGAAAACTGGAATAAATGAGTCGACAAACAAAACTAACGCAGATGCCCCCCATGCACAGCACAAGGAGGTCACTGACTGTTCTGATGAGGATGGAGATGGAGAGGATGAAGCTCATATGCTACAGCCGTCACACTTACTGTAACAAATCTCAAGACACTTCTCTCCACCATGTTCACTGACTAAATGAGGGGACAGTGTCCACTCCTCCACTATAGCATTCATTCACTTGGGAAATAGATGTAGCACTAGAAGCGATATCTAAGCAAAAACAATCATCATTAACCAGAATTTAACAAATTAATCAGCCATAGTACAAGACATAAAACATACTCACATATCACTGTTGTGATAAGCCCTCCCTCACACAGCCAGTCCAGCTTAGCTCAGGCCCTAAAGACCCTGGTCAATGGATCAACACGTGGTTCTATTTATTCCAAATTAAATATCTGCAATAACAGACTTGTTCACATGTGTAGTTTGTCCATTCAATCCATGCGAACATACTGTAAATTTTGTGCTACATCTCCACCTTGTCCATGATATCTGAAACATAACACATGAGCAGTGACGGACTGGCCATAGGGTTATACTGTATGGGCAAATGCCACAACGGCTGTGTAATGATGCGCCCGCAACTGAGGTGGCTGTGTGAAGATGTAGCCGTGCTGATGTGGCTGCAAAAAAAAAAAAAAAAAGGTGATCAGGGCCAGCTGGTTTACAGCCGGACAACTCTGAAAGACAGAAGACACGATAATGTAGGGGATTAGAAGCAGCATACAGCTCACCTGATGGGACAGCTCCCCCTATTATCAAAAACTTTGTCCCAGTCTGGGTTCGTATTGTGTGGCCTCTCTCTGTCAAAAATGCCAGGGCCTATTTTTGGAGCCAGTCCATCACTGCACATGAGTGTATCTTTTACACTGAAGAGAAGTAAACCTCATCAGAATAGCTGATCTGTCATGGAAAAACTAAAAATTAATAAAGTGTCCAAATGTCACAACCAGTGGAGACACATCAGACAACTACAAGCTATTTTCCAGTTCAATGTTTCCAAATAAAAGTTTCCTGTGACATTAAACTCACTAGCAACTGAAAATGCATGATTTAATGCATTTTCAGTTGCGGTAACACTTTATAATAAGTACACACTATTGAGCATTAGATAATTAAGCTTTAAATACTGAATTCATCATAACACATGAATACTCATTAGTATGTAGTTTATAAACACAGTTACAAATGTTTTACTCATCATTGATAAGCACTAACTGCATACTAATGAATATTCATGTGTTATAAATGAAGAATTCAGTATTTATTAATGCTTAACTAATGCTTAATAGTGTATACTTGCATTGTGCCTCAGTTGTATCATATCCCTGTCTTGTGTGACTCTCAAACAGAGGTTAGCAGTGGTAAGTAGTTCAGTATAACTGTACTGCATGTGTATGTATTCTGTTTAAATATTGCACATATCTCATTTCAGATAAAAGTATAGGTTCCTCAGTCTCTTCACTTAGTTTTGATTTTTCCAGTTAAACATGATGCACGATTCCACTAAAACCAAATGTATTTATTTACTGGTAAGTCGCTGGATAAGCAACTCTCCGCCCCTCATTCATTTTCCCTGCATCAATCACATTAGCTCTTTCTTTTTTTTAACACTTGTTGACTGAATGAAATACACTGCAGATCAAAGCCTTAATTAAGCCAAATGGTCTTAATGCTCTGTTATTTACACTTCTAGAGCTGGACGCCTGCCACGCGGATAAAGAAAGTGAAACACAGGCAGGACCTGAGCGCACTGGTCTATTCAGCACTTCACACAACATGATTCAGCTCAGCCCCTTCGTAAATAACACCTTTTATCTGACAAACGTGCAGAATGCTGGGTTCTATTGTGCTGTTAAGACGGTGTTTTTCTGCATTACAAGAATGACCGGTGCTATTAGTGCTGATTTTTTATCGGTTATACTAAAAGAAAAAACCACACAGCTTTATTACGGAGAGGATCGTGGTCGTATTTTTATACATCGGAGCCTGACAAGCTTCACAATACAAAATACTCAACTAATGCAACATCACAGCTGCTCAGTATGGACTATTTAAAATATGAGGAAACTCAAAGGAAACCTCGGTGAACTAACATGTTTTATGAGCTGCTAAATGGCTTACTGCTGTGTTTACATTTAGTTTTTTATTCTATTTTGGCCCTTTGTGTTTTATTTGCTTTTATTTCCCTGCTGCATTTAGTGTTTACTCTTTTGTGTCTCATAAGGATTATATTCTGTGACAAAATGTAATTTCAAGCAAATCACTCTGTGCATACTGTGTCTAAGTATATAAACCTCCCTCAGTATGCAGACGGCTGATGGTACTACTCACCTCAGACAGGTGCTGTCAGTGAGAGGTTTCTGACTGACAAACAGACTCTCCGCTCTCAGAGACTCTGTCATTGCTTCAGCCTCACTCAGCTGCCGATCCAGCTCTGTAGTCAAGAGGAATGAATCAAACACAAAATCAAACTTCGCTCAAACGAGACAGACACATACTGTACTGCAGGTGCACTGTTCAGACATGTGCTCAGGTGGCTGAGATAATGGGACGAAGTTTAGATTATACGCTACACCCTTACCCAACCCACCGACCCTACACAGCCCATCAGCACCGTCACCTTGCAGTACACTGTGCTATTTTTTGTTTTGCAGACACCTGTACCTGTGTTTGTGCTTGTTAGCTTCTCAATGAGTATGCAGCATTAAAGTCTCTTTCACACAAATTAAAAATAAAAATTCACAGCATCAGTAACATCTCCTCCAGCCCTACCCATGAAGCCAGAAACTAACATGGTTTACGATCAACATCTGGGCTCAATATTAAACCGCTTGGCAGCGTGGCTGAATGTTCAGATTCTAACTGGATTGGCAGCAGTTACAATTTCAGCCCTGATTTCCGCTGATGTTAAAGACATGACATTAATTACAAGCTGGAAAAGTGAATTAAGGGTATAACTGAAAAAACTGTCAGAAGTCACTTTTAAATGTAAAAGTTTAGTGGTTTTTGCAGCTGCTCTTTAAGAACCACATCATCTGACATATAGTGAGTGAACATTTGGTATTCACCTCTGCGGCTGTGATCCAGACCCTGCAGTTCAAGCTGGAGCGCTCTCTTCTCCTTCTGTATGGAGCTCATGTGACTGTTACTGCTGCTCATCAGCTCCATATCTGCTTATGAGAGGAGAGAAGAAGGAAGGTTTATACTGAATACTTACACTGCCTACCAAAATAAAACTTGAACAGTACACACAACCAGATGACTATGTTCCCTTAAGGCCCAGATATACTGTACAGTAATGAACAGTGTGGAGACATTAGTGGCTGTTGGCGATGGAAGCCATACCATTAATCTTGTGGAACAAATGAAAAGAGTTAAAGCTAAATTGAAGTGTAATTCGTCATTGAATGTTAGATGATAACCACAAGAATAAAATGTACTGTCTTATAGAAACCATTGCCACTGAAATGTCTCCACAGGTAATAACTACATTAGCAGCTCTCAAAACTATCTTATATGTATGATATATTAATTACAATGGCAAATTATTTAATCGCACATACAAATGGTGCTATTTTCAACTAGAGTAACTAGAGTCTCATTAGAGCTGCAGAGGCCAGGTGTGTTCAGTTGTGAGCTGCACAGAATTTTTATATAGTAATAAAATGAGCAGTTTTACAGCTCAGGAGCTGTATTTTCTAAATATACAGTATTTCTATAAGGATTCAGATGCAGAAATATATTATATTTATCTGTGTATATTTAACTGGTACCTGGTGTGCTGTCATGGTAACACCTGAGCACATGCACAACCATCAACCACAAAACTTATGATCAGTCCACTATGAACTCTGTTAATCCACGCACCGTCTAGATGACACAGATTTCCCTGAAATTCATCCACCTACTACCACTCAGGCAGATGAACTGAGATGTAATGAAATTTCTATGTGTGATGTAATAAAGTTGAAAACAACAGGGTGTTCTGTTTACATTTTTGGGATAAAATTTAGAGAAACATCAAAGTGAATGCCAAGTTGGAGCAGTGCCAGGTCAACTTGGCGTGTTTCAGAAAGCAGGCTTAACAAACTCTGAGTTAAAACCTGAACTCAGGGTTGACATATCTTGAGCTGTCAACCTGACAGGTGATGACAGTTACTTCAGTCAACTCTTGAGTTAATTTGACCCAGAGTTCAACTCATGCACGAGGAGATAAAAAGCCCTCATCAATGAAAACACAGATTTCTGATTTTCTTTCTCATGCTTAGCATCACTGATGTCATATCGAGAACTGTCCCAAAAAAAACCTGAAAAACAAAGTGCAATACAAAGTGTGAGCTCTAAACTGAGCGCATGGCCATGATGTGTTGTGTGAGCGATGTGTCGGCTGAGAATATTGTTCAGATAAATTATTAACGGTGCAGAAAGACAGGAACACTCAAACAAAAACTCATCAGGGAACGATAAAACATCCAATCGGGGTCTACAGTAATTATCCCCACGGAGTATTTGCGCTTCATTATCAACTGGTTCTTCCACAAAAAGGACACGCATGTCTGCCACCGCTTTCTGTCTGCAGGCTTAAGATAAAGAGGAGAAGAAACTCAGGGTTAGTTGGAGAAAACCTGCCAGCGAGCAGGTTAGGTTCACGAAGTATGTTGCCCTGGTAACTGAAAGCTGAACTGATTTGTTTTAAGCTTTAGACAGATCTTCCGACTTTTTTTTTTTCAAAATGGAAATTCTTTTCTTTCTTCCAGCTTCATTCAGTCTGTGATCCATGCAACATCCTTTTATTAATTAAACAATACAGCTATTCATCTTAATTCTATTCAGTCATGAATGTAATTACTGAGCTCTGATACCAGTTTCTACACCCACTGTCTATAAATTTGACACAGATTTCCCCCTGAAATCATACTGACTACTTCACTGTGTCAGCGATAATACGGTCAATGACTATAACTCATCTACCTACCACCACTTGTTCATATATATTATATCATATTATACTCTATTAGATACCAAGAATTAATTAATAATTTGGAAATGAGCAGTCAGGGCCCCATCTGCATTATATAACCTCTGTCTCTTGTGACAACGGTACAATAAACAGTGTTTTATGACCTTTGTATAATGATTCCACCTCCCTCTCTAGGTCCAGGATCTCAGTGTGCGTTTGGCTCTCAAACACTGTTTCTCTGTTCCCTCGAAGACTGAAGTCACTGTTGAACCTTGAGATTTCTACAAGGAAGATTTCCTGTTCTTCTTTAGACTCCCTCTTTATCTTGGCCTAGTATGATAAGAAGGATTATGAGAAATTCTACCAACAATAACACAGATGGCATTTGTGCCAGTAATACAAGTTCAGTAATATCCATGTGGAAAGAAATCACAGACTTTGACACTTCCATAGGTTTGTGTCCTTTCCCGCTCAACGGTGTTCACTGTGGGAGTGCTGAAAACATGTGCTTGTGTGGGCATGTAATGTAATCAATCATGCTTTTCTCTATGTTTACATGTCAAAGTGTGGTTGATAGCTTAACCACTGTGAGTCAAACACATGGGGTCATTCAACGGTTGATCTTTGCAAAGGCAAAGATTTTCTCTGTTATTCTATAGCCTAACTTTAAAATTAAATTGATTTTATTTTTGGACAATTGGTTAAAACAAAACAAGCTTCTTTTTGATATTTTGTCATCAATTAATCCAAAAAAAAGAAAGAAAAAATTGTATAAGACTATAAATTGTGATTGATATAGTAATCTGTATCTGTAAGACATATAAGCAATAGTATATGTATAAACTGATTTAGGCTTCAACTCACTAGACGTTCCCAGAAATGGTTCTTCTGGCAGAGCAGCTCCTCAATTTGCTTCAACATCTGCTCTTCACATTTCTTCATCAGACCGTGCTGCAGCCTCATCACAGACAACTGCTGAGCCTGCAGCGCAAATATAAGTGAGTGGGAAGTTAAGATATACAGTACAATCTGACAGACAGATGTATAGAGAGGGAGATGCATTACTACAGTAATACTTTACATGTGAGAGAGATGTTGCTGATCCCAGAGGAGGAGAAGTGAGATGTAATGAGAAGTCTGGCATGGGTAGGTGGCACAATAATTAGGATTTATACTCTACAAGACAGGCGTGACCCTACTGAGAAACTACAGTGACCTGTTTCTTTGACTATTTTTAAGAATAGAGGTTTCTTTTTCAGCATATATCATTCACTTTCTAACTGTTTGGTTTTTGCTGTCTCTTCAGTGTGTGTGTGTGATGGTACAGCACAGCT
Organism: Trachurus japonicus; assembly: GCF_045865225.1. Classification (NCBI taxonomy): domain Eukaryota; kingdom Metazoa; phylum Chordata; class Actinopteri; order Carangiformes; family Carangidae; genus Trachurus; species Trachurus japonicus. The sequence goes on along the minus strand of NC_140921.1, from coordinate 6,905,993 downwards.
CATCTCAACAGGGGAGGGAAATTGTGAGATCATATAGGCAGGGAAATTCATGGAGGATGCTTTGCCTCAGGCGTGATTTTCAATACAGTTTTCAGTCTATTACTCAAGCTGTCAAGGAGGAAATTAGTTTATTGCTCCTTTTTACAGTCGTGGAGGAGCTCCTGTACGTTTTCAGCGAGAGCTATCAGGTTCCAAGTTTTCTAAACACTATGATTATCTTAAGACAGGTCTCATAAACTGTGGGGCGTTACATCATGTGAGCTGTAAACACACTAGGCTGTAAACACACCCTGTGTATCAGTATGATGTTTTCCATTATAAAGGGTCAGATATGCACTTCATGGGCAGATAATACTCTGACAGAAATGTTGTATTTACATCTACTAATCTGATGTTTTGATCAGATGTCTGCTTTTACAAGTACAAGTTAGCAATATTTCTGAAAGGTCAACAAGCCTGCCTTTGACATCATATCTCACACATACTAAAAGGTTTCACTAATGCTACCCGGTGGAAATTAGTCATTGATTTTACATTGGCAGTTTCAATCGATTCTATGCACTGGTGATGAAACGAATGGGAAACATTAAGTGTTTTAAATCATAAGGCAGATCAGCTGGTCAATATGCCAATATGCACTTCTTTACCTCATGAGTGAATGCTATTAATGCTGAACAACTCCTCCAAGTAAAGCAATTGCATCTCCCTATTTTACAACTGTATGCAATTATAACATACAGTAGAAAGAAAAACATTATAACATCTCTCAGCTTTACAATCAAATCTTATAGGATAAGGAGCAAAAATATATATTCCACCCAAACACCATAAACAATATAGCAAGAAAATATTCAACAGCTTTTCATTCATGATACTGCTGATCATCACGTAAGAGCCCCACATGAACACTTACCTGGATACACAGTTCAAAGTCAAACTAAATGATATGCCAGGATGCAAATGAGTGCCCTGCTGTGCTTATCAAGCTGCTCTAAATCACCAGTACCCTACCATCAAAGCAGCAACAAGAACATTCATCACTTATTTATATACTTTGAAAGATACTGAAATATAAACCTATTCAAAAAATTGTAAAAATGCATCTTAGGGCACAATTAAAGGGGAACTATGCAAGTCCAGTCACTTTTCCGCTTTTTTGCTGACCCTCCTTCCTGCCATGTGCATTTGTTTTTAACCAAGCTGGCAAGAAAGCAATCCATGGAGTGGTGGATGATGTTATGTCATATATACGATGTTATGACATACCGTTATACATACATGTGTAGTCTTATCTGTCATAAACGAGAGATTACAGGTTATGGGCCGCGTTTGTGTCGCGGTGCCGCAGAGACAAGAGCTGGGACACGGTGGCACTGATCTGGAAGGTGGAAGGCACAGAGCCTCCATTCTCCCTGTAACAATTGAATTTACAATTACTTCATTTAACCATTGCAACTATGCAAAAGCTGTTTAAATACAGTAAAAAAAAAAAGTAGCATAGTCAAGCTAAATATCTTGCATAGTTCCTCTTTAAGTTCAAATACAGCCAGTACAAATAATTGATATATCACAAAACATCTGACATTGGTCACAAAATGCATAGACTGTATTACCACTTAATAGCAAAAGACGATTTACCTTTTCATCCAGTTCCTCTCTGGCCTTTTCATCCTTTTCTGTTGCACCCTTGATTTTCTCATTGCACTTGATGATAGCTAGTTTGACTGAAATAAAGATAAATAACTTGCTGAAACCCTGCAAAACAGCCTGCAACTTACTTAGAATGGGCAATCACACATCTAAACTGATATAAACTGAACTGTTGGTGAATAAAAAAGGAAAAAGTCCCCTGTTGTTTAACTTAGGCTAGCTAGGTAGTAACTTACTTCCAACTTTAGCTACTTGGCTAACGATCATGGATGTATTATATTAGCTAACGATTTAGTTTACTGTGTTAGCCTAAATATCAGTCATCATACCTTCTTTGAATTTCTGTGTCTGTTCACTCAGTTGTTGTTCAGTTAGAAGGATTTGTTGAAAAAGTGTGTCAAGACTCATTTTGAATAACCTGTTTATCAATTTAGCAAGTAACCACAAACCGGAAACCGGATATGACCTGTTTTTGCACTTTTATGCTGCATTCTGATTGGTCAATCGAATTCTACCGTTGTCAAGTGTAACCACCGTTGCTATGGGACGCCGCTCTGACCAGAGGAGCTAGAGGAGAAACCACAAACCACATACAGAAACTATGCAGGATATTTGCCTTATGGTTCTTTTTCACCTTAATTAAACGTATTTGGAGCAATTGTGATGGTTAAATAAACGATTTGTAACTTGTTACAGGGAGAATGAAGGCTTCTTTTTAAAATGCACACGACTGGGACAGGAGAGTTAGCAAAACAGAGGAAAAGTGACAGATAATACACTAAATTTATAAATCGGTAAAAGTCCTGTTTTGATCAACATTGTGTCTCAAATGATTTATTCCACTCGTAAACCGTGTAATAAGCGGGATAATGTAGAGTGAGCCTGGTCTTTCATGGAAAAAAAAACCCGACAGGATTCGTCTGGTTAGGTAACGTTACGTAGATCGCTACACCTACGCAGCAGTTTCAGGTCGACCTGCTGCTCCACCCACCTCGCCCACGGCACCGGTTGGTTAATTTGACGTATTTATAGACCATAAATATGATTTCGTGCACATATTAACTATTTTAAATAACTGCTTTTTTTTTTTGTAAAACAGTTTGTCAACGTCGCTAACGTTAGCTAAATTCATGCTAGCAGCCAGCACATGCTAGCCCGACTATCGGCCGTTGTAGTTACAGCATTGTTAGCTTAACTTACTGTAGTCTTCTTCCTCAACAGAGCACTTTCATTAGTCAGTCCCCCGCTCATTGTGTTGAACTTTTATTAAGTGCTGTATCGGCACAGTGAGCCTTCTCGACAGTAATCCGCCGAGACACTGTGTGTACATTTGTCACCTGACTTTGAGCAATTTTGTCGTTTCACCACTGGAACGGAAAAAAGGGCTTCTGATCCGGTGCCATGAAGCACATTACAGCGTGAGACGTTAAATGACCCGAGGACTACATCATTCTGACATTCATTTTCAAAATTAATATCACATATTGATTGTGGCTTTTCATAAATCACCGGTCTGAGCCTTCCCCCCTCCCCTGACTGGCAAGGGCTCCCTTTGGAGACTTTAAAACAGCGCAGTCATCAAAATGTATAAGCAGACAATTAGCCCAGATAGTAGCCTACGCCTGTCGCTCATTTGTACCCATTTTCTGTCACTTTTCCAGTCATGTTCACTGTTTAAAAAAGAAAAGGGAATAGGAAAAAAAAAAGGTTCGGATATTGGCCCATGGCATTTCTATTTAGCAAAATTGAAAGTCATTTTTAAAAGTGATTGTACCTTGCAGGATTGATTCACTGTACCTACCTAATCACAGTTTCCTTTTCAATGAGGGGATTATTCACTGACGTTCAAATAAGCGATTTCATCCCATCTCTTAATGCACCTGCTCTCTCCTTTTCTCTCCGTGTGTGTGTGTGTGTTTATGTATAACGGTTGATTTACTGTTGTGGATGCCAGCATCCTTGATTGATTCAGCCCAGCATTTAATGCGGAGAGGTTCATTCATTGACATAGTCTGGTCCCATGTATTTAGCCAAGTGGATTAGCCTCTGAATAGACCGTATGGACAATCAATGAGCCATAGGAAGAGTTACAAGTCGCATGCATGATGCATCATCCCTGTTATTATAATCATCCTCTGTTTGTTTGATTCTCTCTGTCATTCACAATATATTGATCAAGATGATGTGTTTAATTTGAATTCTAACATGAAATATCATCTGTGAGATATTTCACAGATGATATTTATATAGGCTATTTATTTATATTACATCAATATACACAGTAGTTTCTTTTTTCTTTTTAGAAAGTAACATAACAGGTTTCAGATCAGTTGTTTTATCAGTGACCTTTACTTTCAAACCACCAACAGATGGCGACAGTCACACAGTGTCCACTCTCCTCCGTGTGGACTGAAGGCAGGTTTTTCCTCAGTGCAGCGCTGTCAGGCTGCTGTAATTGACAACCCATCATACTGGATCAACATATTTTGTACACTATTACAGACCCGGAAATGTGTCAGCATCACACGCATAACAACCAAATCTCCCCACAGTTGGCAGCTATACTCATGAATCACATTTTTTTTCTCCTTTACTTTCAAATGAGATTAACATTAAAGCGAACAGGGAGGAGCCACACACACACACACTCTTGAAATATCATGAACAGGCAGTGAGTAAGCAGCGTGCATCTGAAATATGTCCATTCATTTTGTCACTCAAGTGACACTCAAGTTGAGAAGGGGAGGGGAGGGAGGGGGGTTGAGACCCAGGAAACTGTCATATTAGCTAATCCACAGGTTGCTATATTAATCATGTCATAAAAATGCACTTGAGTCATGCTCTTTGCCCTCTCTCCCTGTCAGAGCAGCTATATACTGAAATGTAAAACCAATCCCCACTCATCTAAAAGCTCTTGCATGGTGCCGGTTTCATTTCATAACATATTTAATGTAACCACATGCCCTCTGCTGCAGTTTTATATATCCCGACCTATATGTATTTTAATGAACTGGAAAAGGGGGGATTATGTTGTCTTTTTTTAACTTTTGCGAAAATGTGAGCCGGAAAGTTTATTTAAAGTAGCTAAACACATTCAAAAAAAAAACATGTGTAGTGTAGTGGTTGTGCAACTATTCAGTGATGATTACCATGACAGTGCTATTCTGGGATTTACGTCTCCGGTGTTCATTAAGTGAGGAAAGTGAACATTAAGCGATTTATTTGCTTTCTGTGTTGTCATTGTGATATTGAGTGAGGTTTACCGTGATAAGAGGGGCCTATAGAGGCTATATCTTTGTTAATTTATGATAAGATTACTGTACTTAAAACGCGAGAGGCAAGCTGGCACTCTCCTCCTGCTGAATGCGCTATAGACAGCGGCGGGGCTCTCCCTCCAGTTGGCTGTGTGCGCTCAGACGCACAGACGCAAAACATCCCACTGGCTGGAGTTGGAGGACGCGCGCCGTGTTTCGCCTCCACCGCTGCTCTGATCTCCCCCTGTCTTTGTCTCCCGGTGGTGAGAAGACCACCCGCTACGGGAAAGAGGGAAGGAAATAAAGAAAAGAATAAGAGAGAAAGGAGCACTTTCCTTCAGAGAGACTGCTGAGAGTCAGAGAAAACTGTGCAGAATCGGGACTGGACACTTTTTTTTTTTTGGAAGAGGGAATAATTTCTCGCACACGAGGCGAGCTGGATCTGTTCTGTACAGCGGAGCGCGCACTGCTACGTCTTTTCAATGGATTTCAAAACAGTGGAAGTACCCTGGGAATTAAACTGCTGTTAAGTTGCTTTTTTGGTCGCGAATTTCCTTTTAAAAGCGGTTTATGTTTCACATTGAGAGGGAGACGATGATCCTCGCAGTGCTGTATGTCCTGCTGCCTCTTTTAGGTAAGTTTCCCCTCTTGATTTATTACCAGCACCAGCAGCAGTAGCAGCTCTCTGTACTCATTTATCTATGATATTTTTATTAGCTTTTTTGTGAGCGGTGATAATAAAGGGCGAGTCCGGGCAGGGGCAGCGGGGTATATGGGTATAACGTGCATAGGCTTTACTGTACTGTACCACTGATCCAACCTGAGCATTAAACGAAAAAGTCAGTCGGGAGCTGTCTGTGCTTAATCTAACGATACTGCAAATGAAAGCAAGTTCACGCACAGCTGCACATTTTCATCGGCACGAAACTGTGCTGTGTATCTATCCCTCAAAAGCATGTGTAACATTTCAGTACTTGAAAACATCATTGCAAACTGCTTACGATCTGAATGTATAGCTGCAAGAAAAAAAATAATAGTGTTTTATATTACTTTTCTTATTATTTTAAATGCCACTTGTTATTTTTCCCCCCAGATGTGTTGTGTTACGCCGAGGAGAACCTGCGTGTCGGTGCCAACCGGCTGGACTGTGTGAGAGCCAATGAGCAGTGCCTGAAGGAGCAGGGGTGCAGCACCAAGTACCGCACGATGAGGCAGTGCGCGGCCGGCGGCAAGGAGAGCAACTTCAGCATGGTGGCCGGCCTGGAGGCCAAGGACGAGTGCCGGAGCGCCATGGACGCGCTCAAGCAGAGCCCGCTGTACAACTGCCGGTGTAAAAGGGGCATGAAGAAAGAGAAGAACTGTCTGCGCATTTACTGGGGGATCTATCAGGCGTTACAAGGTTGGTTTAAGTGATTGTTGGGGCAACTCCCCCTCCTGTCCAGAACCAACCCAGAGTCCCCATCCCTGCTTGTTCCTGGGATTTTATGTTTTTTTTTTAAAGGTCTATCAGAATGAATCAATTGCCCCTTGTATATTTTTTCCTGGGTATACCCCCACAAAATCCCTCAGGGTCTTTGCTTGGGCCGGGCTGCAACATTTGGAGAACAGTAAGCAGCTATATTTAAAGTGAGATGGACATTCCCCATAGGTTTTCTACTCTGTTCTGTAAAGGAGTGAAACGATTTAGTTGCACCAGCTCCTCCCACTCCCACTGTGTGGAGGGGGCAGCACCAGTCCTCACCCACCCCACTCTCCTCCCCCGCCTCCAGCTCTGTGACCCTCCCTCACCCCTGTTACCACAAACACACAAAAACTGAAAAAAGTAGCACACACAGCTCTAGTCTGCATATTAACAGTCCCATGCGATCACGCACAATCACTCAGCTCTAATTCAAATTTGGCCCTTGACTCGGATCTCGGCCGTGGTCCTACAGAGCTGAGACACTTTTTTTGACCTCCTAAATCACTTCCCTTGAAGGTAATGGAGCGTAAAGCTCCTCGGCCCTGGCAGTGCCATCTTAAAGTGTTGATCATGGCGGGGGGGTGGGGGTGGGGGGGCCTCTAGTCCCTAAACTGCATCCAGCCCATCGCCAGCGAGTCGACTTCCAGTTGTGCAACACAGCTGACCAACCTGCCTAATCAAGCGTGTGGCTGTGTGCCAGCGTGGATATTGACTGACCCAAATATCCCATGTCACATGCAGTCCATTGTGAGGGGTGAAAGAAGATAAACAAAACAGGAGGGGGTTAAAAAATCTATCTATCTATCTATCTATCTATCTATCTATCTATCTATCTATCTATCTATCTATCTATCTATCTATCTATCTATCTATCTATCTATCTATCTATCTAACATGTGGTTATCCTTCTTATAGGTAATGACTTCTTGGAAGAGTCTCCATATGAACCAGTGAACAGCCGTCTATCTGACGTCTTCCGCCTGGCTCCCATCCTTGGTAAGAATTTTTTTTTTTACGTAAAACTGCCTTTTGGAGTCTGTCACTCCACCCTTCAGTATTTACTTTCTTCATTGTTTCATTGGTCACCTGTCTCAGTTGAGATAGGTTAAGCTCCAAGCTGTGCATGCTCTCTCCGAAGGTTATCTGTGTGTCGAGTATTTATCCTCCCTCATCCTCTCCGCTATCTGTCTTTCTCCCCTCGTTTCTTGTCCCAGCGATATTGCATGCTGGCTGGAAGTGACCTTGCACGGGGAGCTATAGTTCTGAGTCTCATCAAGCAGTGGGTAAATGCTCCATGTGTTGAAGGAGAGCTCTGTTTCCCTGGCGCATTTTTTGCTGTGGTCTTGAACAGCTTTCCCTCTCGCGGCTGTTTGAATCCACTTGTTGAAAAAGACAGAGTGTGAGTGAGAAGCTCTGTGAGTAACGTGGGAGAGCATGACAGGCACTTTTCTGTTCAGAGCTGTGTGTAGGAGCAGTGCTGACTCAAGCCTCTAGATGGCGATGTTATTCCCTTCTTGACAGCCACTCATGACTGCTCTGTGATCCCCAGTGGTTGAGACTGTTGTGGGTATTTGAGAGCCTGACTTATGAATGTGGCGCAGACGTGTAGCTGCTTACATTGTCATTATTACACTGCAGGTGATGAGCACTGTGTCAAATCACACGGAAACACTCTGCCTCCACGTTTCCAAATAACAAGGCTGATATTTTGACCCCTTTTTTGATAGATAGAAGCCTTTTGTTTCTGTTACCTCTGTAATTTTAATCTCACAATAGGCTGATGAGTTGCCCTAAACCAGTGCTTCCACAGTGTGTGAGACACACAAACAAAATATGGGTACTGCACTGGACTGGGTACTAACTTCATGACCAGTTTGAGTGGAAAGAAACACAATTTGAAAACCCAGCCTTTTTCTTTTTGATCCCCTTCTGTTACTCCCTATAGAGTCCGTGTCACACTGTCCAACACTGTATGTCTCTTGCCATCTAGTCTGAGAAAGGACAAGACAACCACAGGCCCACAGGACTGGGAACAGACAGATTTATAGTGTCATTCTTATAGTGAAGGCAGACACTCATTTGATGTCCAAATGCCTCCTTATGTTGATTGATGGCTTTGTATGTTCGTAGATCTCCTCTTGCAAGCAGCAGAGATCCAACATTACATCAGTCTCAGCCTGTCATTAGAGGCCAGTTAAGGAAAGAGGGGTTGCCACTATTGATTATTTTCATTTTTAATTAATCCAGGAAATCCAGGAATTTTCTTTTGCTTGATGAATTGTTTGGATCAGAAATCCGAGAAAGTGTTGCCTCAGAGTGTCTCTAGTGACGTGAAATTAGTCTGGTTTGGTCAACTCTCCAAAAAACCAAATATATTTGTAGCTAGCAGTTGGTTGTTGCCTTGTTAATGACTCGCATGCTAAAGCTTTAATCTGTTGATAATTTTGTATTGATTGATGAAGTGGTTTGTAACCTTTTGCCTTAAAATGATGTGGAAGGAAGACGCTGTGTGTACTTTTGTGTTTTTAAAATGTTGATTGCTGAGCATTAGGTGCGATGTTGAGATAAGTATGATATCATTTTCAAATATCAGGAAGGAAGAATCAATCAAATGTGCCGTGTCCAGTATCATTGGATATGATAAGGGGACTTCCCTATGTAGTTCAGACTTTCTGCTCAAGGGTTTACCAAACAAAGAGACCAAAAAAAGATGAATAGATTCTCCAGTATCAGCCAGACGTAAGTTTAGTTGAGCACAACAGCTGGGTTGACAGTTGTTTTGTATCAAGCATTAAAATTGAGCATGACTAGTATCATGTCACACATTTGGCAGTAATGGTAAGGTACTGTGATTTGGTGGTGTCCCCAACTGGGTCGGAAGTAGGGACACAGCGGGCCGAATCTCTCAGATTAATTGAAAAAAAATGTTGCTCACACCAAGAAAACAAGGGAATGCACTGCACATAAAAGTTAAACCTTCCTCAACTCAATGGTTGGGTGGGTAAGCTGTGGAGAAGTTTGCTACCAAAGCATTCAGTATGAAGACTACCGAGACCGAAGGGTCAAGAACTAGTTGTGATCTGTATAGTAACAGATAGTATCATACACCTTATCAAGTTCATTGTCCAACTGCAAGGTGCAGAGCAAAGTGTTTTGGAAATGAAGGATGCATGGATGTATTTTGATGATAAACTATTAGTCTTTTCAAGCAATGTTACTGCCTTTACTTTCCACCACCGACACATAAGGCTGTCTTTATAGCTTAGCACTGGCTATGCTGAAAGATACAACTTTGACTTTTAGAAGTATGAACCCATGTTCTTACCTCTGATAGTCTTACTGTAGTGGATGTGGAAACGCAGCAGATCCAGTTGAAGAGTTTGACACTGCGGGTGACTAAGTTTGCAGAGCTGCAGAACTAGAAACCTTGATCACAGAAACTTTATCCTCATCTGCTGAAGAAGTTCAGCCGTCTCTGGATCATTGTACTTTGTTAACAGTCTATCAATGTATATACTGTATGTTGTGTAGACAGAGAAGAATGGTACAGCGTGAGCAGGGGATGGGGGGTGGTTTGAGAAGAGAAGGCTGCAGAGGTGAGGGTTAATCAGTGAATAGCAGGGTGAGATGCAGAGGACGGGGAGTAGGGTAACAGAAAGCATGAGATCACTCTGCCTCCTCTGCCATATCTGTGGAAATTAAAGGCCAAGGTGACAGGAGACGGATCGAGGCAGAAATGATTAGAGGTTAGAGCGCGTTTTTGATCACTCAGACAGCTCTGTATGTCTTGGTTCTTCTCAATGAACCGAGCAGAGGACTAGAAACGCACACAAAAAATCCACAAAAACATACATCATTTTAGGGAGAGCAATATGAGAAGTACTCTCCAGGGATTCTCATTTTAACTTATGCAAATATAGGTCTTGGTTCACAAAGAACTTTATATTTGAGGTAGAAGGACTGTGAGTACAGAGCAATACCCAGTGTGATTGTTTTTCTCATTCTCTTTCTATAGGTCTCTGAACATCTTCTATTTTAAGACTCCTACGTATATCACCTGCACTTCTCTTCTGAAAATGTTTTTTCGGCTCTTACAGACTGTCAGTTTCATACTACACGATTACCATTATGTAGGTCTGAGGTTATCAGACACCAGTTTGCGAAAACAATTGTGATTGGAGTCAGCGGTCTGTGGTCAGCCCACTATTTTAGGAGGCTGTCTGAACGTCTATCATGTTTGTCTGGGTAAGGCAGGATGAGTCAGTGATCCAAGCTATAGGAACAATAGGCAACCACAGTGATCCTGTAATTCCATAGTCGACCCCATGTCTCTGACCGAAGACACTAATCTCTAGTGACACCCATACATGTAGTGCACAGATGCACAGACACTCCAGCGCCCACACTGCTGTGCCCTGAACACCTGTTCCCAATGACGTGTCCATAGGCGTCAGTCTGATTTCATTAGAAAGACATGTAGGGTGCAGCTGAGCTGGTTATATGCATTTGCGTTATAGAATATAATTTAATGGAACATTGTTTGTTTTGTTTTTAAGGTTTAAACAAACAAAACTTAATACAGTAGGTAAAGATTTAAAGGTTATCCATGTGTACATGAAATAGAAAAGACAAAAGTTTTAACATATCTAACATATGATCCTGTTAAACACCATACAGTTGATTATTCATGTCATCATCTCCAAGCATAGGTCACAGTACATTTCTGGAAATAGCTATTTAATGGTTTTATAAATTAGAATCCCATTAGATAGAATGTATAAAACACTGACATGAGAAAGCTTTTTTATTTAAAAAAAAGAAAAGAAAAGAAAACTGTCCAGGTAATAGAGGTGCACTCAACATACAGCAGTTCCAGTGGATTAATTTAGCTTTACCTGGGGCAGAATGCCTCTACCTCTGGGGCTGAGTCCAGTGAGTCACACTTAAGTGTGAGCATCTCACTTCTCTGCACCAAAAAAGAGCAACTACATTTGCAGTAGAGCAGAAGCCTGCAACGCTGAGCTCTTCTCTGCTGCTTTTAGAGAAAAAGAAAATATGGGCAAGACTTTGGCAAAATTAACTAAACTGCAAAGTCCTTTAGGTTTAGAAAGAATGATGTTGATGTTTGAGGGCTGTGTTGATGATGTCAGCACAGAAAGGCCTTGGGATCGCTGCAGGTTCAGTCATAATACAGAGTGAGTGCTATGTTGTGTGTTTTCATGGTCCATCATGTCCATCCTGATCAGTGTATCTTGGTTGATTGGAAGTCGCTGGAAGTGTTGTAGGACCAGCAACACTGCCATATTTTCCTGTAGGCTGGCTGACTTGATGATTCAGTAGATGACACATAGGACACCATTCTCCATGCACACACACAAACACACACACACACACGGCAAGTGGGAACTTTTTCTACTGAGGACATATGTTCAAAGTTTAGTGTTATAAATTGTTTTCATAATATGTGACTCTTTTTAAAAGCTGCCATCTCTATCTAATTTTCATTCCAGCGATGAAGTGATAATAGCGTTAAGTCTGGAACCCGTGAATTTGAACCCTGCAAAGGAAATATTTAACATGCACATTTAACACAAGTTCTGGTGACAGTAAACAAGAATATATCAAAGTAAGTGTATGTGTGTTTTTTATGATTTCCATTATGTTTGTCTTTTTTTTTTTTTTTTAAACTCAGGCTGTTGATCACATTCCCCAGTTTCCTTTCCCAACAAAATATCCCTGTGTTAAGTCCCTTTATCTTTTTCTCTCTTTAGCAGCTCCTCCTGTTTTGATGTCTCTGTCTCAGTTCATGTAAGGGCTCAGTGAGTTCCTCTGCTTGTCTCCCTATTCGTGGAAAAGGTGTATTGGCTCATACAACATTCATGAAATACATCGACACAGACAAGTGTGCCTGCGTGAGGTATGAAAAACTAAGTGTGCGCTCATTTTTCTTACTGGAAGTGCCACATTTTTCATTCACTGGCTGCACATGCATCTGTAACCTCCCTGTGCATGCTACAGTAGCTTTGTAAGATGCTAGCTAAAAATGAAAGTTGGACATTACACCGAGCAGAAAAACAATAATTTTCCATCATGCCACATGATTTCATACAAGTTTGGAGGAAGTGGAGAGCAGCGTTTCGATGAAATGGCCGCCTTTCTCCTCACCAGTCGCCCATGTTTATGAGTCAGTGATCCATGCAGGGGGGTGCAACACAGAAACAGAGAACATTATTCTGAGATTCAAGTGGACTTAGAATTACTGCCACACCATTTGGCCGCGGCCACTGGAAAATCAAAGCGGTGTGCAGGAGATGGATGAATACACAGCATTTTCCTATGAATGTATTCTCCTGAAGGTACCTTTTGTACGCTTCCAAAAACCTTTTCTCCACAGGTTATTCTGCAGTCCACTTCCCACCTCTGCATCGACTCCTTGTTCTTGTCCTCCTTTTGCATCATCTTGTTTCATGACATTTTGAAAATTGAAATGTATAACATGCCCAGCTCTCCTGATCATCATGACCTCTCATGTTTAATTCTCCTGGCGTGCCAAAAGCACCGCTGAGGTGTGATCGACTATACGACGGAGAGGACGGGCTGATGTGAAACAGTTTGAAAACATTTTGGCATATCGCCACAGAGATTACGGTGCATGATTGCTCTGTTTGCAGATAAGACCTGCGCGAGCCAATTGTCATTTAGCACAAGTACGTTGAGAGGTAAGAGAGATGGAACACGGGGCAAAAAGTGACACGGGCCATAATCGACAGTCTGGGCAGCGGCCAAAAATGACTTAACGTAAATACAGCAGCTGCAGCTTAAATGATGGGGTGGCAGTGGATGGAAATGGATAAGAACATCACAGATTCCAGGAGGTGCGACCTATGAATAAAGATGAGTTTACACTACTATCATTTTCACTCTGGCTCGCAGACTGACCTTTTACAGTTGTTTGGCAGTTTTGAAGTGATAATATAGCATTTAGGTTGGCAGCACTTATCGTAAACTACAGTTTGTGCTTTAAAACTTTATCGTAAACAGCATAGTATGATGGAAATTTCGCATTTTTCCAAGCCCTTTTCTCTCCTTTGTCCGTCCTTTACCTGGCATGTGAAGGACATCGGTAGCTTTAAGTTAAATTCAACTGAAGCTATAGTATAGTGTGTGCCGGAGCTACTTATCTCCAGCCTGTGCATGTTTCAAATTTCGTACAGGCAGCTATGCAGTAATCAGAAACTGTGTTCTCTGGCTTGTAATGAATTTTTCTCCTCATCGCTGTGTATTGATGTCTGCTTGGCTTAAACTCTCTCCTTAAGCTCTGTCCTCCTCCCAGTTGGCTGATGCTGCTGCTGCTGCATCTCTCTGTATATCACCCACTCACCACTCGTAAGCCCCAATACACCAAAGCTCAATATTGTGTCTGTTCCATGTGTCAGTACTTCAAACACATCTTGTCCTCCTCCCTCCCACTACTACTGAAGTCAACCTTGAAGCAAGAGTCGCAAGCGGCGTGTGTGCATATATATATATATGTGTATGTGTTGCGAGCGTGGAAACATCTGTAAGTGCGTGGCCCGGGCTGTCAGGCTAAGGCAAGTGCTTCAAATCTCCCCGTGCTGACACGCAAGGCTGAGAGGCTGTCAGCACCACTCAACCACTGGCTGCAGAGGAAGTCACTCTCATTATGAGCTGCCAATGTTCAGAGATAAGAATGTCTACCACTATCTCTTTCCCCCTCTTATGTTTGTGCGCACGCCTGCATCTGTGCGTGCGTGTGTATATATATAGTCAGGTACAAATATGACTTGACCCTAAACAAATTCTAACAAAAGGTTTCTCAGTTGTTTTTTATAGTATTAGATGTCCTTAATAACATACTAAAAGTTTACCAAAATTTGACCACTAGAAAGGTGTTATTTTCAAGATGGCGTCCAAGATGGATAGGAAGCCTGAGGAGACACCACAGGTGAATAGGGTAAAATTTTTAACTAACAGATATCACCATGAAACTTCCCAAGTTTATCACTTACATTAAGACAAATATTTTTTGTATTACAAGTTTTGTCAAATTGTGTGTTTAAATATGTAAATTAGGCAATATCTCATTAAATATGCGCTCATTTGCATATCAGAAATCTGAACAATGGATAAAAGCCACTTTCAAAATTCTTGTTTTATTTTGTTGACATACTAGAGTCAGAAGTTTTTACAGAGGGGATTTTGGATATCTCTCTTTATCACTCTGTAAATGAGAAAATACTGTCACCAGCCCTAAAAATTCAAGTTGGTCGTGTTTTTAGGAGTAAAATGTTGTATAAATCAGGCTATGAATGATATATCAACAATCCCCTCTGTAAAAACCTTCAGAATATAGAAAGGGATCAAACTGGAAGGTTTGGTGTCTGTAAGTGCTGCTGAAGTGGAGATTTCGGGCTCTTATACAACATTTTACTCCTAAAAACACGACGATATTTGAATTTTTAGGGCTATAGTATTTTCTCATTTACAGAGTGATAAAGAGAGATATCCAAAATCCCCTCTGTAAAAACTTCTGACTCTAGTATGTCAACAAAATAAAACAAGAATTTTGAAAGTGGCTTTTATCCATTGTTCAGATTTCGGATATGCAAATTAGCGCATATTTAATGAGATATTGCCTAATTTACATATTTAAACACACAATTTGACAAAACTTGTAATACAAAAAATATTTGTCTTAATGTAAGTGATAAACTTGGGAAGTTTCATGGTGATATCTGTTAGTTAAAAATTTTACCCTATTCACCTGTAGTGTCTCCTCAGGCTTCCTATCCATCTTGGACGCCATCTTGAAAATGACACCTTTAGTGGTCAAATTTTGGTAAACTTTTAGTATGTTATTAAGGACATCTAATACTATAAAAAACAGCTGAGAAACCTTTTGTTAGAATTTTTTTAGGGTTATGTGGTTTTTTTTCATATATGTACCCGCCTAATATGTGCGAGTGCGAGATAGAGTCGGTGAGGGAATGCGGAGGAATTACAGAGGTAGAAACGTAATTTATTGTGCTGTATCTTTTGGATGGAGAGAAAAAGAGAGAGAGGGAGAGAGACTATCCTGACTGCTCTCTAACTTTATTTATCCAGTGTTGGTTGACTGAGCACACTACTTTTTTTTTCCTGTTCAGTCAAATGCATTTTGTTGCTGGGAGTTGTTCTGGATGTGAAGTGCCCTGCACTGTTTGCCACCAAGCAGATTTAGTGTTTACCTTCTAGAAGTTGTTGAAGGAGTGTGTATTCATTATTATTTCTCTCCTCGCACTGGATGTTGACAGTAGCATTCATAACATCAAACATTTAAAATCATCTCAATGAGAAGGCAAAAGTGGGATCAGTGCATCACTGCAAACACAGAGTGGTTTGACACTACGAATTATGAAATATCTGTTTTTCCAGGAACAAGCAGTGCTGCAGATGAAGTCAGGAGTTTACTGGTTTTGGTTTTGGTATCAGTCATGCACTCCTGACCTCACCATCGTACCCTTTAGCATCATTTCCCAGAAAATGACTCCAGACTCTTCTTCACAAGCTAAGTGATTCACTTCCCTGAAGCTAGCATCATCGCTCGAGCTGCACCACGAGAAGTGTTGCTTTTCTTTTTCTGCATGTCAGTCACAGAGGAGAGGAGCAGCTCTCAAACCCAGTCTGACTCGCAGCAACTTTAATTTTGAATTACTTTCCCCGTCCTTTTTTCTCTGGAACATGCATATTCATTCCCTCATTCATTGTTCTTCCCCCTCAGCCTGAGTGCCAGCCAGTCCAACAACACATAAAACCTCAGTCACCTACGTTTTAGAAAGGTCATACTGCTGTGGTTTTCTCATTTCCATTTAACACACATGCCCAGAGACCGTTTTTCTGACAAACTCTACCAAGTAAGAAGTAAGAAGTCTTGCACTTTACACTGCATGAGTTTTGGTGATGTTGGCAGTCTAATGGCGTGTCCACACAGATGAAAAGCCTTTTAGCAGCATTTTTCAGATGCCAGTCTCTGACAGAGGGTCTAACAGAGCAGATCCCTCCTATTTCAATCAACCCATCAGTCTACGGCTCATGTCACATGCACCTATACATGGCCCACTGCATTTTTAAAATAGATTCAAATCTATTTGCTTACATTGTAACGATTGCTTATTGAAGTTGCACTTTTGCCAAAATACAGATGGTCTTCTTCACTGTCAACATCGTCCCTAAATGCTCTAAAGCTGCTGCTGCTCTACTAACGTGCTGCTGAAGCTAAACCTCCTGTGCAGTTCAGAACAGAACAAACAAACAGACGAGCAAGCCGAGGTAAAAGCAGGCTTTTATTTGCTTCAACTGCCGACCTAGCTTATATTAGAGTTAGGCGTCTACGTATATGGGACAGACAGGCTTTTATTTAAATTTGAACAAACCTTATCTTCAGCAGAGATGAAAATTACTCTCAAATCGTTCTTTTCTTACTGTTTGAAAGAGTAAAAGAAGGAAAGAGTCAGATTTGGAGCACACATTCATTTAGAAGTGCCGATTAAACTTATTCGAAATACAGTAAATGCATGCACCTCTGGCCATAGACTGTATATAGGCTCCAACTCTTTTGGGCAGTTGGCAGTCGGCTCGAACAACATGACCGGAGGCGCCAGATTCGAGTCAAAAACCTATATATAAATAACTCGGGTAAGGTCGGGCCACAGGCTTCCTTTTTTTTTTTGGCCGCATCGGGGCCGAACGTTAATGCCCGTGAGTACGGCCGCATCAGGACCGAGCTTCAACACCCACAGATCGGACTGGGTGGCGTTTAAATTTTCAGGCCCGTTCAGAACTCTAGCACGAATTAAACAGCTTAGAAACTGCTCAAATAGGCGATCGTGGGCTTTGAGAGGTTGTGCACATTCACAAGAACTTGCAGAAAATAGAAATAGATCAAGCTTCTAATTCAGACTGGCGTCTATTTGCTCAAATCTGTAGCCAGACCCGGCCCAGTACAGGAGACCGACATCTTTTTGAGACTCGGCTTTTATTTGAGAATTTACGGTACTGACATTAACCCCACCCTGCCTCCTGCTTACAGTAGGGCTGAGGTAGTACTTTTTGGATATTGTCCAAGCCGACTTCTAACACACTATGACATCCATCTCCATGTACTGTATCTATCCACTGTGCAGGTCTTCACTGTCTGTAGATCTCACCGTCCCATCGCCTACACAGGGGTTTGTTTTCTTAAAGACTCCCAAATCCACTGCCGACATTACTGTCCCACTGCCTTGTCTCGTGTAGAGCCTGATCAATACAGCGCTGTGTTAGATTGGAAACTTGAGGCTGTGTCTACAAGAATCTATTGATTTCCTCCTTCTTCCCCTGTTCCCTCCTCCTTTTCCGCCCAGGCTCTTCCGTTCAGGCCGGGATCAAAGCGTTTTATCCTTCAGCAAGGTTTGAGGTGTACAGTTCCAGACTCTTGTGTTCTCGGAGAAGGACATAGCCTGTTGGGGATTTGTGTTTTCACTGACCTTGTCTCATCTCTGTACAGTTGATTTTTAGCATAGAAAATGCAGTAATGTGAACTACCCGGAGATTTATGAGCATATTTTTAGTTAAATATCAAGAGCTCGGTGTTATTGGTGGTCTGGTAGAAAAAGGAAAACTCCTCTACACTGTAAAAGAAAGATTATTCTGATTCAGTGGTGGCTGTCAGCTTGCATTGTAAAATATACTGTGTTCTGCAGCAGGGACTGAACCTAGATCAGTTTTAATCTGCATCCTTAAGGCAAGGTCCAAAGAACACCTTTACTGTATATTCCATGTTTCACTCTTTGCTGCTATTTTTCCTCATCCCAAGCAGAAAATTCTCCTTCCTGCACGTCAAACTGGCCATTTAATTCACCACACTGTTTCAAAAATGACTGATCCAGCTGTGGACCATTGGCAGAATAATTCTAACAGCAGCCATATCGTCAGGTTGCCAGTGCAATCGCTGGCTGGCACACCATGGGCCAAGGAAATCATTTAGTTAAAGGTGACCAGATTTGAGTCCCTCTGAGAGGTCTTTGATTGGATGTGAAGTGAGGGGGGTGATTCATCATAGTTAATAAATACAGTTGACAGCTCAAATCAGCAGGAGAGAGCATGTGCCAGGTATGCCTCCCACTGCTGCTTTATACCGCATGCAAATACGGACAATTAACTTTTCCCATACACAGTTGCAGAGCCTTTATGCAGGGAGTTATACACCACTAGGCGTGCACATGGAGCCAGGAAAGACTAGACCAAGCGAAGGACGGAGAGTAGAAATATCCATCTAAAACAGACCATTACTTCTGACTTGGATATCTGAATAAAGGTTCCTTATATTACACTCTTCCGGTGTTTTATTTGAATTATTGAACCATACGAAGATTTATCTGTGGTTTTTAAGAACTAAAAACCATCTCGGTCTAGTTTTACGTCTTCTTTCTCACGCCTCGGTCTGGAGATCCGGTAAGAACAGGCTGCTTAATGAATCAGGGCCACAGATTGGCTGCCAGTTTTCTGAATGATCCAATAAAAATATAGCAGAGTCAAGGTAAATCTGTTATCCTAAATCTTGCATGGTTAGATGCTGGGTTCAGTTGAGCTGTGTTGGAGTGGATGTCATGGCGTCTTGTTTTAAAACACATGGCTGACTGGCATTTTATCCAATTACACATTTATTCTTTTACAGTATTAATATAGGACCTACAGTAGACCTGGTTGATGACATACATGTGCAGTAACTCACTGCCTACTAACTTGCTTGCACCAGTTTGACTCAGTTTGCACACATCACTGCACATACTTGACCCTTTGAAATGCAGCAAATAACTACATTTGAATGAACAACGAAGATGAAATTGTTTTAATTCGGTGCCGTTAATAATTCCTGTTATTATCACGTTGTGTTTTGCTCGGCGGGTTGAGGCCGTGGCTGACCAGTGGCAGGTGCGTCCGAGCCGCGGCCTTGTGTTAAGCTGCTGCTCTAAGCCCTCAGCTGCACACAGTCAACTCGCAGGATTAACTTGCCTCGGCTCCGAACGTCAGGGCTTTCGTCGTGTCTTAATAGAATTTCATACTCTATCAAAGCAAACCGGACTGGACGGAGCTATACTGTTTCATTCTTTCATACAAGTGGATTTGCAGAGTTATGCTTCTTCCCCACCAGGAAATTGTAGAAATGTCTCATTCTTACCTCGAGCCTCTGTTAGACCTCCTTTACCCAAGTCTTGTTTGTATCACAGATATTGCTTAAGTCCATGAGAGACAGATTTCCTTGTCAGGCATCTACAAGGACAAGGCCAGCAATACAGTAGTAGCTCCACACTAGTTGAGATGTTTTGGTTTCTTCTATTTTTCTCTCTTTATGAATAGAGTGTTACATCACACGCTGTGCAAGCCACCACTGTCATTTCAGTGCATGTGCAAATCCATAGTTGGTAATCTAATGTATTAGAGTGTTTCTGTCACATTGTTTTGTTGCACTCTTAATTTGCAGAGTCTTAAAAGCTGAGGTCTTTTTGTTAGTCCATACAAAGTAGATAAATACACATTTGTCATGAGGACGATCCTGTTATACTTGCTCCACTCTGTCCGAGTTTATTCTGCTTCGTGCAAACGGCTTCGATCCACTTCTTGATTATGTAGTGACGTAGTTGGTGCGTTATCAGCACATTGTAGCTTGTAGATTGCTGCTGATGCGTGAAAATGTTATTTGGGTGAGCGTGTGGTCATCCTGTGCATCTTTTTTTTTTTTTGCAATTTGCTGAACTTTACTGCTTCATCCTCTCACAGTTTTCTTTTCCTGCTCAACACTTTGAGGGTTTCTACTTGTCGATTGGAATTTACACTTCGTCCTCTCTAAGCATGTTAGTCAATAGCCACAGTCTGAGTCTGATTAAAGCAGTGTCTCTAACTAACAAAATCGGCTCTTTGGAGGATAATAGCATTACCCCTTCCTCTCTCTCTCTTTCTCTCTTCTTCCTTTGTGCCGCTGCTTCTGATCACAGAACAGCAGCATCCCTGAAAAGCAAACACTGCCTTAAACACACACATACACACACAAAAACACAACCAAGAGCCAAGAGTGCACATGCACCCACACACGCACGTGTGCAAGAATGCAATGCCCCCGCTGGCACCCAAATAACACGCATGCACAACAAAAACAGCATCCAGCCGAGTCCTTGTTCTGTGCCAGTCTTTGCTCTCAGAGATGTTAAATGAGGGCATTGATACATAAATTTGCATTTGTTTCATCCACAACCGTCCTCCCAACTAAAAATCTATAACTGCGTGCCCCCAATTTGCCAGGCAGCTTCAGATGCTTCTATTCTGGGCTTGTTTCATGTGAGTCGAGCGCAGCGTTGGATCGATGCGGTTGTGTGTAGACTCTCTTCACACATAAGTGGGCTAAACAGCGATCTCTCACCACGCCAAAATGTGCAGTTTGTCAATGGGTAATCCACGGAAACACCACCCAAATTGCTGTTATGTTGCAACTGTGTGTATTATTCGTACTTGAAGCGCACACAACACACAAACACAAACACACCCATATGACCAGTGATCTCTGATGTGAAACCGTGTCAGTGGTGGAGCTCATGCAGAGCCGCTGAGCAGGTGATTCAGACTCGGCTGTAATTTGACTTGATTGACGTGGAAACGGAGAAAGAGCAGAGCGTTTCATCCAGACTGTGTTTTCTGCTGTAGATAAGAACTATACTCCCTCAGTGATGTTACAGACAACAGCTCCTCTTTCCTCGTCCTCTTCTGTAGCACTCTGCACTCAGCTTCTCTATGAAACTCAGGCATCTCCGGGACCCTTCCTCCTGCCTTCACCTGAAAAACACCCAGAATGTGACTTTTGCCCGTCAGCTGAATGAATCTGAATGCTCTCTCTTTTCCGGCTCTTGTTTCACCTTACCCCTCTCCCACCCCCCCACCGCCCCACACCCTCTCCTTTGACCTGATCTGAGTTATCATTTGGAGTCTTGACCTCCCTGTGACCTTTGTGAACCCTGATGACCCCCCCCCCGACTGGCTGTTGGTTGGTGGTCCTGAATGAAGCGCATCTCTTACAGAGGGTGGGGAACCTTGGAGCGGCGGCTCCGCAACTCCGGCTCCAGGCAGGGGGGGCACCCAGGGCAGAGAGCCCGCTCTGGGCAGAGGGGGCCCCTCCGCCACCGAACTACAGGACCCCAGTAGAAACAGGAGAGCTCATCCCAATTGGGCCATACTGGGTAACAGCATATAAGAGTTGTGTTTATTTCTGTTTGTGTGTGTTTGATCGTGCATGATTGTTTTCTTGAGATTAAAGGTCCAGTATGTAAAATGGAGGGGAAACCGTGACATTTAGCGTTCAGATTGTAGATTGCACCCCTCCCATCGGCAAAGTGATGGTGGCCTCTGAGGACAAAAAACTTGTTCACCACGACTGGGACGACTTGGAGTATTTAAGGAGCATGGAGCGATGAGGTGAAGATCTAAACCATTTTACGATATGTCTGCTGTTTCCTCCTCCTTCTTCTTTCCTTCTGCCTTCTTCTTCAAAACTCGCGAAACGGGCTGCCGTACAAACATGGCGGCTAAGATGGCTATATATATTGAAGAATAATTATAAGGCTATACGAAGACCAAACAAATTTGATTTCATAGCAGTTATACACTTATACAAATATGTTCATGAGTAGTATATTCAGATTTTGACAATAAACCATGACAGTTATTAAGACAGACACAAAGAGAAAGTGAGCACACTCCTTACAGTATAAAGTCCAAATTGTCCAGGTGTGCTGGAGAAAGCTGTGTTGCTGAAGCTCGTACGTTGTGGGCCCGTGCTGCCTGGATTAAAGAAAAATGATGGATAAACCTATGAGTGCTGGCTATCTGTGTTTCTTCTGAGACATGGCATATTCCACATCTTCAGATTGACTTCAGTATCTGCAGCTTGTTGATTTTCTTTGACGTGATTCATGGCAGAAAGGCAGAGAAACAGTTGTGTAACTTTGTGCAGATGTTTGACGCTGCACAACAGCTGGCTGGAGACACATCTGTCGTTTTTATTACGAGGTACCAGGTTACAAAAGAAAACTGTCACTGCACACCCTGCTTCTTCTGAGAAGTGTCACGTTTTCATTAGTAATGTTTTCTTGCTCTCTGACCAAGTTATGAAACGTGTAAGAAGTAACTGAGAGTGAGCACGGCTGCACACGGCAGATCTTTTCTCACGCTCATTTTGTCAGAAGAGCTACTGGTTTTCAAAAATCATCTGTCTGTTTATACCAATGAACCCACATGTTTTCTACTGTTTCCTTCAGTCGGTTCAGATTTCATCTTTACGACTGATGAAGCAGACCACATCTGAACCGCATCAAAACCAAACTGTTGTAGTTTACAATATTACTGAATATATCACAGGATTTGAAACGCAGATTGAGAATCAAGCTGCTTCTGAAACACAAGACTGGTAACGTCAACTTTTTTCCTTTTATCTGTTGAGCTGTTCACACACAGACTTCCCCCTCCTTGGTGTCAGATTTAGCCGGTTATAGATTTTGGGTTCCCCTGGGACGCATCTGAGAGAGGTGTCAGTCCGTCGGCCCGTCGGTCCGTTTGTCTGCTTAGTCAGCCGTGTCAGGGAGGGTTGACATGTCCTTCAGATGAGTTTCCTACAGCAGATGTGCTCTCTGTTGAAAAACCCTGGAGAAGAGACGGAGGGGTGGAGCGGGAAGGCGGAGAGAGACGGATAGAAGTGGGAGGGTGGGGCGAGGGGCTAGAAGTAGAGGATATGTCATATTTTGATATTCCCACTGTGGCATTTTGGCTTATGAATTTCCATTTTAGAGGGCAGTCAATGTCCGTGACTGCTACATTAGTTTTATGGCCAAAAACAGCTTATTGAAGGCCGTGATGGTGGAAACGGAAATACTTCACTTTGCACTACGGCCTGCTGAAAAGTTAACTTGCTATGTCTTTGTGAATGAAACGTGCCATTATTTGGCGATTCACTGTATAATTTCAATTGCACACAGACACACTCACAACTAGGAATGTCACGATTTTCTTGGTACGATTATTGTCAGAGAAATAATCACGGTATTATGATTATCACGATTATTATGCATTAATTAATTTCACAACACTATGAATGTGTAAAATCAAATACAGTCAAAATATAATTACATTACTCATACGTTTATACAAAATATTTCAAGTATCTACTAATATATGACCAATTATTAATCCCCAGAGGAAATGTGTGAAATATTCAGGTCATGAATTGTCGTCTATACCAAATGTTTGCGTTTTTGTTTTGTTTTGCTTTTTTTTTAAATTAAAAATGACACGCTAACATTTAAATTCCTACCAATTCAATGTTACCTTAGTTAAATGGACCAGTATCTGTGCATTTATTTTTATTTTTGCGCACATCTGCCGATAAGGTTCCAACATCAAATTTTTGTGAAAGTAACGGTATTTAGGAATCTTTACGATTAAATAATTGTGGCGTTTAATACCACTATTAATTGTGAAAACAAGTAATCGTGACATCCCTACTCACAACGAAAAGATGCTTTTACTGAAATAAAAAGACATAGGCAGGTTTCAAAGATGAAATGCGTGGACCTCACATTTGCACGCACAACTGACCAAAGAAGCGTATACAAGAAATGCTCATTCGCTGGCAAACTGGCACGTTTTCTGCTGCGAGTCTGGCTGAAGGCGGGATTACATCAACACTGCTGAGGGTGAGGTTGAATCATACTGAACTGTGTGTTGTGTCTAACACCTGAGGCGCAGCACAAGTCGACTCTCTCCATTTCATTAGGAGCATTTCCATCCACCTGCTTTTTTTTTTAATGCATATCTGGGCTTTGGGAAGTAAACACTCGAATTGGAAATAAGGGTGAAAAGTGTACAAGAAAAAAGTTTTTACATTCGAGGGAAAAGAAGTTAGACTATCGATGTGATAAAAGCGAATGGAATATTTCAATAAACAGTGCTGTTGTACTTGTCTCTGCTTCTCCTACTGTAAACAAGGCGCCCCTTGCTGGGATTTACTGTTGCGTACCCCCACTGTGCAGACAAAAAACCCTCAGAATAAAAAAGAGCAACAGCATCAGACGAGCCTGTGCTCTTCTCCATAACTCAGGTTGAGCTTGGAAAATAACATAAAAATAAGACATTATAGCTAAAAAGTCAGCAATGAAACACCGCAATAGGCCAGAATGTGATGTTGTTGTTGGAAAAGCTGCAGAATCATGTGAGTTGAGATAATGTTATATCTTTTTTCTCCATCCAGTCGTTGGTGCTTCAGAAATAAAGGTCAGCTGATATTTAGGATGATGAAAGTGTGGATGTATGGTCACTTGACTGTGTGTAGCGCCGCTCTGTAGTATTTTGCGATAGCCACAGAAGCTCCATCCCCCTCTTCAGACACTTTTATTTTGACAAAGTGTCTCAGAGAGACATTTATGCAAAGGTTGATATGTCGCTCTGCCACTCTCCGCCTGTCACGCCTAAATGTTCCTGCTACAGTCTGAGTTGTGTGGGTTTGTGCCTGTGTGTGTGTGTGTGTGTGTAGGAGACAGAGTATGTGTGAGTGTATCCTCGGGGATGCTGGTGTTCAGATTAATTAAAAACTTCAATCCCTCTGTTCTCTGACAGGAGTATGGATGCCGCCGAGGGCTTAACTGTAAATACTGTTTCTCCAAAAAATTGTCATTTAAAAAGATTCATCGTTGCAGGTAATAATTGTCGTTTAAGGCGCCACAGCGAGGATTTGAAAAAGAGGAAATAAATGGACTTTGTGAATTGCCTTTTTACACTTTTATGAGCATCGCTTGTTTCAAGTTAGCTGTAAAGTGGAGACTAAATGGGAGTTGGTCAGACAGCAAATTTTCACCTCATTATTTTCACTGTAATTATAGTTTTCTGACCTTCTTCACTTGTTTTAAGGCTCAGTTTCTGTATATAGGCTGTGTGCATGTGGACTCAGGCTTCATGCTTTCACAGTATTAACACAGAACTTAGACCTGCAGCAACACAATATTACTTTACACAGTATGGGACATTTTAAATGAAGAAACCAACTGTCCCTCCACAAACACACGGCTCATCAACAAAGTCTTAAGTTTTGGGATGAAGCCTTTGTTTTTATTTCTTCATCAGAGAAGTTCATTTCATAAAAAATAAAGAGTCAACATAAATGGTGCCACATACACCATAACACATCAAAGGTATAGGACAGGAGGGGGACGTTGCACAAGCCCGTCTATATTTAACATCTCGATAAATGTCACGCCCGTGTTGTTTGGTCGGGTCAGAGCTCAGTGGTCAAGACCCACTGACACATTTCTGCTGGTGTTTTTAATTGGAACAGAATTGATGGTTAAACAGTGCAACCCTCAGAACAAATAACAACAGTGTTCAACTCTTATCGACCACCATGAGGTAACCCCCCCCAACCCCCCCAAAAAAAGTGTCATGTGGAGAGCAGAGCCGCTGGAGAACAGCTTCACTCGGGGCTCTTTGTATCTCAGGCAGGTGGAAAACGCTCTGTTCAGCCAAGAATAGGCCGACGTTTCATAGCATTGAAATGTTAGCAGCAGTGGAAGGATGTGAAATTGTTTCCGTTGTGAGAAAACATTTTATAAGGAGAGTGGTTGAGTTGTGCAGTTCCAAGGTGGCTGACAGTACAGCGAAGAAAAGGTGAGGAGGTAAAAAAAAAAGAAAAAACCTTGTCGTATTTTAGAGCCCCATGATGAGTCTGAGGAGTGAAAGGTGTTTTATAGTGAATATAGGGAATGTTTTCTCATGATCTCTGTAAATTGGAGATTGGAACTAAGCCTTGGGCTAATATTGCTGATTATCACTTATTTATTATCCCAAATTGCCTGATATTTTTCACAATACTGAAAGAAAAGCATTTGTTTCATTTATTTATTCATTTTCTTTCTCAGTCTGCCAAGTCTGACGTTATATTATACAGTACCTCCCTCCCCTCCTCCCTCCAACAATGCAGTATATCGTGATCAATAAGCATTTTGATAATTTACTCGAATGTAGTATTTACGGCAGCGGGAGTTGAGCTGAGGACTCCCGGCCGGCTCAGGGGCATTTATTTTGCGCCCACATCACGCCCCCCCAAACGCTCGGCGATCGATTTGTCCCTTAACAACTTTTTAAAACCTTTTTCACTGTTAAAAATCAAAACTCTGAAAAAAAAACTCTCTGTAATGGAGCATTTTGGATAATGCAAGTGAAATCAGTTATTCTTTGGCTTCTCAAAATGGAGTTGGATAAAACACACAGAGGAGAGTCAGAACACCCCCGACTACCCCCCCAATACCACCCAGAACACCCTGTCATCATCTCGTAGCCTCGTCAGCTCAGCAGATTTGGCCAGTGGCCCGCTGTCTTCTGGATGAGCTGTTATCATTAAATGAGCAAGACTAAAATCTCCTCCCGAACCAAATGAGTCATGACTGTCTGAAAGAGAGAGAGCTTATTTTAAATCAGCGTTCTTAGTCAGAGGAGCTTATACGGGGGGGCCACGCCCAGAGCTTTTCGACTTTCATCCCTTTTGTGGAGACTTTGCACAATTCTTACAGCCTTAATGTGAAATACTGATGACTGAAGAGAAACAGAGCTGTAAGGTAAATATATTATTTAGCTCTGTTACAGTTTAAATAAGCATCTTTTAGAGGAAAACTTATGGCGCTTCATAAAATATTACTAATCTGCATCAATTAAGCATGAAACGAGAGATGTGCTGATGAAAGAGATCAAACAATGGAACAGGGAGGTGGATGAAATATTTAATTTAAAGGTCGCTGACCATGATTAAATCAGCGACAGTGACGCTGGCGTATTTCTCTTCCCTGCTGTGACGACTGCAGCATGGGTCACTGGTTCAGTCATAAAGCTAAAAACCATTAGACTATACTGATGATGTTAGTTCATAATTCATGAGAGGCACATGTGTGTTTGGGTGCATGAGCCCATCAAACTGTCTGACTGCAAGTAGACTAGGCAATGTGGTCAAGAGTCACGCTATGAAATTGATTCAATAATAATAATAGTACTTTGTATCACAGGTCTGTAAAGAATTCTGTTCTGATAATAATTGAGCAAATAAAAATATTTTTCTAAGAGGAAGTTTATAGGCGTGTCTGTGTAGTTTTCCATTTAAATCCTATAATCGATATGAACTCATTGGTCAATATCCACTTATACAAATGCGTAGAATTAAATGTACATTACATTTACACATATATTTCACATTTGTTCAGCTCAAGTGTTGCACTGACTATTAAGAGTATTTAGTTTTTCACTTAGTTGCAGCTACTTCAGTTTGTTTCAAGGTAATTTTAGGCAACTCTGAACCCATAGGATAAAAAAGTAGAACTGCAACAGGAAATTTCCACTGCTTTTAGATTTAACTAACTAGACAGATATTGGAGATTTTAGGCGAGAAATAAGTGAGAAATAATGATTTATTGCTTTTAATCTTTTTTTAACCTACAAAAAACATAATCATGTGCTAACATTAGCTGTGGTTAACAGATTATGACAGGAGAGATGTGAGTTGGACTTTTCAGAGCTGAAAAAATCAACTTCATATATCTTTTCTGACAATAAAACTACATGTTCATGTCTTTTGGCAGTTTTGCACTAGACTATCTTGTTACCAATCAGCCAAAATACACATTAATGACCACCTTAATGATCAATTTGGACCTGAATTTTGGAAAATATGACACAGTATGACCATGTTTTCATAATCTGACTTTAGTTACAGTAATAAACAAGATAAATATGGTACAAATTCACAGATCACAAAAGGCTTTAAGATCTACACAACATCTGTTTGTGTTTGTACTGAGTGTCTTGCTTTAAGCCACACAAAAAAAAGCCATTTAATTCCAATAGTGTGAGGTTAAGTTGATGTGAAAATTAAAAGGCAATAATGAGGCAGGATCAGAGCTACAGGAAGATAAATAAGGCTAATGAACTGTTGAAAGAATACATATTTAAAGAGGTGTAGAAAACTAACAAACCCAGAAACTTCATTAGGCAGATTTACAAAAACAAGGAAGGGTCAATAACATGACTCTCTAATTCTGTGTTTACCCAACACTCCTCCTCCTCCTCCTCCTCCTCCTCCTCCTCCTCCTCCTCCTCCTCTTCCTCCTCTGCTCGCTCACCTCCTCCTGTCCAGTTTGTTGAAGCAGAGCGGCACAGGTCAGTGAACGTGGCGCGAGCCCCCGAAGGAAACCGTGGCGGTCGGCTATAACCAGACAGGAGCAACAAGACACCCAACACCACCACAGGTTACCGGCGCTGAGCCAAAAACAGAAAACCTCGCACAATATCACACCGTCTGCATTCACACTCAGAGTTACACTGATACACATTCAGGTTAAAAAGACACAATAACGACACAGAGAGCATCCCGGGAGAGCCTGAAATAACACATGGAGGAAAAATAAAAAAGCCTCATGAGAATCGGAGCTGGCACGGCCGCGCCACCTTAAGGGGATGTGTGTGTGTGTCTGTGTATGTGCATGTGTCGGAGATGCTATTATTCATAAACAGAGACAAACATGGTGTGAGTGGTTTTAAGGTCAACGGAGACAGTAAACAGTGAAGCTGGCCGACCTGGGGGTCAAACCACTTTAGGCTGTCAGGACTGAACGGGCCGGCGGAGTGACTTTAATTAGTCTGAATTTCCTGAAATCGTGTTATTATTGTATTGTTTGTTGAGTGAGAAGACAACTATTAACGCTGGTGTGTTATGACGGAGACGGAGACGGAGAAAGAGCCAAACAGAAGCAGCAGCGGAGGCAGTAAAAACAAAAAAAGAGGCAAAGACAGATGCCTGCTGTCCCTGTTGTGTCTCTCTTTGTGTGTGTGTCCATCATGTGAGTGCACCGCTGCGATTGCTCACAACTTGTACTTCATCCATTATTCACAGCTTCGCGCTGACTGAGAGAGGGGGACTTATCACCGTCCAGCCAGAGGGACGGGGAGGTGAAAGGGACATATTGTGCAGTTGGACCAGCGAGAGGGCGGCTGCTGCACGGCCACACCGCACTAATGTGCATCGTGTGTGTGTGTGTTAGTTTGTGTGTGTGTGTGGGTGGTGGGTGTTAATGTGTGTGAGAATATAGTGTCAGCCTTGTTGTGCATCCTGCAGAGAGCCAGGTGTCCTGATGTGTGATTCACAATACTCTGCTGGTCTGCCTGTGGAGCATATCCCTTCAAATCACTGTTGTTGACGTGCACACAGACACACACACACACACACACACAATACACACAATGCTGCCTCTGCTCCATTCTGTGGACTGAAAAATGAGCATGGGCATCTTCCTTCCCACTGTTCCCAGTATGCAGCGTTAGTGGGAAGGCTGTGGTAGCTCAGACCTGGGTGCACAGTTTGGCGTGGCCCCACCGAGCTGTTTTGACTCGCTGCATTAGGCTCCTGAGGACGAGCTGGGGGACTTGGCAGAAAAGTGAGAACTTTTTTGGCGGGAAGCGATGACATTTTAGCTTTAACTGAGCGGACTCTAGTATATCCTTTCTCTTGTGTTCGGGTCACCAATAACCGGTTTTCAGGTTTTAAATGCATAAAAGTACCACATAAATTTGTTTATAGGCTTTTTGACTTTGTCAGGAACCAAAATAAAACAAACAAAGAAAAAATCAGAAAATTCTAAAATGCTCTGGTTAAAATTTTCACACAATAAGAACAATAATGAGAATTAAAACTGAAATAATAAGTGCAAAACCAACCTTTTCATGGATAAGGAAGCCTAACAACGTAACCAAGAGATGAGAAACTAATGGGATGATAAATAATTGTTTTAGTGTGTTTTACAGCTGATTTAAGACTTGGGTCAAAGCCGACCCTAACAACATAAATGGTATCAGAAAGCTGCAAGAGGAAGGTTCAATTGAAACCAAGGGGATACTGACAAAAAAAGGCCCAGGGGCACACACCAAAAAAATATTAAAACCAATATTTTCATGGATAGGAAGCCTAACAATGTAACCAAGAGAAGAAAAACACATTGGATGAAAAAAAAATGTTTTTAGTGTATTT
The DNA here is from genome assembly GCF_045865225.1 of Trachurus japonicus. NCBI lineage: Eukaryota > Metazoa > Chordata > Actinopteri > Carangiformes > Carangidae > Trachurus > Trachurus japonicus. Next base: position 6,875,491 of record NC_140921.1, on the reverse strand, counting down.
TACAGCTGATTTAAAACACGGGTCAAAACTGACCAGAACACCATAGATGGTAGCAGAAAGCTAACACAAGACAAAGGATATACTCGAATATGGTGTCTAAGACACTAGCACAGCAAGAACGTGACTTATCACATTAAACATTAAACTACATCTGTAAGAAGCCAGCAGAGATGGAACTGTGTTTGTAATGTGATTTAGATGAAAGTGAAGACAAAGCCTCCTCTCCTCTTCAGGGACGGACCAGTTTCTAAAGCTCATACTAATGCATCTGAAAAAAAAAAAAAAAAACTAATCTAGAGCTGTCTCCTTACATCCGTCCTTTCTCTTCCACATATCCTGGGTCAGATTCTGGTGGCAGCAGGTTAAGCAAAGTTCACCAGACGCCCCTCTCTCCATCTTTCCACCTCATCCCGGGTGTTTCCAGGTTAGATGAGATATCTAATCTCTTCAGTGTGTTCTGGGTTTACTTTGAGCCCCGGCCTTAGATGTGCCTGAAAGATCTCCAAAGGCTCTCAGCCGTCATCCTAACTGGACGCTAGAACCTCTTCACCTGATTCTCGTAGTTTTGAAGAAGCAGCCGGCTCTTCTCCGAGCTCCTCTCCCTGTGCAGGAAACCTCACTCCAATCTGGGATTTCTTCCTTCTGGTTGCTTGGGAAGAAACAACGACTGTTAAATCACAAACATGTGAACACTGAACGGTCTATCCCAACTCCATTAGGAGCGGTGCAGTGTTTTTGGGGCAGAGATTCACCGCCTCAGACTTGGAGGTGCTGATTCTCATTCAAACCGCCCCGGTCCAACAGAACCACATTGTCTATGACATGTGGTTAAATTCTGCTGCAGAGAAGGCTCAACCCTGTAATCAATTTTAAAGAGACAATACAGTGGGTTCTGACTCGGTTTGGATCACACATTAACTGCTGGATACAATCTTAAAGGTCTAGTGTGTAATAATTGTCAAGGTTTATTGGCAAAATCTGAATATACTACCCATGCATATATTTGTATAAGTGTATAATCGCTATGAAATAAAATTGGTTTGGTTTTCGTAGCCTTATAATTATTCTTTCATAAAGCAAGGGTCTTGCTTTAGAGAGTGTCGCCATCTTGCATCTTGCCGCCATGTTTGTACGGCAGCCCGAACGGAAAATCCAGCCAGCCAGAGAGCGCGTTTCACGAGTTTCGCGTTCATAAATAAACCAACTAAGAAGAAGGTGGAAGGAAATAAGAAGGAGGAGGAAACAGCAGACATATGGTAAAATGGTTTAGAGGTTCACCTCATCGCTCCATGCTCCTGAAATACCCCCAGTCATCCCAGTCTTGGTAAAGAAGTCCTTTGGTCCTCGGAGGCCACTGTCACTTTGCCGATGGGAGGGGCGAGTGCGAGCGAGTGAGCGCTGCAATCTAGAATCTAAACATTCGATGTCACGATTTTCCCCCCATTTTACACACTGGAGCTTTAAATAAGTAAAGTAATTACATAAGAAACTGTTCAATGCAAAATGTCCCAATGTGCAGTCTCTAGTGCGAGAGTCTAAGACCCAGCTAAGGCCGTGCACTAGTCCATTCTCTGCTGACTTCAGACTGCGTTACAGATCCGACTGCAGCAGCAGACGTTTCCAGATTTTAAATTTCACCACCAGCTGCTCACATTGAAGTTTGTATATCAGCTACAAACACACCCTGAGTTCGTTCAGTTGAGCTTTGTTTCATCCCTCCCGAAAGCAACATAAGGTTCCAAGACTCATATGAGTTATTTATATATATATATAAAAAAGAAAGAACTATATAATTACTAATCAAATGTTGTTGTTTTTTACTTATCGAAAAAGCACATGACGGCACTAGGCAGGACAGTTGTGCCAGATTGCTGTGGGGCAGGAAGCTTTGTGAGGCTGAAAGTGGAGGAGATAATGATGTAAATACCGGCCGTCGTGGTCGCTCAGCTGCATTTGAATAATGAAGCCTGAGCTATGTGCAGTCATTTTCTGGTTTGGTTTGGAGCTCAAGCGCCGGTTGTATGTTGACACGCAAATGTCAACATATGGTTTCCTTAGCAGCGCAGTGTGTGTGTGTGTGTGTGTGTGTGTGTGTGTGGTCCTGTAATCCCAATCAAATCCAGATTTTTATGGTGTCAGAGCTGCAGCTTCCTGAGATTCATGGTGCATTCAAGACAACTCGGAGGTCGGAATTCCCATCTCGGAAATGTCCATCTTCCAACATCATTGTCTTCACACTGCAGGAACTCTATTATTGTGGCTCATTGCTGAAAATGAAAAATGTATGCAACGGTAAATTATGTTTATTTTGGAGGCAAATGAAGAGGAGAGGAGACGCTGCAGATGTACATATAGGCGTTACAGCCTTGATAACGTTATTTGTTACATACGAGAACCACAATTTCACATATAAACATATTTCATATAGTGCAATAATGCACAAAAAATATGCATTAAAACCTCAACAAATAACTTCAAATTTTCAAATTGTAACCGTTTAAGATGAAGGCCGCCATGTTTTGATGTTGTCATGATGTCAAGTCGGAAAGTCGGAGCTCTGAAATGATACCCGAGTTTCCGACCTGTAATTTCCGAGTTAATTCATTTTTGACAACTTGGAACTTGTTTTTTCCCGACTTCCGAGTTGTCTTGAACGCAGCATCAGGTTCAGCTTGTGATTTGGCTTCCATGCCGTGATGAGGTTCCACCAGCGAGGTTTCAACCGAGCCACATCACATCAACAAACGCCACAACGCGTTGCAGCACACGTTTTTCTTTCACTTGGCAGAGATTAGTGTGAGAAAAGACTTCCAATCAGGACACTGAACTTTAAACCGTGGACACGGCTTCACATACTGTAGTTTGGGTCTTTTTTATCTGGAGAAGTGAGAGCGGCTGCTCGGTTTCAAGATGTTTAGTGGGTAGAGAAGAAAAAAACAAGGTATTGGCTGGTCACATTCACTTATTTACATGACGGGTGAATACTGATTTGTGTGTGTAGGTGTGTGTGCGTGTCCTTGCCAGAGACTTGATGCAGCTGTGTTGATGAATGTATAGGCAAGCATGTGTGTATCTGAGTATGTGTGTGTGTGTGTGTGTGTGTGTGTACACTCGAATTTGCGTCTCTGCCAGTGACTCATTTTGGAATTGCCCTACAGTGTATTTCACAGGAAATACAAGTTATAGAGTTTAAGAGAGTTAAAGTAAAGAGTTGGATTTGCTGTGCAGCTTTGTGTGTGGAGGAATGAGTGTGTACGTGTGTGTGTGTGTGTGTGTGTGTGTGTGTGTTAGAGAGAGAAAGAGACAGACAGAGCAAGCCAGCGAGCGTAGGCTGTGTGCTTAAACTTGAGAGATTTACATGCAAAGCGCTGGTGCTCCTGCATCTTAACTTGGGGAGGTGAAGGTTGAAATGTACTCAGTGCAAATGCGCTTACGACTGGCGAGGAAACCAATTTCATTTACAAGTGGGAACTCAAAGTAATGTATTCCTACACTCAACCACACTCCATCTTAAGATGTTTGACTTGTTTTCCCTGACTAGAGATTTATACCCCAGAATAACCAGGCTACGATGCGATGAGTTAATTCACCCTGCACAGCTGTTTGGCTGATGCACTTCCAGACAGAATTAGCCGCCCGTTTTCATACTTACCAAGGAATTAATAAGTAAAGTGAAGTGAAGTGTGATGGCTTAACAGATACAACTGTTTTGTTTTTTTCTCTTCGCTCTCCTCTCAAATTTTTCCATTGAGGTAAATCACTTCAGTTTGGCGTGTAGCAGAGGTCTGCTCCATGTGAAGTAGTGCTCTTCTCCTCTGGGTTGCAGTGCAGTAATGGAGATAAGAGGAAGAGGTGGTGGTGGTGGTGGTGGGGGGGGTAACTACTCCTACAGTGGGTAAATGAATGTGAAAGTATATATTAATGCACCAGTTCATTTGTTGAACAAGAGCGAATTTGATCCCGATGGAGTCCGAGGTCATTTATGCAATTTTTGCTTCACTTTCACAAGGGAGCAGAACTCTTTAATTTTATAACTTTCAAGCCCCTTAAGCTGAACTGTGAGATGTGAAATGTGCGTAGGAACTCAAATAGGTTCAGAGAGAGAGAGAGGATGTGAAACCTAAAAGAGCAAAGTGGGGTTACGTGTTGTGTCTTTTCCTCAGCCAGGTATATATTTATATATATATATATGACTACATAAAGTAGTTTAATAACTAATTTTAGACAAACGTAATGTGCCTGCTGCATAATATTTCTGCAAGTAAGTGGGAAAGAGGCTTTGAATCCAAATATTTAAGAGGGTCTGAGTTTATATTAGAGCGTGTGGGTGTAAATTAGTATGATAAAGAGATTTATCTTTATCATCTTTAAGTGCATTTTTAATTTGATTAATAATGCATGAGTTTTTTTTTTTTTGGTCTGGCACGAATTCACGTATATATTTAAACCTTACCATTTGCACTGAAGCTCTATAGTCACGTCTAATTCTGCAAATATAGTGAAAGTTTTTCCTGATTTCTCTCCATAAATGAAGATATGCTGTTTCTCTTATTGCAGGTTTTCTCACCTGTTCATGTATATTGAGTGATGAGTCATTCATATATAAACTATGAGCTGTGATTGTCCAGCTTTTTGCTTCCAAGCTGATGAAACCTGAGTAAACTACAGTATGTAAATGTTTTTTCAGAATTGCCAGGTGACATGTGAAACACATTGATGCTGCAGTTTCCAGATATTTCAGCTCTGTAGTTTGGTGTTGCCGTGGGTCACAGGGGTCAAACATGCAGATGAGCAGCACATATTCTGCATACAGTTGCTACAACACCCATATTTGCAGAAGTTGTATTTCACTTCCTGTCATCCCTAAATAATTTGCTCTCGCTCCTTTCTTCTCTCCTCCTCTCATCTCTTCTCTCTCCGTTCCTTCCTTCCTTGCTTTTTTTTTATCCCTTTTACTCTCCTATTCCTCCCTATACTCCCCCACAATCCCCCTCTCTCTCCTCCTCTCCGCTTTGTGCCATGTTGTAGCTGGGATTATGTGCTCAGGCTGCCAGTTATGCTCGGCTTGCCTGCACTCCACTCCCTGGCCTATGGTGTATTTACACAAGGAATTGAATAAGTTGGAGGAAGGTCTGAAACTATTTCTTATTACCATTAGACTCCGGCATGGTAATGAATATGGGGATTTGGTTGTCAAATAGGTGTTAGTGGGACCTGTGTGGATTCGTGTTGTGCAAACTGGGTTAGGAGGAAATGCATTTTCTTATATAACATATATATGAAACTCCAGCAGAGGAGAAAGAAAATATATATAGTATATAGTGTGTATCGAATACATTTGATTTTGGAGGATGCTGTTTTTAATTTGAGTCAAGTTTTTAGGTCATGTTTTTCACTTATTTCTGTTTACATGAATGTTTTTTTTTGTGCCACATTTCACTCAACGCCTCGGTTAACTGAAATGAGAAACCACTTGATGAAGTCAAATCCAAGTAAATAGAGCCTGTAACTCTCGCCACAGTGTCTTTAGGGGGTTCAGTATGGAAAGATTTAATTTCTAAACCACAATTCAGGATGTAGAGAACAGATGTGGCTCGGCCCGGTTTGGACCGGCCTATGGCTGTGACTGCAGCTAATCTTATTGTCCACATAGAAGATCATATAGCGGCTCAAGTAGCACGCAGACATAGGTGAAGTTAATTACAGAAAGCCAGCGTGAAGTCTCACACACGAGCAATTAATTTATGTCGCACTGACTTTTGTCTGAGCATCGTGGGACTTGGCGTGAAGGCAGCTGTTGATTTTGGCCGTTTCTCTGTCCGTGAGAGTTATCACTGTTGATATATAGATACACATCAACCATACTCTGACTACTCTATAAAAAATAAAAAAATAAACACACACCCAGTGTATTCACCGCAGATATGTGACACCGTTTATGATTAACGGGAAGCGATAGTCACAAAAATAAATAGCAGCTGCGAGTAAAAGGGATTGAATTTAACATGTGGGGAGGGAGGTGTAAAGATTCTGGCTCTGAATTTTTGTTGCCAAAACAAAAAGTAAGTGCACCTCTGTGTCAGCGCTGCAGGTTCAGAACCAAGACAGTTTTTTTCTCTTTACTAGACTCACGAGTTGGACAGAAGAGCACCACTGTGTAACAGAATTGTGCTTCTGAAACGTGGCTGGCTGGCTTTTTGTCATATTTTTTTGTCGTCTTTTTTGTCTTATTTGTACGACATGATGCGTAGTGTGTCTAAAATGTTTATATTTGTCTCATTCTTCCAGTTTAGAAACTCCTCGAGCTCACCGACTGCAGTAAGAATTGTATGTGAATGATGCTGTTGACTTGGAGCCTTGATGAGTTTTTCATGCATGTTAAGTGTTTTATTCAGTTTAATCCAGGTTTACTGCTGCGTTCGCTCTCCCCAGAGGAAGTTTTATCTGTCTGCACTGCTTCCACATTATTGTCACTTCACTTCATATCCCAGAATTCCTTTCTGCATGTTGAGCTATAAGGAGGATTAGTAAGGTGTTGTTTCAATACCGCATTACGATGTAATCTGAGAAGTATTTTTATTATAATATATCTGATCTGCTTACATATGGTACAATTAACACACGTCATTATTTATGGATGATTCTGCAATTGCAAATGCAACGAGCCCACACACAAAACGCTGTCGTAGCATCACACTGCGGCAAAAGAAGAAGGGTGAGCCTGAGCCTGAGCGCATTATGGGTGGAGGCAGGCTGAGGAGAAATCTTGGCAGACAACAGGTGGACATTAGTCCTGATGTGGCAGCAGCCAAATGAAGGCAGAGACTGAGTGAATAAGAGAGAGAGAGAGAGAGAGAGCACAGGTAGACCGAATGAATTAGAGAGAAATGGCGTGAAGCAAAGCTGCGTCTGCCGTGACCTCCTGCCCCCCCTCCTGCTGTTCCAATTATTGACCGTTCTGATTGGTCTTGGGGAGAGGGAAGCCAATTAGAGAAGCTCTCAGCAGGGAGGCTCTGACACCATAAATGAGTCTTCATGCATCTGTTTTATACACGACCCCTAAACCTTTAACAGGAAAAACCTCCACGGTTTAGAAAAATAAATTATAAAAAGACTAAGTAATATTGCAAAAATGTTTTTAATGCGGCTGAAATCCAGAGTCAGAGAAGATGTGATTGGGAGGGGTGGAGGACTTTTCTTGACTGATGCTGTATATGTGGGCATGAATTCATTAATGAACTAAGTTAGGAAGCATATTGAATAAGAAAAGGAAAGAAAATATATTATGTATATTTGTTTTTTCCTCTTCAGAGTGTTAGAGGAAGAGTAATGGATTGAAACACATTGATTTGCAGCTTTATATTGTTGACTCCACATTATTGCAGATTTGTATCTAGATATTTAACAAATCTTTCTTTATACAGATCACGTGTAAAGCTGCAACAATTAATCGAACAATAATCAATTATTAAATTAATCGTCAACTATTTTGATAATGGAATAATCGGTTTGAGTAGTTTTTTAAGCAAAAAAGTCCAAATTCTCTGATTTCAGCTTCTTAAATGTGAATATTTCTGGTTTCTTTGTTCCTTTATGACAATAAACTGAGTTATCTCTTTGGTTTGTGGACAAAACAAGACATTTGAGGACATCGTCTGGTGGTTTGGGAAACACTGATTGACATTTTTCAACATTTTTTAACATTTTATTGACCAAACAACTAATCAATTAATCGTTTATATTAGATTAATCGATAATGCAAATAATTCTTAGTTGCAGCCCTAAACACGTGCTGTATGTGCACCTGTGTTGTTGTTTGTATAAAAAAAAAATCACTTTCTTGACTTCTTGCTTAATTTGAAGCGTCCGGTTGCAGGGTGTTCACCAGTGTATAGACCGAGCCTGGCAGGTCACCAGGCCGAGGCGCTGGGGTGGCATGGTTGGAAGCTCAGATATAATGGTTAAATAGAAAACTCCCCCACTGCAGTGGAGGTGCAGCGAGCTCCTCTGTGCTCTTCTGTGCTGTTCTGTGTTGGCTCCAACAGTGTGGACGCTGACTGATGCACCAGAGCTTTTGCAGACTCACTTATTCCACTACCACAGATCAGTCCATCGGCCAAGTGCCAAAATGTACGATACAAAGATTACACCATTGTCATGAATATTCAGTTGCCTCCTTTAAAAGGAAGCATAAACATGATGTCGTTTGTTAGACGGTGTGTCCCGGCGGGAGACGGAGTAAGCTGTAAGCTGTGGCAGGACAATTCATCCAATAAAAAGCTCTTGTTGCTTTTTAGCCGAATAGCGATGCTGGTGTAGATATTGAAATTGAGAGGAGTCTGTCTGTGAAATGAAGTTAAAAGCAACAGATTGAGGCTCGGAGTGTGTTATTGCTTTGTTGCTTGCCTCTTGCCGGAGTAATCTGTTTAGGCGCTGACACTTGATCTAATCAGCTGCTGATAGAGGAGCACATTTTTACATCTATGAGGGGAAAGCATTGTGGATCAAGGAGAGAGAGGGGGAGGGGGGATAAAAACACACAATCTGAAAGATAGATTCACACACATGAATGTGCACACAGGCACTCAAATGCACAATCGCATCACATGCAACCCCGACCCCCTACCCCCATTCATTCAAAATGCCAATTTAAGGTAGAATTGCAAATCTCCCCACGGGCGCTGTGGCAGGAATCGTTTACGTGCGTTCCACCTGCTGCCAGTAACAGGACGGATTTTAGGCACTTTTAGAGCCTCCATCAAAATTACAATGTGGTCAAGTGCATTATCTAAATCACAGCAGCAGCGGTTTTATGATAAAGGTAAAATGTGTCACAGCAGCATACATTATAAATGAAGCGTTGTGCCACAGAGAAGCATGCTTGTTTTAATACAAGCAGGTTAATACAGTTCATCACATCATCATCATCATGTTTTTCAGTAAAAATGACAAACAGAAATTACCATTCCCACTAAAACCATGACTCACTACAGTCATAATATCTGTCAAAACAAGTGCAGTTTTATTTTGCCACCCTCCTGAAAAAGTTGAACTTGACTGTTCATTCCTGACCTTGTTCGAGTTTTCAAGTTTTTGACCAATTCATAAAAATCCCAGTGATGATATTTCACCATGTAGTTAGAAAGCACTTTCATATTTTACATGAAAAAGTCACTGAAATGCTCTCTAGCAATAGTTATAACTTACAGTATGTCTTCTTGAATGTGCATCTTTAGCTGTGTCTCAATTCAACTTTTGGGGGAAGCATTTCAAGGCCGATTACATTACAGCTTCGCGACATGGCCAGTATAAAGAAGCTGTTTAACGTTAGGACATTGATTGCGCTCAGACACAACCAGGAAATGCAGAGTGTTAACTATAGAAGCATTCATTCGGATGTACTGATCACATATTCCTAATGGAGTTTGACCAATAATGATTAGCAGATTGTTAACGATATCTAACTATAAGTCACCACTGCCATTGATAAACTTCAAAGTCTCATTTGACCAGTTTTTCCACTATCTACACTTGACTGTGCACTGTGAATGATAGGCACATCGGAGTCATTTAAATGCTGTTTTAAGTCCAGGCTTATATAATATCTCTTGGCTTTTGATTTAGATGCTGAAACATATTTTAATCTGCATATCAATCATACTGGGAATATCTAGTCTTTCAAATTCCCTTTACACACTCCCGGTTACACTCCACCGAGTTCCCATTATACATTTTTGAAGTAATACAATCGTTGTCATGTACCCACCTACTAAGTGACAAGTCTTTTCTGGAGGGAATCAGCTTTCCGGTCCCCTTTTTGATCACTGATCGAGCCTCGACATTGATTAATTACTAATCATTAAGTTAAGCGAGACAGTTTCCCCTGTATGAAAATGGTGTTCCCATATTTTCCACTGATACTGAACCCGGAGTCATTAATCATTCATTGATAATGCAGTGAAATCCTGCCAGAATTAGCATTTGTCCTTCTTCCTGTAGAGCAGAGCGTTATCCGTCCGGCACATCCCCAAGAATAATGTCATGGACATCACTGTGTCAGCACTCCTGGATGTTTTCATGATGGAAAAAAAAAAAATTAACGCTAGCTTTCTACATTTGATATTCCATTCATCACTGATTGTGTTGTCAGGTAAAAGCTAAATTTTCCTCCGTTTCTTTGGACAGACTCAGTGCAGAAAAGGATAAAAAATGAAGGCATCAGTACAGAATAATGAAATTTCACTTTTTCTGATGGGTCTGAAGAAAAAAGTCAAAAAAGAAACTCACTGCCCTTGTGAGAAATTGCTTTTCATTATTCTTTACTGATAATGGCAGCATATTATTGTAGTGTATTGTTACTGTGAGGGGTAGTTGCACTGCATGTCCATGCAAAGGAGGCTTACTTTACATTCTCCTGGATACATTGGTAAATTCAAATCTCTATATCTGTGGCTCAATCTGCCCAAAAACATCTGAAATATTCTAGTTACAGTTAGTTTAATTAACCATTTAACCCATGCTGACGTAAGGTGACCATCTGTTTGAAAACCTGTGTGGTAAAACTCTATTATTCAGCCTTTGAAGCAGATAGAAACATGAAATGATGAAAACATCTTCAGTTCAACAATACAGGTTTTTAAATGTGAACATTTTTAAAATCCTGTAGAAGCCAAAGGTGTGAGCCCTCAATTTGTCTTATATCAGGCTTTCTGTCTGCTTCAGGGACTGAGTCATAAATGTTTCAGTGACAGCGCTGCATCTTTAACCTTAGATAAAAGAGATGCTGATTCACAGCGTCCTCCTCCTTCTTTTTCACTGACAGGTCTCACCCTGAGCCTTAATTAGCTGGTCAGTAGCTTATGAGGCTGAAGTCAGTTTCATTGTTTCCCATAAAGGATTTCACCTTCCAAATGCATCATTGTCACACCTTAAAGGGATATTCTGGCGTAAGTTTAACCTATGGTCTAACACAGTGATTCTCAAAGTGGATCCCTAGGGGTCCTTGAGAGGGTTCAAGGGGGTCCCCAACTTTTTCTCAAAATTTTTACCAAAATATAGAGAAATTTCTAGAAAAAAAGGATTTTTGTGCACTTTTTTCCAGAAATATTACATTTTTTCCAGAAATTTCTCAATTTTTTCCTAAGATTCATGCCATTGGCCCTAATTTGAATGTGCATTGACTAAAAAAAGTAACATTATTCAGTCTGTGAACAAACATTTGTGTATTTCTGGTGTTTGTTTTGTGTCATGGTGTGTTTGACCATAGGTTAAACTCATGCCGGAACATCCCTTTAAGAACTCGTGTACGTCTCATCGAGTCCTATCAGATCTGGACTTAATGGGTTAAAAGCCGAACTGTCGGGTACGTTGGGCTCCTGCTGTGGTTTTGTCTGACCTCAGATCTTCTCCAGCTTGTTGCCCCGGGGGCAGAATATCCACCCTGGTTTGGTCTGGACAACCCTTACCTAAGCCACTCTGTATCGTCCACTCTTATCTGAATTGTCATCTTCTCAGGAAATACTTCACGTCTCTCGCTCCCACCTGAATTACATCCCCATCTCCCATATCTGCCCCCCTCAACTTGCTACACTCGGCTCTTATCGTTAAGTAGAAATAAATCCTTTCCACTTTTCCCCTCAGCTCTGATTTCCTCTCCTTGCACTTGTCTGTCATACAAAGTCATCGGAGGGTCAGAGCAGGACCTTTGCTTGAACTAATTGTGCTGTTTAGGTGACTTATATAAAGGCTGTTTGTTACACTGAGGAAAACACTTTTTCCAAAACCCCCGGTCACAAATCACTTCTTGGGAGGCTTGTTTTGTTGTTGCAATGACCTGGTTTGTCTGGGATTATCCAAATAAAGACGCTTTCACACTACGCATCGATTGTTGCTACCCCGGCGCTGCTCACCATGGATACAGGTCTCACACTGTGTGCACAACACACACAGCCAGCTCCCTGGTTGCGATAAGCTGCATCCAACTTCAGGGATACTGCACCCCATCACAAAAGGCTTTAGCCAATGTAAAAGGCCGCTTCGGGGCGTCAATAAAAGAAGAGGAAGAATTACAGGAACTCTACTATTTGTTTGTAGCAGCCTTGGTTTCTTATGAATCAGCGGTTGATAGAGAGAAAATGATTTGTGTACATTCACAAAAAGCCTGGTTCAGTGTGTGTTGTTCACTGTCCTTCATGTGTGTGCTGCACATTCACCACATTATGAGATAATAACAGAACGTTCCGAGTTGTTTTCGAGGTAAATGCAGAGACTGTTTGCCAAGAAACTGCCTCCAACGGGAACGCGCATCAGCGGTTTTGCATGAATTTCCCTCTAAAACAACTCTGTCTGGTAACGTTGTGTTATTATCTCATAGCGTGGTGAATGTGCAGGTCACAACTTGTCCACCAGAGCGTTGTGGAGTTGTTGGATCGTGTATTTGATGAGTTTGATGAGTTGAAACCAAGAAATCCCATTAGCCTCCGTAGCGTAGCTCTGAGCAGCTCGCGGCTCTGCTCCGCTGTTCTAAAAACAGCTTGCACCGACAATTAAAGGTAACGAACCTACTCATAAGACTATAGGGATTATGGCAATGGTCCAATTTGCCAAAATGTTGAACTGTCGACACATGGTAATGCCAGATCTGAAAAGGACCTTGTTCTGAGGTTCGATCATAAAGAAAAATATAATATGTTACAACAAATCATCTCCACATTTGTACCTCTGAATCTTTGCTGAGCTGTTGTGTGTTTATTGAGTTGTATCGATGGGATGCGTCGACGCAGGATGTTCAATTCTCTTTGTTGCAGACTGAATCATATGAAATCACGAGCAGGGACCCACAATGTTCAGAGAGTGGAAGCGCTTGAACTAAGTCTCACAGCACCACTGGGTTTAAACCAAGAACACATAAAGGGAAAAGTATATTTAAAAAAAAAAAAAATTGTTTCATTACCCTTTAAACCCCAAACTCAATTTTTTTTTATAAACGGTAGAGATTCACTCTTGGTGCCTTTCCGTCTCTTTTATTACCTAAAATTCACTTAGATCTGGATTGAATGGGTGCATTTATTAACAGAGGATCAGGCCTTTGGTAATACAAAGACCATATTACAGCACTACGTTTCTCCTCTTCTCCTTCTTCTTCCTATTCTGTGTTTTTCTCCTTCTCTCTTCAGCTCCCCTAACATCTTAATTCCTCCCCTCCTCTCCTCTCCCTGTGTCTCCTCACTAGCCTTTTTCTTTCACTTCCCTCCGTCCACATCCCTCTCTCTCTCACCCTCAGGCTCTGACTCAGTCCTATCTGAGCATTGATTTTCCAAAGAGCTATAGAAGTTGTCAAGGCCAGGCAGAAGTGCTCTTGCCAGACACAAGTTATGAACGTTATTAAAAAGATGCTTTGGGAAGGAATAGGTGCCAAGAATAGGATGACTGATACGCTACAAAGTATATATGTTTATATTTTTCTTGTAGCTTTTGACTTTATCTGCATAATCAACTTTATTATTATCAGGTGAAACGTGAACAAATCTCACAATGACTCTCCGTCATGTTGTTTGTGTGGGTGTCACCTCGTATTGGAGTGTGTGAAGGAGGCGAATACCTCTGCATTTCCCTCCTGAGGCTGAGGCAGCGCTGATGGATTAAACACCAGGGCTGTTAACGCCGGGCTCCGGGCTGCAGAGAGAGAGAGAGAGAGAGTAGGACCGGGTGGAATTGAACTTCTCGCTCAAGATGGTGAGCGTCCGTCACACGAGTGCTGTCTGTTACTTGTGATACACTGCAAAACCTCAAAATCTTACCAAGAATATCTGTCTTATTTCTCGTCAAAATGTCATTTCTAGTCAAAACAAATCAAATTATACTTAAAATAAGACTCATCACATTAAAAATGTGCTTGTTTTTCGACACTTTTTACTTTTTTCAAGCATATTTTCACTTGAAATAAGTAGAAAAATCTGATAGTGGAGTACGTTTTTCTTCCTTATTACAAGCACAGATAACTTGCTTTCACTGGCATATTCAATATTTGTGATGTGTTGCAATGTGATGCACTGTACGTAGGGTTGCAAAGGGGCGGACAATTTCCAGTAAATTTCCAGAAACTTTCCATGGGAAGTTAAGCTGGGGAATTTTGGAAATATTCCAAATTGGAAACTTTCCATGGAAATTATGGGAATTTATGGGAATGAACTGGAAATTGGGGGTAATTTAAACAAACTGTATCGTATCCAAACATAAATGTAAATATTTTGTTTTGTCATAAGCAGACATCCATGCAATACAATTAAAAAACATGACATTTCAACAGATTTATTTGCGAGTAGAACTTTATCAAGTTTTAATTCTTTACTGAACAATCAATTTTCTTTACTGAACAACAAAAACATGAATGTTGGAAAGAAAATAGCCCTCAATAGCCCTGCAGTAAGCAGTGTGCTGTGTGCATGTGATTGAGGAATAGCATACAGTAGATATTCAAGTGTACAAGTAAACTTAAATCTGGTTGTTTTAGCCAAGATTATGCGACAATATATTTTTCCCAACTATATTTAAGTTCCCAGTTAAAGCAGAAGTAAGCGATCCGGTCGTTTTGGCTAACTTCTTGTCAGCCGATGGAGTTAGCAGTCCCCGCCCTCGTCCCTACGTCACCACATTCATGCGCATCCCTTGGCTGCACACACAGAGAGGAACGCCCCTTTATTCCGTTCACTCTCCTCATTGGATAAAGGTTGTAGGATACAAGGAAAGTTTTCTCCTCGGCTTACAGCAGAGCAGAGTGACTGACAGACCCATGTTTCAGACCAAACACTCTATATAAGTGATTGCTGTCGGAAGATATAACTATTTAAGACTTATATTAACACAAACATTCCGCTTACTTCTGCTTTAAATCCCATATATTCCCGTTAATTCCCATGGAAAGTGTCCAACTTTGAAAATTCCCGGAAGTGTGTGTGTGTAGGTATGTTGATGGAGGCCGTAGCTAAGCTGTGCAGCCATTCATCCTTCACGCCGCTCCGCCTGCTAAGCCTCTGTATTCATCTGATGCTGTTTACATCCAGTCAGGTCAGGCCTTCGCTGCTCAGCGCCGCCAGCCACAATCTGTCCTGCAGCTCACCAGCAGGCCAGATACACTGCACACACACTCACTCTCACACACTTACACACACAAATATGTACTGTACATGCATGAAGAGAACATGGCACAGATTTACAGAGAGGTGCTATCTGGTAAACGCTGTGCTATATGACAGCGCTTAAGCTGCGGCTTGAGAGATTGAAAATGTGGAATTGGCAGAAGGAGAGTGTGAGTGTGTGCGTGTCTATAAACTGTCAGCACTGAACGGCGCAGTGAGTAGAGAGTCAGGGTTTATATCTGGCAAGAAATCAAAGAAAATGACAAGATGGGACAAAAGCCACCACAAGACGACATCTTTATCTGTGAGAGTCAACAAACAACCTAAACAGCCACCGTGACCCGTGTTAGAGGAGTTTTGATGTGAAAACATGAACTTTAGAACATCAGGAAGTGTTTAAAACACAATATGTAATATCAAAACAATAATTAAAGACAACACTGGCTCCCTGCAGCTTCTCCCAGTTTTAATCTTTTAAGTTTCAAACATTGGGGAAGTTTATACTGAGAGTTTAATTATCCACAGTCCTTCTCCTCCTCCCTGTAACAGACCCGGTGACTACGATCAATAAAAACGGTAAAAGCAGTTTCACTTTTAAAAGTCAGTGTACACAGCAGCAGACAGGAGGCCGACTGCTGCTAACCTTTGGTTTGACTGTTTCTCTGATAAGTCTTAGAGGAACCAGACAACGTTCAGGAGGTTTTTACCAGCAGGTGAATTCTCCACAGAAATGTCCTTTTATTCTTTAACAAACAGACCAGGGGATTAAAACCAGTTGAAAAGACCAAATAAAGCAGTTTCACTTTGATATTTACTGACGCAGTTCAGCAGAGACTGGATAATAATGCTCATATAAAACTCAAAAATATATAACATAGGACGTTTTTAAATGCTGATGGTTATCTGATAAATCTCGTTACAGCAGGAAATTGACTTTTATTCTTTTAGTCTTTTTGAATTCAGCTATAAACCAGGACAAACCCTCATAAAAGTCCAGTTTGCTCAACACCAGTCAATGTTAAACTCCGTTTAGAGAGAAACAACAGAAGTCACAGCTGCAGTTGCTAAAAACAGCATAATCTTCTTCCCTTTGTCTTTGTGCAGAGGTGGCATCGCTCATTGGTTGTAAAAAGGAAATCAAAAGTCTAGAATAGCGACTTCGCAAAACATCAAGAGCCCACAAAGAAAGGCTTTGGAAAATGTAGTTAAAAGCAGTATCGAGGAGGAAGAGGCACATTTTGGAGTAGCTGTGTGGTCTTTGTTCTGGCTTGAATGAAGACTACTGGTATGATAATGCTCAGTGGTGGAGCAGAATACTTTTTTTGAAATGTGTGATAACTAAGCCGCGGCTTGGGTATTAGGATTTATTTCAAAGTGGCGTTCGGGCTCCATCTTTTAAAGAGCATACGGTAGCATTAGCACAGGCGTACCCCCGGCCCTCCCCTCCTCTAACACACACACACAACACACACTCGCACAGTCACACACTCAAAACACAAACTTGAGTTGTTTGCAAAAAAAAAAAAAAAGCTTTCACACACCTTCAGAAGCAAAAGGGAGCTATTTGCTTTCCTTCTCCTCCACTTAGCTGGAGTATTCAGTATCAGCTGAAACTTTAGCCTGTTCCCGTCTTTTTTTTTTTTTCCTCACTACTAATGCAGGCGTATTTATAGCCCGATGCCCAGGGGAACGCACGCAAGCAAGGCCACTGGCATTAATGGTAAAACAGCAAATGTACATTTTCATAGCTTATTAGCCATTGATTTTCCCCCAGATTAAGAGGCGTTGTAATGCTAAGCAGCAGAAATTGGAAATCTGTCCCAATATGCTGTTATCAGCTGGCTGTGGGGGAGTCAAGGCAATGCCCAGGACATACAGTATACAGTACAAAGACACACACTCTGCTGCAGTGTATCTGCTGTCGAAGGAACGCGCACTTCCAAACACTCCGGGAGCAGCTTGGATGAAATCAAAACGAAGAATAAATATTATATATACATGAGAAAGAAACAGGAGGATGCTTCTTTAAAAAGAAAAGGCACACGCTCATCTAATCAGCATATGAGCAGCCTCTCCAATTAGCTCTCCTTATTATTCCAATCTGTCAGATGGAAGGGAGCACAGCAGAGAGAAATCAAACATCCCCAGGCCAAGCACATTTAACATATCCTCTCAGGAAGGCAGGAAGGCAGGCGGGCGGGCGGGCGGACGGGCGGGCAGACTGGGAAATTAAACAGGAAGATTTCCAGAGAGAAACACGCTGGCTGCGTTCTACACCTGCAGCTACTCTATCGTACGGCGTGATGTGATGGAAATTTGACGGAAACAGTTTGGTGTGTGCTTGTTTTATCTTCCCCTCACTAAACGCCTGAAAAATATCCACACACTGGAAGACGGCCAAGGAAGTAATGGAGTCTGAGAGGCTGTTTTTTCTTGGAGTGCACTTGGGTGGGATGACTTGCATTTGTCTGAAGCAAAGTATCAAAAATGATAAGGATTGCACTTTACTTACAGTCAGTGCTGAGGTCCACTTCCCAGCTCTGCCTGCCTGGATCTTCTCTGCCCCCTTTGCCTCCAAAAAAAAACAAAAAACTTTGATTTAAGCCTTTTTCAGCCATTAAAAGTGTAAGAAATGTACTGTCAGGTTCTACTGTGGCTTGAAAGATTACCATTTTCTGTTACAATAAATTCAGCTGTATTAGAAAAATGAAAAATGGCTTGCAGAGGCTGTTTCAGTTAGAGGTGGAGGATAATTGCAGCTTAGATGCAGAGGAGGGATTTGTTTCAATGCCTACCACTGTAATTATACCGCTCTGTCTAAATCTGAGGATTTTGTACTTTTTAAAATGCCCTTAAAAGAAAAAAAAATCTTTAAATTAAAGTTAATGTTTGGGTATGAAAACTGATATCAAAATCACACCCATTAATGACCTTAGAGAATGACCTAGCATTGTATAATATGACAGTGAATGTGGTTCTTTCATTTGATTAGCATGAAGGGATATACAGTAGCAGCGAATGCCTCACTGAATTTAAATTAGGTGAAGTGGAAGCTTTATATTTTTGGGGTTTTCTCTAGAAAATCTTTTCTCATCCTCAGGTTGGAGTTCCTGGAAGTATCAGAGCCTCCATCTTAAAAGGTTTTAGCTGGTGGTTGAGTGTCTTTTACACTTATTTCAGGGCTGCAGCTCATTCTTTTATCCCAGTGTGCAGTGTAGAAAAAGGCTAGAATGAATACGTTCACCCGAGTGTTGTGTTTACATCAGTGTCGATCCGAGCAGGAGTGGATTTGCTGACTATATTTTAAAAACAAAACAATAATAGCAAGTTTTTTGACCAGTGGGAAAGAAGCTATAGAGCCTGGATAGCCACATTGCATCTGCAAACACAAATCTAGTGCGCAGAGAGCAAACTGTGTGTATGCCTCTCAAGTGGCCCTGTGTATCTGTTATTGGACTAATTGATCATTTATTTGAATGTGTGAGTAGTTATTGGGAATTTTGCATTCACATTAATGATGGGTACACTATAATTTAATGTGAGGAAAAAATGAAAAATGGATTTACAGTAGTGTTGTCACATTGTTCCTCATTAGACAACAATTCAGCAACTTACTGTTCATAAATAACGTGTAAATTCCTCCTCTTCTCTCGCTGTAAGTAATAATAACCGAGGTGATAACACGCTCACAGCATCATTTGTTGCTTTGCGTTGGAGTTCATCAGTAAGTTCCTGCAAAATATGTGATAATGTCTATTTAAATATCTGTTTGCAGAGTTCATAATAAGTGTAAAATCACAATATTAGACTCAAAGGTGTCATAAAAGGAGGACACTTGAACTGCCCGAGGTTCAACCATCTAGGATTTAAAAATTTGGCCACAGAGTGAGGAGCTGGGTTTGTTTTTGTGGGCTCTACTACACTAACTGTGCTCGTGTGTTTTGCTGCATGTGAAGCATGTGCAGCTGTTTGACCCAGATCTGTGCGTGTCTTTCAAGGTCAAAGCGTGTCCACCGAATTAGACGGTCAATAACTTGTGAAAATGCGCTGGTTAGTTTTAGCCTGGAGGATGAAAAAAAAAAATCACATCACTGTTAGAAATGTCTGCCAGCATCCAGAAAAAAACAAAAACAAAAAAAAGAAACAGTGTGATTTGTTGTAAGAGACTATAAATCAGTAAATCCAACACTTCTGCGTGTTTTATTTTTTACATCTACAGCGAAGTTCCCCTCCGTCTCTGTCTTCCCCTCCATCTCACAGTCTTTTAACCAGAGATTTATTTCACATTTGTCTCGAATAAATATTGTTTCCGAGTGTCGGCGCCGCAATATCAACCTTATTGAATAATAAATTACCCTCTCTGTGAAATGCCTTCAGGTTAATAGACATTCAATGAATAAATAAGAGGAAAACTCAACACTGAGTTAGGAAACAGGATATTTTTTAATGATTATTTTAGGCCAAATGAATGAATTCTTTTGTGTGCTCAAATTGCAGTTGAGTGCACTGGTTGCTTCAGATTTTAATTAATGCACTAGGGTCTTTAATATGGATGTCGGTTGAGCCATATTGTGCTGGCAGCAGTTAAAAGAGAATTAATTCTCCGTGCCGACATTGTCTCCTTTAATTGAATAAATAAAGCTGTTTCTTGCTCAAATAGATTTTTTTTTTCCAAGAGTGATTATTTGAGCCAACCTCGATAATAAAAGGTAAGTTTGATTACCATTCTTGCATAAATAGCTGGAAGAGAAATGGATATAATAGAGCCCTGTGTTTCCATTCTCTTATCCGGAGTCACAGTGAATCTGCTTTATATTCTCGTCTGTCCATAAGGAAACTGGAAAGATTAATACTCTTGTCTGTATTTTATGTTAAATGCTTGTCTTCATTTGCACCGCGTGTCTCTACCGTCTTTGCGTCATCCTGTTTTCCTCTGTGTTGACACTCTGCACTGCAAAAACTCAAATATCTTACCAAGTACTGTATATTTGTCTTTTTTCTAGTCAAAATGTAATTTCTAGTCAAAACAAATCTCATTATACTTAAAATGAGACTCATCACATAAAAAGTAGCTTGTTTTTAGACACTTTTTACTTCTTTCAAGCATATTTCACTTGAAGTAAGTAGAAAAATCTGAGTTTTTTTCCTTATTGTTTTTCTTCCTTATTACAAGCACAAAAAACTTGCTTTCACAGGCAGATTATTCTACTTATTTCAAGTGAAAATTTGTTTGAAACAAGTGAAAATGATCTAAAAACAAGTTAATTTTTAGGTGATGAGTCTTATGTAAGTGGAAATAGATTAGTTTGGACTAGAAATTAGACATTTTGACAAGAAATAAGACAAATATTCTTGGAAATATTTTGAGTTTTTGCAGTGTGGCCCCACTTGTAGGTGAGAAAGCCGTCACTAGCTGCAGTGAATGAGTTCCCCAAAGTTCACCAGGAGAGCACCTCTATTGTTCCCCTCAGCCATCACATGACACGGCCACTCAAACACATAAAGAAGCCCAGCGGGTTAAACCGTCAACCTCTACCTTTCCATTTCCTCTGCCTCAATCACCGGCAGCCCTGACACCACCATCTGTCTCTGAGGCAAAGGTGTATACATATATAGAGAGAGGGAGAGAGTATAGACACACTTCCACCATTCAGATAGATTGAAATCATATTTCACAGCTGGAAACCATGTCAGGAAACGTTACGTCTGAGAAACAAGAGCAGCACTCGCTTTACAAATGGTCAGGGGAAACATATTATTTAAGTGCTACCCGGTGCTGCAGGAGTGCAGTGGTAAGTCAGGTGTTTTAGCGACGTTCAGCAGCAGCGCAGCTTGTCACATTTCATTTACAGCCGCGCGTCTGATGGACTCGCAGTTTTCTCGCACTAGTTGATCAAAAAACATCAACAGGGCTGGAAGGAAGCTTCCTGTCTGGCTGAACATTGGTGGAGTTGTGCAATGCTTGTATGGACTGTAGATGTAATGCTGCTGACATTATTCACCCTGACAGACAGAGAAATTTGGGTTGCACAACATTTTGCAGAGATTCAGAAGGTGATGGATCATTTGCAAAACCTCTGCCACGCCTGTTGCAAAAGCATGTGCGTGTGTATATTGTGTGGAAAAGCATCAGTCAAAGCAAATCAATCAAATCCACACTTAACCACAGCACAGTGAGATGATGTGGCAATAATATGACACATAGTTTTTGGGCTTTTCATAAACTCCATAGTGTATTTAGTAGTCGGTTCCTTTATTGTTCTTAACACTGTGTGAAACTACATACAGTAGCTTTAGACCTGTGAGCACTGTAGTAATAGTAGTGAGCGAAACCTGAAGAAGCCACATGCTGATGCCTGAGTGCCTGCTCCAAGCTCCTGTGATCAACTAGCACCTGTTGTGCTGTGGATCACTGTATATATGTATATTATATGCCTTTTACTGTACCAATATTCCTCTACCTCCACCATTCTCTTACCCTGTGAAGCACCTTTGGCTGCACTTGTATGAAAGGTGCTATACAAATATCTCAAAGGAGTTTTCAATCGAAAGCAACTGGACTTGGTTATTTGGTTCCAGTTGCTTTCGATTGAAAACTCCTTTGAGATACTATGACCTGGACAAATGAGAATATGCACAGGCTTATTGCTATACAAATAAACTATTATCATTATTATATTATATATTTGGAGGAAGAAATAATTCTTTATTTTAAATTATGCATGTAAAAACAAAACACAACAACCAAGGAACAGTTAGTATATCATCAAACATACCAACCCAAATCAAAATCTAATGCACAAATGGACATCCCACAAAAAGAAGCCCAAAAAGGGTGGAGGAAGTACACACGACAGGCGACCTTCACAAAACAACAAAAACAGAACCAACTCCTCATGACAAGCTGTCATCACCCAAAACAAGTCAATTTTTACATGATTAGATAAACTTTCTTTAGTCTCTCTCTCCATTGTTGAAGGGTGGGAGGTGCTGTGGGGGTTTGAGCCAGGACAGGGTTATCATTTTCCTCGCCAAAAGTAGGACAATCTTTAATAGCGATGGACTTTCCCTGTCCTATATATTCGCCTGGATTCAATCCCAGTATATAATCTATTAGGTTCAGTGGTAATTTAATATTCAAAATTTGAATTTCTGCTTGAATGCATGTTATGCACTGTTCTATTCACTCTAAAGTGATTCATTCGTGTAGTATTTGTGTGTTCAGCTAAGTGTTCATACAGTAACCACATACCTGCTCTCCCATGCAGAGTTAAATCAACAACTGTTTGTGTGCTTGTGCTCCAGTCCTGTTGTGTTGTGTTGTGTTGTGTGGGGCTTAGGTTTGGTAGGATCTTCCCTGAGCCTCCCCACTAAAGGAAAATAAATCCAGTCCCCCCAAGGAAACAGACAGACAGCTCATTTCCTCTGCCCACAGGTCTGCGAGGCCATAGCTCAACGACATGGCTAAAAGGATCGGGGAATAGATTGCCCAACAACTTGAACACCTGATGAATGGTCGCTCAAGCAAACAACAGGGGACCTTGCTCTCCCTCTCTCTCTCCTGCTGGCTCCTCTCCTCCCCCCCTCCTCGTGTTGTTTATCTTCTCCATCATCTTTACAACTTGGGAACATTCACACTTTTTCACTAAGGTGGAGAGACTCTGACATCTGGACCGCGTCAGGAAGATGAAGGGGGTTTGGTCCGGCCGCTGACAGAGGCGATGGGTTTCTCTGCTGATAAGTCGGATTACAAGTAAAAGTAAACATCTCGTGGGGGCGGCGGCAGCAGCAGCAGCAGCAGCAGCAGCAGCAGCAGCAGCAGCTCTGGCTCAGTCCTCAGGGGAATCCTTTTGGAGTTGGAGGATGAAGTCGAAAATTGGGAGCTCAGTCAGCTCACCTCCAAGTATTTCTTCTCTGAAGCCCATTAAGGACACATTGATGTTTGCAATAAATCTTGGTGATTATTTGGCTTTATTGACCTCCCGGCATTGTGTGGTGGCTTCACTGGTTTGAGGCATCAGACAGACAGAAAGACTAATGAGAAAGTAGGTGGCTTTACATGGACACTTACCCTCTTTCTGAATGAATTCATTCCAAATCCAAGTCAGGTTAACTGTTTACATGTGATATGATCTAATCCAATCAGGTGTTTACATGAGCCACTGCATTTATTCAGAATGGACGTTTTACAGCCGTGTGGTACGTGCTGTTCTTAATGGGCCAAAATTATATAGAAATGACTCGGGTCATTTTTCCTCTTTTTCTTTTTTGGGCCAAGTCCAAGTCTGGGTCTAGGCCGATAATTAATGCTAGTGAGCCGCGCCAATCCCGGGCTTCAACACCCGTGGGTCTGGTCCGGTCGGATTTAAACTTTCAGGCCCGTTGAAAACTCTAGAAATCAAATCATCCTGGTGACTGATCAAAGATGGAGATATGGTCTGATTAGCACAGTGGTTGTCATTGTTTTGACACTTTCATTCAAGCGTTTGCAAGTGAAGAAACGTCACTAAGCGTTCACATCACCGTTTACATCATATGATTTTACTTTTGATCGGTTTAAGAAAAGGTTTATTCCACCTCTCATTCGGTTTGAGCTTGTTTATTCTGATTGAGCTGTTTATGGAGCATTGTCGTTCGGTTTGGGCGTCTAAACAGATTCAAATCTGAATATCTGGCTCCATGTGAACGCAGCTATTCATCTTTAATTTCCGAAATGATGCTAGTTTGCCTTTTTAGAAACTGCAAAAGCAACAATTAGGCAAGGCAAGGCAAGGCAATTTTATTTGTATAGCCCGTTTTTACAAACAGTTTGTCTCAAAGGGCTTTACATGGCATCATAACAACATCCTCTGTCCTTAGACCCTCACATCGACTGAGGAAAAACTCCATGGAAAACCCTATTACAAAGTTAAACTGTGGTACATGGAATGTAGATCCTAAAACACCGGCGCTCACCGTTATCTGGAGAGTGTCAGAGAGGTCAAAGGTCACAGGAGGAGTTCACAGTGCGGTCACCTCCTGATCGGAGCTGCTGAGAACAGGACAGTGTTATTCAAACACTGTCAGTGGACGAGGCCGCGTTACCACAGCTGATGAATGAGACAGCAGGTTTTACAAGA
The DNA here is from genome assembly GCF_045865225.1 of Trachurus japonicus. Lineage (NCBI taxonomy): Eukaryota > Metazoa > Chordata > Actinopteri > Carangiformes > Carangidae > Trachurus > Trachurus japonicus. The sequence goes on along the minus strand of NC_140921.1, from coordinate 6,851,235 downwards.
GTGTGTGTCCATGCTCATGTTGTGTGTGTATGTATGTGTGTGTGTGTGTGTGTGTTGCAGATAAGGATCTATATAGTGACAGTGTCTGGGTGTAGGTCTGTGGAGTGTCACTGACTCGTTGCTCTGTGGCCTCCGACATCATAACAGAGATCTACTTAATGGAGAGGGGAGACGTCTCACTAGTTAATGCAGGTGAACATGTTTACCTGCTCTTTACTCCTACTACAGTTCTTCTGTGACCTTTTTGTCATTAATAACCTCGCTATGCTTTTAAGCTAAACTTTTTTATTATAGTGTGTCATTATCATTATCATCATCACCCTGTTTGTGATCGTAATAATGTTGCACTGAGAAAGTCTCTTGCTGACGCCAACAACAATAAAAAGAATTGGACTTAACTGTAGTGAGCATCCAGTGAAGCATTATTACAAACATTTGGATTGTTTACAGCTCGACTGATCGTCCTGCTGCTTTGTTTGTCTGGTCCTGTCAAACTTTATTCAAGTGATGTTTCTGGGATCAGACAATAACAACTCACCAGCGTTAAACAATAGATCATAATTGATTCACAGAGATGCACACCACTTGATTATCTCTCGGTGTGAAAAAAAGGAAAAACAATTTACCAGATAACATTAACCACTTGATGTGAGTGTTGTGATTCCAATCATCTAGTCGAGTCTGTTCACTCCACTGATCAAAGCTCAAAGCGCCGTCTCTCTCCAGACTCAATAACCTCAATCCTCTTTATGGCGTCGTTACACAATCTAGTCGGTGTTGGAGTGGGTTTGTAAACTGTTTAAATCTTGGTGTAAAACAAGACTCTTATACGAAGCCCGTAACATCTGCAGCTGAGCTCTGGTAGAAAAAGTCCTGCTGTGTCGTTCTCTGCCTGTTGAGCAACAACACAAACACTGTGATGGAGATGTGGATATCTCAATCTCACCCTGTGGATTGATGTTGTTGTTGTTATACTATATTGCACAGAGAGGCAGTTTGAAGTAAAGTTTCATCAGCTCTTACGGCCGCAGCTGATGTGATTGTGTTGGATTATTACTGGAAACTTCTTCACATGTGGAGGCTCAAGTTGTGCACTCATCTAAACACATTCACACACACACACACACACACACGCTCCCAGATCTGTCGTTTTGAAGCCGGTCCAGTCAGATATTAGTCTCTCCATCACCTCCACGACTCACTGAAGGTTTAAGCAGCTCCTACCATCTGGAACGCTCGGCCTCTGCTCTGCACACCTCCCTCGTCTTCCTCCTCCTCCTGCAGTAACTTCTCTGACTCCTACAAGATTTTTTTTTGCTTGAAATGAGCACAACATCTTAAAATGCAAATCACAAAAAAAAAAAGCAGCCGAACTCAAGGTGCGCATGAAAAGTTCGGGGAGAAATATGAGAAATATGCATGAAAAGGTCTGCGTGGAGGAGACAGAACCAGAGAGAAACTTTAATTTCGTCGGTGAAATAATGCAGTGGAAAGTAAAGGTGCTGTGTCAGAGGCGGCGGGTGGGTGGGTGGGCGAGTTCTGCTGACGCAAGTTCAGAGTCGTGTACAGACATTTTCTACAGTGAAACAAGTTTTTAAGTTTTTCTCAATTTTAGTTTTTCTTATTTACTGTCATTCAAAACTCCAAAATGTAAATAGTTGCATTTACCTGATCTCATCTCATGTAAATTTGACACTTTTTATGTAACATCTAATATTTAATGCGAGTTTCAATCTCTTTGATTGACTTTTATTAAATATTTTCACAGTTTTTTTTACACTTTGATGTGTCATTGTAACATCTGGATCTCAACCTGAGCCTAGGATTCAATATTATAAACAGAAAAAGACATGAACCAACTCTGTTTTGGTTGAATATGTTTAACTTAACTCATGCAACTTCAGTTTTGTTTCTTACAAAAATTTAATTTTTGAGAGGCATGAAAGGGAGGGTTTCTTACAAGACTGAACAACGAGATGTATCTGTTTCAAAAACAAAAGTTTACTTCAAGAAAAATCAATTTACATCCACCTCTCTTTCACTCCGTAGAAAATCTATCTACTCCCTATCACAGCTCTCATGTCCAACTGAGGCTGTCGGTGACGTAATCTCCTTCAAATTCTATACTACTGTATAGACATACAACACATACTAGATCAAAAATACAAACTATGAAATAATGAAATCTAAATCTCAACCTATTTCCAAATCTATAAATTATGGCTCCTACAAGTGATTTTGAAGCTGTATCTCTGGCCATTTTGTGCCTTTGATTCAGAGCCAGATTGAGGGAGTGGATGATATCGACAAAGTGTCATGGGTCAGATTTTTTGAACCCAGGCTGCTGTGCTTCCCACAAGGTGAGCCCCCCCCCTCCCCACCTCCCCACCTCCGCTCCTAAAATGTGTAGTGTACAAGTCGGAGCAGGGCCGGATCACTGAAGTGATGTTGCTCAGGTTATTTTCTCAGACTGCAGACTCAGGCTGCAGAAGACATGACGCTGCTCTTTTTTAAACGCTGAGCACTACTCTATATGATTACTACTGTAAATTGACTATGGCATGTAAAAGTAAAAAAAAATTGGCGGAGGGGCCCTTTAACTTACTTCTCTTTAGCACTGCCAACTCTGATCTATTTTGACAGAAACAAACAGATGTGATTTATAAAAAAAGAAGAAAAAAATAAAAAGGAAAGCTGGAAACTGAACTCACAACAAACTTACTCACAAACATGAAGCGACTCCGACTTCAACTCACTGTGAATGTGAAAATGAGGTTGTTTGAATAACTTAGTGTGAGTGTAGTTTTGTTGTCGTCCCTGCGAGGCCCACACCTCACAACTTCCTGTCAGAGCAAGTTGTTTTATGCTGCTGACAGAGTTTGATATACACTGGTGATCCGTGGGTGCACTAACTTGTGTGTATGTGTGTGTGTGTCTCCAGTAACTCGATCAATTATTAATTGTTTTTATAATGGGCCCAGAGCCTGTGGAACGGCTCCATGTGTCCCTGATTAATACAGGCACTGCACTCGATACAGTTCCTCTCATCAACACGCTGACATGAGAGCGAGACGGGCAGGAAGTGGAGAGAAACCAGCTGAACACTGCAAAAACTCAAAGTCTTTCCAAGAATATTTGTCTTATTTCTTGTCAAAATGTCTCAATTTTAGTCAAAACTAACCTCTTTCCACTTAAAATAAGACTCATAACCTAAAAATTAACTTGTTTTTAGATCATTTTCACGTGTTTCAAACTAATTTTCACTTGAAATAAGTAGAAAAATCTGCCAGTGAAAGCAAGTTTTTTGTGCTTGTAATAAGAAAGAAAACTCCACTCCACTGTCAGATTTTTCTACTTATTTCAAGTGAAAATATGCTTGAAAAAAGTAAAAAGTGTCTAAAAACAAGCTACTTTTTAATGTGATGAGTCTTATTTTAAGTACAATGAGATTTGTTTTGACTACAAATGACATTTTGACTAGAAATAAGACAAATATTCTTGGTAAGATTTTGAGTTTTTGTAGTGAACAGTCGTGAACAGAGAGAGAGAGAGGGGAAAGTTCACAAGAAACAAAACTGGCGAGAGCGAGTCGCCGTTAGCAAGAGAGAGAGAGAGAGAAGGAGAGACAGGAAGACAAACAGACACAGAGAGAGAGAGAGAGAGAGAGAGAGAGAGAGAGAGAGAGAGACTTAAGGAGAGGCAGGGAGCGACAGCGTGAAAAAGAGTGAATTAACAACCGGCAGAGGTGATGGCTCCATCGGCGCCTCTCCAGGCGTGCTTTCGGAAATGGAGTGGGCTCGACTGTGTTGAGCCCTGCTTAATAGTCTCCAGCGCTGTTCTGAAGGTCCTGATTAGTGCGCACCGTGGAGATTGACTCTGGGTAAAGTGTCTGTTGATGAATACAAATCTGCGGCATGGCCTCGGCCTCAGTGGGATTTGTTGAGTGAGTGAATCTAGTGGGCAGGTAATCAGGCCGTTGCAGGTTTTATCGGCGGGGCTGGGGCGCGTGATGCATGCGGAGATGCTCAGACGTTACATTTCCTCTTCCAAAGGGGGGGAAACGTGGTTAATCACGGCCCTCGTGGTCGCCGCCACCACCACTACACAGGGGCTGAAAGCAAATGGTGATGGTTTTGTTAAACACCTCAGACAGAAGTGGTGGAAAGTGTAAGACTCATTAAATATACATGATCAACTGCTGCAGCCACTTAGCTTTAAGTACAAAACAAAGATCTGCTTCTTTCTCTTGGAAAAAAAACAAAAAACATGAAGAACTCACATCACTTTCCTCTTTTTTCTCCGTCAGTCTGTTTCCATCTGTCTCTGTCTGTCACCGTCTCAGTCTCCCTGTGTCTCTGTCACTGTCACTCTCTGTCTGAGTCTCGTTGTGGCCGTCTCCCTCTCCGCTACGAGGGGTGAAGCTAATGCCTCAGTGTCAGCAGCTGTCTGCCGGAGCGGATGCCCCCTTTCACAATAAAACTGAGGCGAAACGTGGGGCAGCTGCTGTTTCCAACCTTTTAGCTAAGAGACCCTGAAGAATGAAGCTATTTCCACTGCCTGGCCCTGTCACTTACCTTGTCATGGACTTCATCTGAGTGAGTTATGGGCAGTTCGACCAAACTCTGACTTTTTTTTTTTTCATTTCAACCTCTTAGGTTTTTTTTTTTTTTCTTCATCTGCAAATAGCTGTGGTGAATGAGGTCCTACATTTTCTTCAGAGAAATATTCCTTCCTCCGATCGTGCTGCAGGAACTGGTAGAACTGCACCTGCATTTACATTCAAAACATACACCAATTAATTAAAACTGTTACATTTTTTAATTTGGTAGAATAAATATATATGATGTTAGTCTGATTGGGAGCGTTCGGTGCTTGTAGCTTCACCATTCATTCAGCAGTTGTACGCAATGGTGAAAACAATTTTCCTTGAAAATGACAAATAAATCTATCTATCTATCTATCTATCTATCTATCTATCTATCTATCTATCTATCTATCTATCTATCTATCTATCTATCTATCTATCTATCTATCTATCTATCTATCTATCTATCTATCTATCTATCTATCTATCTATCTATCTATCTATCTATCTATCTATCTATCTATCTATCTAACATGGCCACAGGGTTTTAACTCGTACCCAACATGTGTTTAATATTCAAGGAGTGAGTGTTTGACCTGTGTGAAGGCTGAGCTGGAAAATTAACCACAATCCACGCAGTCTTTGGTGCTGATTAGAATCTAATGACCTTGCCCATAGGGTTAAAAAAAAATGTTAACCTGTCTTTTCTCCCTTCTTCCCTCTGTTTTTAATCCTCCCTTTTAACTCGGGGGGCTCAATGTCTTTGCATACCTCCGACCGTGATGAAGTCGCCACTGCTGAACGCTCTGGGTGTAATGAGTGAATGTGTGCTGTCTATTAGAGCAGATTAGTTCATGTAGCCCCTGAGGCTCATCCAGCCTGGAGCTAATGTCCTGTGTTTATCTCCCTGAACATGACCACAGGCACACAGGCTGGGGTGGGAGTGTATAGGAGCTCCCTTTCTCCATCTAACACGTCGCATCGTGCACTCGAACCACCCGCAGCCTCATTCGTAACAAGTTTCTCCAAACAAAAAGCTAAAAACAAAACAAAAACACAGTGTACTAAACAATACCCGCAGCTCAGCAAGAACGAGGAACCGCAGTTTATTTATTTTTTAACTGAAAGACCTACTTTTGAAATGACCGTGTCTGCGTACCCATAATTAATGTGCTTGGCTTGTTTGGGCTCTAACTAACATCCATGTTGGGGGTTTAGCTGGACACTTTGAGGACTTTTGGAAAAACATTTAAGATGCACAAATTTTTACTTCATTTACTTTATGACTTTATTTTATTTTATTTTATTATATTATTCTTATTTTATTTTATTTTTTGGTTAATTTCCTTTCTTTGAGATCCTCATTTGGAAAATACCAGTTTGCCTCGTATTTGTCTGTTTTCTTTATGGTTTGTTATTTACTTTGTGGATATATAGGCTACCTGGAAAGAAAAATATCGCAAAGAGAACAAAATGACTGATTATGTTTGTGAATGTTCATGACTTACTAGTATAGAAGCTGTGAGAAGATAGGTAATGATAATCCAAATTGACAGTTTCCACTTATACTGATATACGTCAAACCAGAATGTCTCTTATTGATATTCCTATAACTGCTCCAACATGGCGTCCGGTTTTCCGATGATCGCCATCAAAGTCGGAGCGTATCCTATATGAAACATCCTTTTACTCCGATGGTTTTTAACAGAGTAAGTAGTAGCTAAATAAAAACATCCATTGTTTCAACCGACAGCGCCTCAGGCAAGACATCAGCTAGCAGTTACCATCACATGATGCAATCAGCCATGCCAATCAATGTTATTGATCAGGTGAGGGAATATGAGATTGATCCGGCAGCAGCGGTGGTGGTGTTGGCGGTGGGGGAACTGAGTGAAACGGCCGTTGAGCGTAATGAAAGTTTATTCTGGTGTAAATTTGCGACAGTGATTCTGATCTAGTCGCTCTTGACACACTCCCCCATTTTAATAAAGCTCAATTACAAGTCAGATGTAGTCGTCGTTGTTATGAATGGCGGCCGCGCTGCGCCGTGATTGGTTGCTGGCTCCGACTTCCAGTGATTCAATTGTCCGGGAAGTCGCAGGTATAGGAATGTGTTTGGGTGATTTGTTTCTCATCATCTCACTGCACAGCGCCACCGACGCACGGGTCGATCCGCAACGCAGGATGATAGATGCTTTCATTCCTGAGATGTCAAGAGACGCGGACACGTGTGTGTATGTGTGTGTGTGTGTGTCTGAGGGAGATGGTGTTTTATGCATTAGCAGATAAAACATCCCTCCCGTCCCGTGTAACCTCTGCTGTAATGGTTCTGTAATGAATATCCATAAACCACAGACGGGCATCTGGACAACACTCAACAACCACACACACACACACACACATAGACACACTATCATATTTTGTCACTGCACCACAGGTGGGCAAACATGCGCAGTCATAAACACAACACAGGCTCAGAGGCACACACACACACACACACACACACACTCAGGGGAACCCATGTACAAAGCTACATGTGCAAATTTACATTCTGCTATAAACACACAGTCGCATAAACACAGAGTCACGTGCACATAAACACACACCTCTCTCTCCCCTCTCAATCACAAAGAAAACACAACGTGGCTTTACACAGATAACAAACACTGGATTTAGAAGAGAGGATGAACAGACCTGTGCCGGTGTTTACTGTAGCAGCTAACGCTAGCAGCTAACGCTAGCTGTCATTCAAACACACAAGCCAAGCCATGAGGAGGAAGTCAGGAACAAAATAATTGGTTTAACATGTGACATTTTAATTAGGAAGTAGCACATTGTTATCATGGGTTAGCACAGCGGCTAACACTAGCTAACTTTACCCAGATATTGCAGCGTAACTAAGCTAAAATAGTCAGTTTGCTAACTGTAGGAGCCTTCACTGCTTTGTTAGGGTTATAATACTACTACTAGTACAAAGTCCCAAATATAATCGTTTCATTTCAACAGGAAAACAACAGGAAGTGATCCAATATTTGGAGATTTAGCTTGTCCCAGGTTTAGGCTACACCCATTAATTTCCATTCAAGAACACAAGGAAGGAGTTTTTTTGCTCATTTTATTTTTTTTTTCCCATCCATCCATGCACGTCTTTTTTTCTTCTTTTTGTTTTGTTTTTTTACTCTTTTTCCTTGATAACAGTCAGTGGGAGTTTTTGTTGCAGTACCATGGTTGGCCACTAGGGGAAACAAGCAATCAGGCTGGATATTCCTGCCTCAACGACTTACGAGAATCTTAATACTTGTCTTAATCCTTCAAAACAGTTTCATAATGGTTTTGATTGATAATAATAATAATAATAACATGGATCAATATAACAAAATGGGTTTGAAAGCTAATTGAAAATAAGAGCACATCTCTAGACAATTAAACATCCTGCTGCAATTTAGAAAATGCCAAAGAAATAAACCCATACTACCAGTGCGGTCTTTGTAAAGAGCTCTGCACACACTTAACACATCAGAGTGAATCCTGTCTGTCAGTTGCACTCTCACCTTGTTGTGATGGAAAAGAAAAAGCCCCACGGATCCTGGTTCACTCCGCAGACTGCCTTATAAAATAAGTAGAAGCGCGGTGTTTTAGCTGCCGCAGCGAGGCCAAGTGGACGGCCGAGGCGCTGGAGGCCATTGTTTATTTCCTCTGAGTGCTTTCTATTTGGATTTATTTTATTGAAAGGTACAGGACAGACTTTGTTGGATGAAACACAGACAGACAGTGAGAGAAACAGGAGGGGAGAAAAAACAGAAACACAAGGAGATGTAGTCAGTAGTAAAAACTACATTTCTATCATGATATTTTAAATCTGACAAAAACAAAGCTGAATTGCTTATGGTGGATGTTTTTTTTTTCTTTTTTTTTGGTAACTTTCCTGTTTTGAAATGAAACAGAATCCACAGCCAATGTAATTAGACCACGTCTGAGCACACACACACACACACACACACACACACTGACCCGTTGTTCTCATGTTGCCAAATAATGAGCGTGCAAGGGGAAGTCATTGGTCAGTAAATGAGCCTGGGGTCGCCTGTCAAGTCATTAAGTAATCATTAACTAATCTCATTTAATCATGACCTCATCACACACACCCTCACCCACACACACCCACCACAGCCAGTGAGTGTTGTGGGGGTTTGGGGGGGTTTGTTTCACTGACATCATAGACACAGATAATCACTGTTCATCTACAATGGGGGAGTGGAGTGGAGGGGGAGGTGGGGTGGGATGGGGTTTGGGGTTATCAGCTCTGTCTGTCTGCTCTGTGCTGTGTGAAACATGTTGTTTCATATAGCAGCTGAAATACTGTGATCCCTTTTATTGATTTTACATTGTAAAAAGTAGTTCAGCCATAAATATGACACACACACACACACACACACACAGAGCAGACGATTCTTATCTGAGCCCTGTTTCAGATGAAATGTGGGTTTCATGAACAGCAGTGCACGGTATTTATCAGTGTTCTTGTTGTTGTTGTTGTTGTGTTGGTACATCTGAAATAACAGATTGATCTGTAAAGTGTGAGCTGTGTTTACGACCTGAAATTATGTTCTCTATTCTATGATGGATTACCTGTTTGGTGCTGGTTTCTTTCTATACAGTATGTGATGAAATGCGAGCAAATCAGTTTGCTGTCTGAAACTGGAATTACATAGAAGATTTGTCAGACAATTACTGTAGCAATGAGGCTGCAAGACATATATACAGTATAGGCTATATATTAGAGAAGTCACGATTACTTGTTTTCACAATTAATCGCGGTATTAAACGCCACAATTAATTAATCGTAAAGATTCTTAAATACCGTCACTTTCCAAAAAAGATTATGTTGGAAACATAAGGCAGATGTGCACAAAAGTTAAGGTAAATGTAAGAAATACTGGTCCATTTACCATTTAACGTAACATACAATTGGTAGGAATTTAAATGTTAGCATCTCATTTGTGATAAAAAACAAACAATTAAATTAAACTTAAACATTTGGTATAGATGACAATTAATGATTTGAATATTTAAAGCAGAAGTAAGTGGTCCGGTCGTTTTCGCTAATGCTGCGTTCCAGGCAGGCTTTTGAAATCGTAAATTACAGCTTCAAGTCACAACTTACGACTTTGTAGCGTTCCAGGCAACCCACTCGTGTTTTTCCGACCTGTTTTACCGGTGAAAGTCACTATAACGGCCACTCGTAACTTCTGACCCGTGAACTCGTACCAGATCGAACTGGTACGACTTCACGGTCGGAAAAATACGAGTTTCCTTGAACGCACCACCAACAGTCCTCGTCCCTACGTCGCCACATTCACGGCGTTCCTTGGCTGCACACACAGCCCTGCATGCCGTTCTCTCTCCTCATTGGATAAAAACTGTAGGATACGATAAATGTTTTCTCCTCGGCTCAGAGCAGAGCAGAGTGACTGACAGACCCGTGTTTCAGTCCAAACACTCTATGTAAGTGATTGCTGTCGGAAGATATAACTATTTAAGACTTATATTAACACAAATATATCACTTACTTCTGCTTTAAAACACTTCCCCTGGAGGATTAGTAATTGATTATATATGAATAGTTGATACTTAAAATATTTTGTGTAAACATTTGTAATGTAATTATATTTTGACTGTATTTGATTTTACACATTCATATGTTGTGAAATTAATTAATGCATAATAATCGTGATAATCGTAATACCGTGATTATTTCTCTGACAATAATCGTACAAAGAAAATCTATAATCGTGACATCCCTACTATATATATATATATATATAATATACAGTATATATATGCAAGATCAGGTTCATGTTGGACGTATAGCTCTTATCTTAAATGGTTAAACATCACCTAGTAGTAGTAATTCCTCTCCCAGTGATTAGACGGAGCTCTGCCCTCTGTTGTAAAGGCTTCTGTTATAACTCATGTTCACTAAGACAGAGAGAGATAGTAGCTCTTCCTCTCCCTTGTCGCTCCCTTTGTTTCCAGTTCTACCATCACATTGTTCTCTTCACGTTTCTTCCCCCTAACACCACTTTTTCTTTTGCTCTCTCTGTTTCAGTCCCCCACCCCCCAACCCCCTCCTCCTCCTCTCTCGCTCGGCCTTTCTTTCTCTTTCTTCCTCCTTCCTCTCCTCCTCACATCTCATCTGCCTTTGTCAGCAGTCTGGACGGTGTCTGCAGCACTCACTTCTCCCTCTCTCTCTCTCTCTCTCTCTTTCTCTTTCTCTTTTTTTTCCCTTATAAGGCAGCTTTCATACACTATCTTTTTGCTCTCTCGCCCTTCCCCGGCTACATCTCAACCCCTCCCACAGTTTTTTCCACTTTCAACCTGCCAGCAGAGGTAGAGAGGAGTTCTCATCCATCTTCCAGCCAGACTTTGACATGCCTGGATGTTAAATTAAAAACATATAGCTGAAAAGAAGTGGGTTGTATGCACCTAAGTGTCCAAGACACAGCTTAGAAAATGAACATCATCCATCAAAAAAAGCTTCCCTGCATCTTTACAAAAGCTTGTAGACAAGAGAGCGTGGTCCAACATAGAGCCAATTATAAGGCGGGGAGGTGGTGATGGTTGTTTTCTCTTCTTAAAACCATAAACTTTGAGTGCACACACATCCGTATGCATGCATGCACACACGACACAAGAGACACGGACACCAACAAAGACGTCCCATTGGTCTGATGTTGTCTGAACCATCTAAGGAGTGAAGATGATCCCAGACTTCTGCAGAGAGAGAGGGAGAGAGAGAGAGAGGGCAGTGTTTGCATGTTGCTCCTCATTAGTCTATATGTGTATACAGATGTGACAGATGTGATGCTGTGTCTGTAGTAGATAGTAAATCTTGGGAGCAGTTCTTAAACAACAAGCATGTAGCTCAAAGCGACTTCATTAGCAGCTTGTTGTTGATCTGAGGGGATTTAGTTTTCTTTTCTTTTTCTAATAATCTGCAAGTGCCGTCTCTCTCGCATGGTCTTCTAGTCTTGATCTAAGAGTGGGACAATATGATGATGCAACTTGCATATTGAAGTGATATGAATTTATTTAGCTTCACAGATATCGTTGAGTGTTTAAGCCTTAATAATATGTAAACAGGATAAGTGTATAAAGTAAAAAGAAGAACTATTGTAAACATGTTTATTTAGAGTCAATAGGGATTAAATCACTTTTATAGCCAACCTCTAGTGGCCATTTAAGGAACTGCATTTTTTTTTAGCTCCAGATTTGGTTTTGTTCAAACAAAAAGTTCTTTGTATTTTTTAAAAACACTGAATAGAGGAAAAAATATCCACGAATTCAAAGGAAAAAAATATAAAGTATAACCAACCTTTATCTTTTGTTTCCATTCTCCCATCCTGTTACTGTAATTACCTTGTTACCAGTCAGATTCATCTTGCAGCAGGGTCCCATCTTATAATTGGGGAACCACTCTATTGGGCCATTGTGGGCAGTGCTACAAAATCAATGAGCCCCATCGCTCGTTGGGGAAATTTTTTTTATATTTTATCGTTTCTGGATAAGAGGAGGTAGCTTCATTTGTCAGGTATTGCAGCTGGAAGCAGTCATCTCCACCTATAATGTACAGTTTATCCATTAAATAATGAGATAGGACATACAGATAAAATCGATTTGTGTTAAGGGCCAACACCATAATCATTCAGAGTTGCATTTTTTGCTTTTTCTCTCAGTGCAATGTGGATATATGTTTTTTCATCGCAACCTAATCCTCTAGCACTTTGTTTAGTGAGAAATCTACTGAGCCTCAACCGTAGATTGATGGCAGTGAATGAGGGAGCACGCAGAGGTGTTGAGCCGTGGAGGTTTTACAGACTCTGCTGTGATGGAGGAGAAGCTCTTGTGGGATTAACCAGGAAACACAGAGGGAGAGCATGTGCATGAAGAGCCACAGGGAGACGGTGAGGTGGAGCAGGATGACAAGAAGCAAGTCCTGCTGACTGAACGTCGTAGAGTATGCAGAGTCTATAATAGGAGTTTTGGTGGAATCGACTGCCGTTATCAAACCTCCATCTGATCTGAGCATGCTCACACCCAGACCAAGTGAAAGCATGAATTTAAAAACTGTTTACCACTTCTTCATGTCTGTCTCACCTCTCTGTGGTGATTAAACCTAAAGCAGCCACCACTGTGCTGCTGCCAGTTTGAGTGTGAGTATGAAGGTGAGCATTACTTTTCAGGGGAGCAAAGCTGTTTCTCAGCGGCGCAGTGTTTCAGTGGTTCACACCTTCTCAGCTGCTGTGTCTGGTTTTTAGTCCCGTCTCTCCAGAGAGATGACCCCGAGGTGTTGACGGTGGGGTTTTTTTGGTGCATTTGTCACTGGGATTTTTTTTTTTTAACATTCAATGATTTGTGACGTGTAGAGATTCAGATTAACGTCTGCACTCTTGCTGTTTTTAAGAGGAACTATGAAGGATTTTTTTTACCTTAACCATGCTACATTTTTGCTGTAATTAAACAGCTTTGGAGTAGTTGTGATGGTTAAATAAAAGACTTGTGACTTGTTACAGGGAGAAAGGAGGCTCTTTGCCTTCCATGTAGCGTCTCTTGGCTGAAAACCAACCTTGTATCAGCGCCTCAGACATGCTGTCCGCGATACAAACACCACAGCATGATAACCCGCAGTTTCTTGTTTATGACAGATAAGACATTGTAATTCATACAGTATATGATATATAACGTCATCCACCGCTCCATGGGTTGCTTTCACGCCTGCTTTGTTGAAAACAAAAGCACATTGCCGGGAGGAGGGTTAGTAAAACAGAGGGAAACTGACCGGTCTTGCAGAGTTCATCTTTAAGTTTGGGTAAATATGCACCGTATGAATGATTCATAAAACATAAATCACAACCCACAGATGATCTTAGTGTCCAAAGTTGTGATGCATCTCTGCTCTGACGTGCCCTTTGACCCCGCCAGCCTTAATTTAAATCCTCTCTTCGCTTGAAGAGTGACAAGAGCTGGGAGACATGATTGACAGCTGACAGATGAAAGAAACACAAAACAACCACATGAAACTTGTCAGACTCCTCCAGACAACAGATAAGGCTCCTGAGGTCGACATGTTTATACTTAGAAATCAAGCTGTATTTTTTATTATCATTATTCAAGATGGATAAGCAGACTGGATCGACTTCACGCAGCGCAGGTTTAACTACATGCCTGTGCAGCTCTCAGGGATTCAGTCTTGCTCCAGGACACTTACGAAAGGACAGATATCTGAAGTCCTCTGTTTGTCTCTATAACCGCTCAGCTGTCCTCCCAGTCAAGTCAGTTTTATCTCTCACAGCATCGTCTGTGTCTGACTCAAATACCCGTCTGGATCCCTTAAGACCGATCCATAAATTATTACCTATTGCTGCTCATTCAGGTTAAGATAGTTCTGTCAGGCTTGAAAGATTAGAAAAGAGTGTGCGGTTAGTTGTCAAATCTGACTGCAGGTAATCCCGGTGATCTATTCATCCAAACAGCAAAGTGACAGACTCGCTCCTCTTTTATATTCTCTCTCTCTCTCTTTCTCTCTTCGCTGTCTGTCGGATGTGTAGCGCTTACCCGGCTGCGCTGCCGTTCTTCAGTATCGATCTGAAAGTCCCGGGCCGCCAGACTGTTTTCAGCAGCTATCACCTCCGCCGCTCATGAAGGAAAATCTGGACAGATTTCACCCTGTATGAGTTGTCGGGGGGGGAAAAAAGAAAGATGGCTGACGGCGGCGGCAAGGCCGGGGTGTTATTATTGTCAAACTGAGAGTGTATGATCTGGATGGATGGGGGCTGTGTTGATGTTTTTTATAGATGGGCCTGCTGTCCTCTCTTTGTTTGTCTATCCTCGATTTCTGCAGCCAGATTAAGAGTTGACGGCGCGAACAGTCGACCGCCTAAACAAAAGTTTCCTGTTTGAGTCCCTTGTTGTCTCTTCCTCTTTGTCTATCTCTTCACCTCTGTCACACACACACACCTGAAAGGACACCAGCAGGACTAATTACAGACCAACAATAACTCCCCCTCCCCCACATTCACACACTCACACACACACACACACACATACACACCAATAGGGGTAAGAGGGGACCTGTCAGGCCAAGCTGCCAAGAGGGGTCTTATGTTTCTGCTTATTTCGAAAAACCAAAAATGGAATATAAAATTGACTTTTAAGGTGTTTTACCATAATATTACTGAAAATGTGACTTTTAATTATTTTTAAAGAAATTGCCAAGAGGGGACTTGGATCTCTGAGCGACATTTACCTATCAAAGAGTGGACCTCCACATACTGCAGTGGAGCTGTCTGCACCCATTCATTCACCTAATGACCCATTCACCTAATGAGTCTTTGTTTACAACAATGACTTTCTCAGTTTCTTTCAAGAATGGATAATATAACTTGAGAGTTATCATTACTTATTTTAAAGTCTCTGTAATACAAATTATATGTATATGTATATATATATATATATATATATATATATATATATATATATATATATATATATATATAATCATGGCCACATTTGAGAGTAAATATTTTTATTGAATTGCATGCAATTCAGAAGTAACATGGCTGCATGCACTAATATCAAGTTCTGCAGTATAAGCAACAACATTTACTTAAAACCAGCTTTAATGAATGAATTCCTTTTTTCTTAACAAAGATAATTTGCTTGTCTGTCTTTACTCATCCATACATGTGTTGCCTCTGTCATTCTTAGCAGTCCAAGAGGGGACCTACTATCATCTCAATTTTAAATAGTCAAAATGCTCCATACATCTGGTTTCAACCAATTACAGTAATAGGAAATACATTAATATGTAATATGTATGAATAAGAAAGAAATAAGCAAAAGTGATCATTCTTAAGATAATGTTTTTCATCAAAACTTAACACAAACATTTCTAATAAAGTAGCACCAATAATGTTGTCATTATTTTTAAATGTAGGGTGTACTACTGCAACACACATTTCTACAGTCTATTAATTTTTCCCCTACAAGAGTTTTATACTCCTTGACTGCATTGTTGTTATAGGAAAAATATTTGAATTAAACCAAGGGTTTTAGGTCACATTTAATGTACTTGCATCATGAATCTGTATTTATGAGGATGTATTTCATTTACTGTTTTACATTACAGAAAAAGGTCCACACTTGGTTCATATGGAATGACAGGGGTCCACTGTTGGTTGGTGCATAATGATACAAGTGCCCACTTAGTTAGCATGAAGTGAAATACACACTCCATCATGTATGAATAAGAAAGAAATAAGCAAAAGTGATCATCCGTAAGAGAAATTTTTCATCAAAACTTAACACAAACATTTCTAATAAAGTAGCACCAATAATGTTGTAATTATTTTTAAATGTAGGGTGTACTACTGCAACACACATATCTACAGTCTATTAATTTTTCCCCTACAAGAGTTTTATACTCCTTGACTGCATTGTTGTTATAGGAAAAATATTTGAATTAAAACTCAGGGTTTTAGGTCACATGAATCTGTATTTATGAGGATGTATTTTATTTACTGTTTTACATTACATAAAAAGGTCCACACTTGGTTTATATGGAATGACAGGGGTCCACAGTTGGTTGGTGCATAATGATACAAGTGCCCACTTAGTTAGCATGAAGTGAAATACACACTCCAGTATGGGTGGATAAGCAGAAATGAGAGAAATTGCTAAGTTTTAAGATACATTTTTAATCTAAATTTAATACAAACATTTCTAACTATTAATACACACAACACACATGCACAAACACATGCAAACTCACATATTTAGACTAAAGTAGCACTGGTGAAGTTGTCATTGTAGTTTTTTTTAAACATGGGATGTACTGTGAAAACTCAATGGCAACCTATCAAGATACTTAAGGGAATATTTCAGTTATTGACATTTATGGCTCAACAATAAAACATGTATGGGAAAATAAAGGAGGCGCTGGGGGGTCATCAGTTTGTCTGAGATACAAGGGATAATTCTTCTAGAGGATGGATTAACCTCACTAAGTAATATGATATACCACTGCAACACACCTTTCTACAGTCTGTCAAGTTTTTGACTTAATGAAGTTTCATACTCCTTGACTGCATTGTTGTCATGGGAAAACTACTTTAAATAACTAAACTCAGGATTCAACATGGTCTGATGGCCCAGAGCCACAAAGTGTTATTCTGTAGTCACCTAATGTCCCATATAGATGAAGCTCTGTGGTGGCCACCTATTGTCACTCCTACTTTTTAACAGCACATGGTTTCAATCAATTTTAATGTACTTGCATTCTAAATCTATATTAATAGGGATGCATTTTACTTATTGTTTTGCATTGCAGAAAAAAAAGGTCCACACTTGGTTTATATGGAATGACAGGGGTCCACTGTTGGTTGGTGCATAATGATACAAGTGCCCACTTAGTTAGCATGAAGTGAAACACACACTCCATCATGTATGAATAAGAAAGAAACAGCTCCACGTTACACTTGTTCCAGGCTCTGCCCATCGTTTTTCTCTAGAAATAGAAACTTTTTCCAACTTTTTTATCTCCGTAGCGATCGATCGCACTCGTCTTCTCCTTCTTCCTCACCTCTTGCTCTGATCTACAGTCTCATTCGTTCTACACATCCCAGAAGCCCCAAAATTACTCACAGTGTGGGCGACAGCGTCCCCATTTACCAGCCGCAGAAAACTGCGTTTGATGTATATGTACGTCAATGGAACTCAATGAGTTAAGTGGGAGGTACACAATAAATCTAATTCTAATCAAATTTATTTTGAAAACAAATAGTAGAATGGCAATCTGATTCAGTGATTAATTTGTTACACATTTGGGTTGCTTCCTAATGATTTTTTGATGTTTTAGTACCCAGCTAAACACAAGTGTGTATATTCCTTACTATCTACAGTATGTATGTGCCTTGTAGGCACTTTACTTGCAAGTGTGTGTATGCAGTGTTTTATAAATCTGAATATTTTTTGTCACATCACATCTACCCCGACACTTTAGAGCGCTTCTGTCTCGACGCCGTGTTTGCCTTCGTTCTGACCTGAACACGGCATTTGTTGTTTGGGTTAGAAACATGCACATTTGCAAAGGAAAAAAAGCAAAATCGATTAGCGGAATCATTAAGCAGGCACGCACACAATCCCAAGGAAATGATCACGTGGGAACCAGTTCTGAAGAGGAACCGGTTCTCAATTCCCACCCATAGACTTCAGTCTATGATGTGGACACAAGCATTCCTCTACATTGAAGTAGTGAAGTCATCAACACTCATGTATTTCACAGATCCTAAACCCATTACACACATAAAGATTCTCTAAATTTCAACCAATTTTTTTTATCTGTGAAAGACCCCACACATGAAGATAAAAAATCTGTGATTGAACAGTTTTGATCGTATTGTGTGTGGTGTGCTGTGATATTCCAAACACAGCTCACCACACACATTAAGATTTTTCAGAATCTTGACCCTCCGGTCAGAAAACTCAGAAAGAGATCCGTATTGTTGTAGCTACTCTTTCGGGTCTATTTCCGGAATGGACAATGAGAGCAACGTCATTTTTTTTAAATGAAAGCGGGACACTTCAGCCTTTACAACGATACCATCTGTGTGTGTCTGTGTGTCTGTGGCTTTGGACGCCGAGCAGTAAAGCGGCTGTGAGCGGCGGTCACATGATCGTTTAAACATGGTTGCTCTATTGCCGGCTGTTGCTGGCTATGATCGCTACCGTCTTTGCTATCGGCTATCAGGAAATCTCCCGTGTATGCGTGAATGTCTGTGTGAACCTCATGTAATGCCAGGGCTGCACCGTGGCTCTCTGTGAGGTTGCCGGTGTTGTGTCGAGAAGTGGCTTGCCGCAAGCAGCATGCAGAGCTTGGCAAGCAGGCACTTCTCAGCACAACACCAGCTTTCCACACGCAAGATGACTTTTGATTCGTAAATATTGAACATGTTTTATATTTACGATTATCGGCGCCGAACATTTTCCGAGGCGATTGTTGTGAGAATTTTGACTCTTAACACACCACACACTACAAGAGAATCTCATAAAATAATCTTAAAACTTTAGGTTAATCGGCCGATTTTTGTCTTTGGTCGGAAGGGGGAAAATCGGGGCAAAATCAGCCGGATTATCTTTATGTGTGGTAGGCTTAACTCTACCTCCACTCTCCACTCTAAATGTGGAACTGGCTTCTGAGAAGTGAGTGAAGTGAGTGAGGGCTTTAAATCTGTGCCAGACGACTTGTGTCAGTCCTTGACTGTCGGCAGTGTGGGGGATGGTTTCTTGTAGCTGACGATGGTCGTTAGCAACTCTGAAGGGCAACCTGGAAAAGACTAACATCCTTCAGCCAAGATCTTATATCCAAATCAGACTAACAGACAATGGAATTCCCCAGTCCTAGGTTGGCCATGTGCTACACACCTATGGACTTCTGTGGCAACTGTAAAGAGTGGGTGTCCCAGCAATAATCCACCCTGTCAAGTCTTTGATGAGTTTTGTAAAGGTGTGTGATGCCTTGTGATCAGTATAATATTTTGTCAGCCTTTATATGATCTACCATTGTGTGCCAGTAGAAATGTTGTCTGAAATTAGGATTAATCAGATTTCCAGAGATACAGGGGATAAATCAGCTATAGTGGATGGAATAACTCCAAAATACCCACTGTTGAACTACTGCAACACACATTTTTACTTACCAAACTGTTAGCTCTACTGGAGTTCATGTATACCTGTCTGAATATTTTTGGTCCACAACAAAAATGAAAACTAAAACTAAATTTGTGTTTTTTTTTTCCTTCTGTATATTACACACTGTATCACATAGTCATACACATCTATAGATGAAATTGGTGTATAAATTGAAGCCTAATTTAAAGTTGTCAAAAGGTACAGGATTGGCACAGGATCAGAGAGTTTACATTAAGTGGGAAGTACACAATAAAAGCTGTATTCAGTTCACACTGGTGCTCAGCAGAAATGGGTCTGGTTGCTTTCAGGATGTGTGGATTGTACATTCAACAATCCCATATTACCTTATTCATAGCATCTGAAGTGGATTATAAACAAATTCAATGAATTGTGTTCAGAAGATGGTAAAACGTTATCTAATTTATTTATATTTTTAAGTAATTAATTGTTATCTATTTTGGTTGTTTCCTAATGATTTTCTTTCGTTTCAGTACCCAGCTAAACACAAGTGTGTATATTCCTTATTATCTAGGTATAACCTTGTGCATGTTGTAGTAAGCAATGTGACTTCATTACATTTACACACAGTTTTCTAAGTAGAGTTGAACATTTTAATGGGGTTTCAGTCTATGATGTAGGCACAAAACATTCCTCTACATTGAAGTAGTTAAGTCACCAGCACTCATGTATTTCACAGATCCTAACTTTAAGGTAGAGCTGTTGAACTGGGATCTGAGAAGTGAGTGAATGGAGTGAGAGCCAGATGACCTGTGTCAGTCCTTGAGTGTGGGCAGTGTGGGGGATGGTTTGTCGTAGCTGACGATGGTCGTTAAGCATTTTCAGGTTGGGCTTCAGAGTTTCTACCTTCTTTCAGCCAATATCTTATATCCAAATCAGACCGACTGAGACACAGGTATTCCCAGGTCTTAGGTTGGCCATGTGCTACCTACGCACCTATGGCCTTTGGTGACTCAACTTCTGTGGCAACTGTAAAGAGTGGGTGTACCAGCAATATTACATTTTGTCTAAATAATTGTCAGTTCTTTGATGAGTTTTGTGAAGGTGTGTAATTACCTGTTATAATATTCTGTGACAGGGCCTTTATATGAGCCACCATTGTCTGCTAGTAGTAATGCTGTCTGAAAACAACAATTAACATGGAATAAGAAATTAGGATTCATCAGATTGTCATGGATACAGGGAATATGTCAGTCAGTACGTTTACATGCAGAGCTTAATCGAGCTATGCTCAAAATTCGATTTTGGCGTCAAGTCGGGACTTCTGTCCTTGTCTCAATATACATGCAACTGAGAAAATCGAATAACTGACGGGGTCCGCCCCCTCATGCGGCGTCACCCGTTGTTTCAGCGGGTTAATACGCCCTCCTGTCCTGTTGACTTTTCTGTCACCTCGTAAAAAAACTGAATATAAACAACGTAGTAAACTTAATAATAAATTCTCAACTGCAGTTCCTGACCAGATGCGCCGGTCTGGGCCGGATTCACGCTGAGAATAGGATACGGACTTCCTTTTTCCTCTCTCTCTCTCTTTTTTTTAATTTTTTTTTTTTTAAATAAAACACTCTTGCTGGTCGCGCTGTGTAAAATGCATTGAATTGGCGCTGACGGGCGGCTTCTCTGCTCCACTTGGTGCCGTCTCTACTGTTGTGGAGCATGCGCACATGCATTGTCCAGTTATACTCCGACTAAGGTGTATACATGACGGAGAAAATCTAATTCCAATCGCATTATCTGGGTGTCTTAATCGGAGTTCTCAACTCCGATTTCAGTCGAACTAAGGTGTTCACATGCACTTCAGTTGTCCTGTTATAGTCGTATTAAGGCAATAATTTGGTTTTTCAAGTGTCATGTAAACGTACTGAGTGTGTGGACAGAATAACCCCCAAAACCCCCCTGTTAAACTACTCATTAAAAGGTATTTAGAAAATCAAGGGAAACAAAGGAACGCATAAATATAAAAACACATGCAAAGCCTTACAAAGCCTTGTAAAGGACAATTAGGACACAGCAAGAACTATATTCCTCAGACACGGTCCACACCACTGTTAACTTTTTTTATTTGTGTTGCTGCAGTTCAACATTGAGCTATTTGGGGTTATTCCATCCACACAATGCCTTATCCCTTGTATCTCTGACAATCTGATGAATCCTAATTTCTTGTGCCATGTTAAGTAAGATGTTTGTTCCCAGACAACATTTCTGGCAGAGAATGGTAGCTCATAAAAATGCTCTGTGACTCTATATTGCATTTACCCATGTTTCAGTCAGTCTGTTTTGAATGTAAGTAAGTGGAGTGAAATGCACACTCCATCATGTATGAATAGGAAAGATATAAGCAAAAGTGATGCAGTAATCAGTTCTAGATTGGACTATTGCAATGCACTTTATGTTGGCGTCTCCCAGTTTTCGCTCAGTCGCCTCCACTTGTCCAAAACGCTGCTGCCCGTCTTTTAACTAACACTAATAGACGTGAGCACATAACTCCCTTCACTGGCTCCCTGTCCCTTACAGAATTGATTTTAAACGTTTAATGTTTGTTTTTAAAGCACTTAAACGGCCTGGCCCCACTGTATTTATCTGAGCTACTTTATTAGAAATGTTTGTGTTAAGTTTTGATGAACAATTTCTCTTACGGATGATCACTTTTGCTCATTTCTTTCTTATTCATACATGATGGAGTGTGTATTTCACTCCATGCTAACTAAGTGGGCACTTGTATCATTATGCACCAACCAACAGTGGACCCCTGTCATTCCATATAAACCAAGTGTGGACCTTTTTCTAAAACGTAAATCAACTAATAATTCCTATACAGATTTATGACGCAAATACATTAAAATTAATTGAAATCACATGCATTTAAAAAGTAAAAGTCTGACCATAGGTGGCCCCAACAGGGCTTCATCTATATGGGATGTACGTGGCCAAAAAGTAACTTTTTGTGGCTCTGAGCCATCAGGCCATGTCAAACTGTGAGTAGTTTAAGTATTTTCCCATGACAACAATGCAGTTAAGTAGTATAAAACACCAGTACAGTGAAAAAATTAATAGACTGTAGAAATGTGTCTGGCAATAGTTTAACATAGGGACTTTGTGAGATTAATCCTCTCAATGAATTATCCCTTGTATCTCTGACAAACTGATGATCTCCCAAACCCTCTGTATTTTCCCCAAAGATAACAAATTGCCGTGCCAATACTTTAATATCAGTTACTCTTTGATGGTTTACTTATACATAATATATCATCATAGGTTGCCATTGAGTTTTCTGTAATATAAAACAGTAAATTAAACACATCCTTATGAATACAGATTTATGATGCAAGTACATTAAGATTACCCTAAATCCTAAAACCCTCTATTAAAAAATGAATAGACTGTAGAAATGTGTGTTGCAGTAGTACACCCTACATTTAAAAAATAATTACAACATTATTGGTGCTACTTTATTAGAAATGTTTGTTTTAAGTTTTGATGAAAGTTTTCTCTTAAAAACTATCACTTTTGCTTATTTCTTTCTTATTCATACATGATGGAGTGTGTATGTCACTCCATGCTAACTAAGTGGGATCGTGTGTCATTATGCACCAACCAACAGTGGACCCCTGTCATTCCATATAAACCAAGTGTGGACCTTTTTATGTAATGTAAAACAGTAAATAAAATACATCCTCATAAATACAGATTAATGATGCAAGTACATTAAATGTGACCTAAAACCCTGAGTTTCAATTCAAATATTTGTCCTATAACAACAATGCAGTCAAGGAGTATAAAACTCTTGTAGGGGAAAAATTAATAGACTGTAGATATGTGTGTTGCAGTAGTACACCCTACATTTAAAAAGAATTACAACATTATTGGTGCTACTTTATTAGAAATGTTTGTGTTAAGTTTTGATGAAAAATTTCTCTTACGGATGATCACTTTTGCTTATTTCTTTCTTATTCATACATGATGGAGTGTGTATTTCACTCCATGCTAACTAAGTGGGCACTTGTATCATTATGCACCAACCAACAGTGGACCCCTGTCATTCCATATAAACCAAGTGTGGACCTTTTTCTAAAACGTAAATCAACTAATAATTCCTATACAGATTTATGACGCAAATACATTAAAATTAATTGAAATCACATGCATTTAAAAAGTAAAAGTCTGACCATAGGTGGCCCCAACAGGGCTTCATCTATATGGGATGTACGTGGCCAAAAAGTAACTTTTTGTGGCTCTGAGCCATCAGGCCATGTCAAACTGTGAGTAGTTTAAGTATTTTCCCATGACAACAATGCAGTTAAGTAGTATAAAACACCAGTACAGTGAAAAATTAATAGACTGTAGAAATGTGTCTGGCAATAGTTTAACATAGGGACTTTGTGAGATTAATCCTCTCAATGAATTATCCCTTGTATCTCTGACAAACTGATGATCTCCCAAACCCTCTGTATTTTCCCCAAAGATAACAAATTGCCGTGCCAATACTTTAATATCAGTTACTCTTTGATGGTTTACTTCTACATAATATATCATAGGTTGCCATTGAGTTTTCTGTAATATAAAACAGTAAATAAAATACATCCTTATGAATACAGATTTATGATGCAAGTACATTAAGATTACCCTAAATCCTAAAACCCTCTATTAAAAAATGAATAGACTGTAGAAATGTGTGTTGCAGTAGTACACCCTACATTTAAAAAATATTAGCAACATTATTGGTGCTACTTTATTAGAAATGTTTGTTTTAAGTTTTGATGAAAGTTTTCTCTTAAAAACTATCACTTTTGCTTATTTCTTTCTTATTCATACATGATGGAGTGTGTATGTCACTCCATGCTAACTAAGTGGGATCGTGTGTCATTATGCACCAACCAACAGTGGACCCCTGTCATTCCATATAAACCAAGTGTGGACCTTTTTCTGCAATGTAAGTCAACTAATAATTCCTATACAGATTGAGAACACATGTATATTGTAAAATTGAAACCCTGTGCTTACAAAAACTGGACAAGCAACAATAGCAAGGTCAATTATTTTGAATGTTTAATCAGAATTCAACAGAAATGATCTAAATGACCATTTAATTTAAAATTTTGTTATGGGTGATCAATTTTTTCAATATTTTAAAATTTCTATTATACCTAATACAGTGTTGAGTTTAAATTTAAGACATCCATGAAAATGGAACCTTTATATTTTGTTACAAAGAATAACAAATTATGTTTCAAGGTACTAGTTTGTTCACTAAGGAGCCTGTTTGATAGGCTCTCTACAGTCTGAAAGGCTGCCGGGGCTGCAAGTCGTTCACACTATGGAGGAGTGTAAGAAACGACGTGTGTGAATGAGTCGTTAAAACCCCTGCTCCAGCCTGCCGGGGCACTGCTGAATATGGTATTTTACACACACACACACTCAGGTCCCCTCTTGGCTAAAGTTAAAAAAATTAACCAGAAGGTTTTTCACATGATTTTAAGTTGATTTAAAGCATGTCCAACAGGGGACCTAAAAAAAGTCCCCTGTTGGCTGCTTGGTCCCCTGTTGGTGAATG